>NC_041381.1:580949011-580956008 GCF_002162155.2 Triticum dicoccoides | reverse complement strand
GCGACCACCGCCACTGTTGGCATCGCCGTCGGCCACCGCGAGCCCCCTGCCCCTCGCCCTGTGCTGCTCCCCACGGCGCCCGCAGCACCCGTCGGTGCTCCTCCTCGCTGGTCGTGTCCACCCCAGCCCCGCGCGCCACTGTCCGCGCCGGCGCCACCCCCCCTCGCCTCCGCCCGCCGTGGCCCCGGCTGGCCGCGCCGGCGTGCCCCATCGTCGGTGCCCCGGCGGCCTCGTCCCACCCTGCGGGCGAGTGCCCGCTCGGGTGCGCCCGCGCCCAGCGCCCACGCCATTCGGGCGAGCGCCCACACCCATGCCCGCTAGCCCCTCTGGGCCACAGACACATGGGGCCCACGCCCTAGAACAAAAAAAAAGAAGAAAAGAGGGATTAAAAAAATAATAAAAAAATTAAATTAATTAAAATAAATATAATTAATAAAAATAAAAATGATTTAATAAAATTAATAATTAATTAATTAATTATCTAATGAATTAATTAAGTTAATTAATCCGGTTTAATTAATTTAGTTAACTAGTTAGGATAATTAAATAGTAATTAAATTAACTAATCTGTAATTAACCTAAACAGAGATTGACAGGTGGGTCCCACTGGACCCACATGTCAGGTTGACCACGTCAACTCTGTTGACTGCTGATGTCAGCATGACATCATGCTGATGTCATTAATCTGTTTTTCGAATTAATTAAATAATTAATTAAATTCCAGAAATTAATAAAATCTTTAGAAAATCATATCTTTTAATCCGTAACTCGGATTAAAATACTTTCTACATGAAAGTTGCTCAGAACGACGAGACGAATCTAGATACGCAGCCTGTTCGTCCGCCACGCGTCCCTAGCATAGTGAACCTGCAACATTTCACCTCCGGTTCGTCTGTCCGAAAACGCGAAACACTGGGGATACTTTCCCGGATGTTTCCCCCTTCACCGGTATCGCCTATCCCTACGTTAGGACACCCCTAGCACAACGTATTGCCGCGTCTTGCTTTGTGTTACATTTGATTGCTCTGTTATTTATTGTGTTCCCCCTCCGTTACTCCTTTCCGGTAGACTCCGAGACCGATGCTGATGCCCCTGTGGTCGACTACGTCATCGACGACCCCTCCTTGTCTGAGCAACCAGGCAAGCCCCCCCCCCTTGATCACCAGATATCGCCTATTCTACTCTATACTGCTTGCATTAGAGTAGTGTAGCATGTTACTGCTTTCCGTTGATCCTATTCTGATGCATAGCCTGACATTGTTGCTACATCTGTTGATACCTTACTTGCAATCCTAAATACTTAGTATAGGATGCTAGTTTATCATCATTGGCCCTACATTCTTGTCAGTCTGCCTTGCTATACTATTGGGCCGTGATCACTCGGGAGGTGATCCCGGGTATATACTATACATACATACATACTATACAGATGGTGACTAAAGTCGGGTCAGCTCGAAGAGTACCCGCGAGTGATTCACGGATTGGGGGCTGAAAGGACCTTTGTCCCGACGGCCCTCTGTGTGGATCTTTGTGGTGGAGCGACAGGGCAGGTTGAGACCACCTAGGAGAGAGGTGGGCCTGGCCCTGTTCGGTGTTCGCGGATACTTAACACGCTTAACGAGATCTTGGTATTTGATCTGAGTTGGCTACGAGCTTATACGCACTAACCATCTACGCGGGAGTAGTTATGGGTATCCCGACGTCGTGGTATCAGCCGTAGCACTTCAGACGTCAGCGACGGAGCGGCGCGCGCCGAATTGGACTGGAACGCCACTAGGCTAGGTCTGCTTTCGGCCGCCCTCGCAACGTGCAGGTGTGCTATGGGCGATGGGCCCAGACCCCCGTGCGCTTAGGTTTAGACCGGCGTGCTGGCCTCTCTGTTATGCCTAGGTGGGGCTGCGACGTGTTGATCTTCCGCGGCCGGGCATGACCCAGGAAAGTGTGTCCGGCCAAATGGGATCAAGCGTGCTGGGTAAGTTGGTGCACCCCTGCAGGGAAGTTAAATTATTCGAATAGCCGTGATCTTCGGTAACAGGACGACTTGGAGTTGTACCTTGACCTTATGACAACTAGAACTGGATACTTAATAAAACACACCCTTCCAAGTGCCAGATACAACCGGTGGTCGCTCTCTCTCAGGGATACGAGGAGAGGATCGCCGGGTAGGATTATGCTACTGGATAGGATTATGCTACTGGAGATGCTACTTGGAGATGCTACTTGGGGGACTTCAATCTACTCTCTTCTACATGCTGCAAGACGGAGGCTGCCAGAAGCGTAGTCTTCGACAGGATTAGCTATCCCCCTCTTATTCTGGCATTCTGCAGTTCAGTCCACTGATATGGCCTCCTTACACATATACCCATGCATATGTAGTGTAGCTCCTTGCTTGCGAGTACTTTGGATGAGTACTCACGGTTGCTTTCTCCCCCCTTTTTTTTTCTTTCCCCTTTCCCTTCTTTCTGGTTGTCGCAACCAGATGCTGGAGTCCAGGAGCCAGACGCCACCGTCGACGACGACCCCTACTACACCGGAGGTGCCTACTACTACGTGCTGCCCGCTGACGACGACCTGGAGTAGTTTAGGAGGATCCCAGGCAGGAGGCCTGCGCCTCTTTCGATCTGTATCCCAGTTGGTGCTAGCCTTCTTAAGGCAACTTGTTTAACTTATGTCTGTACTCAGATATTGTTGCTTCCGCTGACTCGTCTATGATCGAGCACCTGTATTCGAGCCCTCGAGGCCCCTGGCTTGTATTATAATGCTTGTATGACTTATTTATGTTTTAGAGTTGTGTTGTGATATCTTCCCATGAGTCCCTGATCTTGATCGTACACATTTGCGTGCATGATTAGTGTACGATTGAATCGGGGGCGTCACAAGTTGGTATCAGAGCCGACTGCCTGTAGGAATCCCCCTTTCCAACTCCTTGGCCGAATTTGAGTCTAGTCGTTGAAAAACTTTTTACTAACATGGTTGTGTGGCTTACGGGCCCACGTCGCCATTGGGTGGTACTAGGATCTTTTATTCCTCGACCTATACTCTGGGACTCTTATTTCTCTTCTATTCAGATTAAATGATTTTTGTTAAATCTAACATTAGGATCTCGTTATCACTTTCACCCGGAGAGCCCCTTATTAATGATGATCGTCTGCGGCACGTGAAGACCCTGAAGATACTCTCCGTTGTTAACCCGAGAACTTATGTTCATCGCATTTGCAATTCCCCTTCCACCGTCAACCCTTATGGATAACTACTTGCAGTTGTTATTCTTACATTCATCCCCAGTTGGTCTAGTTATTACAAGATACCCCGTAATACTTGTCGTTGTTTCGATAATCCTTTGAGCTTACTGCCTTGCTGTTCCTTGTCACCTGAATACCCCTATGGATAATTCTCGCACTTATCGAGTATCCGCTCACCCCCCAGTTGTTCATGTGTTTCACAATGGTCTTCGAAATACTATTCGATCTTCTGAAAATCCTCAGCAACTTATTGCTTTTGAAATTCTTTGCTTGCTTGCATTATGGTTAATCCCATAAGTATAGTAATCTTATTGGCATTCTTTGCCACCGTCATTTTGATCCTATTGATTCAACATGAGTGCGAATGCACGCAATCATCAGTCGGATCCTAGAATTCATCCTTCCGGCTCAGACGTCGTTTTAATCATGAGCTGGTTCTCGCCAATTACATTGTCGTCGATTTTGCCCCTAAGTCTATTGAACTTATCCATCCTTGATCAGAGCGTCTTCTTCTGATTCTTCGCTTTGTAAACCATAACCCCTTAGCAATTGAGCTCTAAGTTATTCAGTTGTTTCGATAATCCAATGTCTTTGCCTGGCTTCTTCCTCTGGTTGTGTGTCGATACTCACCCCAGATCCTTTGCTGGATTTTATCCGACAATGTCCTTCATATTCAATAACCTTGAGCCTTTCCTAGGATATATACCGCCTTTGGTAAATTGTATCCTCTACTTTGCCAACCATGCTCTGCTATCGAGCTTGTGTTATTTACTCCTCAAGTTTGTGGTATATGTTCCTAGGAGGCCCTGATGGGTTGGACATATGCTTTTCTTTAAACTGTGTGAACCCGGAAACCACTACGGGTCATACTCTACTAGTGTTATGTCAGATAAAATTTCAACACACAATTTCGTTGAAGGCGAGAAGTGAATGAAAGGTTATGCATTAAAGAAGTGGGAGTCGACCTTGAACTTTGTGTTCATGCCCATGGACACGATGTAGATCCTGTCATAGAAGCTTCTTGTAATAATAACTATTTCCTTGATATGAAATCATCTAGTATTTATGTATTGGTCATTTGCAGTCGTGGTCCCGACCACATTTTCTCCTTGATTCAATTTCTCGGACAAGTTAAAGTGCTTGCCTTTTGCAGATCAATACGCTTGCCCAACCTCTATTTTGATCTTCCTCGATTATTAACCTTTGGTATCTCGAGAACTATGTTGCTTCCTGCGAGTCTTCATCTAGTATTGCTTCTCACCGATCTCAGATTCCCCCCCAGGGTCTGAGTTATTAGTCACTCGAGAACACCGATAACTGAATCGAGTCCTCACTGCGATTCAACAACTCTTAGTAATCTTCATCGCTTATGAGTTTGTACTCGATCGTGTCATTCCCAGCTGATTGACTACATCATCATCGTCAGGTTGACTGCTTGACCATTTTACCTGTGTCCTTCATCCTTGGGGCACAATCCCGACAGTGCTCTAAGCTTACATCGAACTTTCGCCATCATATTGTTTGTCTTGAGAGATAACTCTAAATTTTGGGATGACACCTTATCTACGGTTATAATAGCCTTTTGCTTCACCATTCCCTTGGCTTGATGCCGTCGCCGAGCGATTGCATCTTCATGGAGCCTCTCGACAAAATTTGTCGTGATCATCATCAACATTTTAACTCCTTCTAGGATATCAATCAAATTCATGATGGGAAATACCATCCTTGCCCCTCAATGATCGTGTTATCATTGACCACATCCTTGTCTTCCCTCAACACAAACGTGTTCATGTTTTGGATTGAATCTTGAGTTCCTTGCTATCCAGCATTTCTTCTACTTCACCTTGAAGTATTACCATCTTTTATGTCAAGAAGGTTGTGAGAAGTGCTCCGCCTCTTAAAATCTCTTGGTATGGTGATACTTCTCACCATCACCATTCTTTCTTGGCCCCAATGTTGATTCTAACCGGAATACTAGCAAGTGAACGGTGCTGCTTGGATTCTGTACTCCTAGCAACCCTATTGCTTTGAAGTTAATGGCCGACAGCTCATCCTCAGGCTATTGGTTATTGATTCACCATTCTGACATTGGTCGTGCAACCCAACCCATATTTCGGGTGCACTTTTCAACCAATGTTTAATTGTGTATGTGTTCCTCAAGCATACCCCATTATATTATTTGATCTGACAGCTGTTATCTCCTTGTTCACATAATTGTGGAAATCCATTTTTGGACATCTCGATGAATTGTCGCTGAGTTCATCAGCCACCTCCTCACCCTCTCCTTGGTCTAATGATGAGCTTTTGTTTCGAAACTCGCTTCCGTAGTAAATTTCCCGAGAATCTTGCAATGTCATCTCATCAATTTGTGTTGCACCTTTCTTCTCAGGCATCCCGAGTCTGAGTTATCCTGACACCAATCAGATCTGAATTTCGGTCAGATATGATGGTTGGAACATATTTTCAAGAGTTATAACATTGGTCCTTTGATGACCTGGTAACATGATGTCATGCCTAGCACCCCCCCCCCCTGGGTGGAGGACCTATTATTGTAGTATCCTTTTTAGCAAGTTTAGCCATTCTTCCCTGAGGAAATTGTAAGACTTATTCTACAAGTTATTCCTGATGGATCCTTCGTGTTTACAAAGTCTGATCTTCACCTGAAGACCATGTCAATGCTATCTCGAAGCATGTCAATGGTACTCCGATTTGCAACAGGAACATTTGAAGCACGATGCTAGATTTATTTATCATTTATCCTAACACCGTTGTATGGGTAATATCATGAGATTCTTCCCCCCCCCTTAACTAAATGGTTTTCTACTTTATATCCTGTCATGGATATCTTGCTCTGCTTGTCCTTGGGAAGGATATACCCTTGAATTATGTGTCTTAACACATTTTCCTTTCCATTGTTCTGTTTAATCTGATATTCATATTTTCCTTTCCATTGTTGTGTTTGTCATTCTTGTGATCTATATAATCTAAGCAGTAAAGATTCACTGCTTATGTAAACCCCTCGATGTATAATTGGTCAGTAAGACCCTGTTATGATTGTTGATGATATTCCGGTAACCACCGATGGACGAGAACTTTGCCTATTGGCCCGCCTCGTTCAACGAGCAGGAAAATGGTTCTCTTCGTCCCTCGCCCTTGGTATCGACGTTGTTGCCGACTTAATCGACAGGCTACCCTCTGACATGCCTTGCTTGCATGATCGCGCAAGACGTCTCCGCCCTTCCTATTTTTAACCCACATGGTGGGCCCATAACCCACAGTTCCACAGGATCGAAACCTGATTCTCCTGTACACCCCCTGTTCCCAAAGTTATTCCTCACGCGTGGCCTCGTGTGTAATTCACGAGCCACCTTCCGATGAGATCATCAATCTGGTATCAGACGCAATACTTATTCCCATTGCTCTGAACCCCTTTCACACTTCGCTTCAGGCAACGAACGATTGCCTATGCGCTTGAAACTTCTATTTTGCACCTTCTTGCTTTGCTCTCGATATTGTCTTGAATTTCAATTCGAGAGTTACTTTCCGCCACCTTCCTCGTTGTTGTCTACCAAATAATCTACCCTGCAGAGATCCATTCTTCGGTATACCCCCTTAATCTTTCGTTAGTACGATGAAATTTCCGAAGAAAGGATGATGACTTCATCATGATGACCTGAAGCAGAGAAAGGAAGACATCAATATAATGGGTCGACCTCTTCGAGAAGAGCAACCAAGACTGAGAAGATTCGTTAGGA
>NC_041381.1:580926178-580948013 GCF_002162155.2 Triticum dicoccoides | reverse complement strand
CCGCGCCGGCGTGCCCCATCGTCGGTGCCCCGGCGGCCTCGTCCCACCCTGCGGGCGAGTGCCCGCTCGGGTGCGCACGCGCCCAGCGCCCACGCCGTTCGGGCGAGCGCCCACACCCATGCCCGCTAGCCCCTCTGGGCCACAGACACATGGGGCCCACGCCCTAGAACAAAAAAAAAGAAGAAAAGAGGGATTAAAAAAATAATAATAAAAAAATTAAATTAATTAAAATAAATATAATTAATAAAAATAAAAATGATTTAATAAAATTAATTATTAATTAATTAATTATCTAATGAATTAATTAAGTTAATTAATCCGGTTTAATTAATTTAGTTAACTAGTTAGGTTAATTAAATAGTAATTAAATTAACTAATCTGTAATTAACCTAAACAGAGATTGACAGGTGGGTCCCACTGGACCCACATGTCAGGTTGACCACGTCAACTCTGTTGACTGCTGATGTCAGCATGACATCATGCTGATGTCATTAATCTGTTTTTCGAATTAATTAAATAATTAATTAAATTCCAGAAATTAATAAAATCTTTAGAAAATCATATCTTTTAATCCGTAACTCGGATTAAAATACTTTCTACATGAAAGTTGCTCAGAACGACGAGACGAATCCAGATACGCAGCCTGTTCGTCCGCCACGCGTCCCTAGCATAGTGAACCTGCAACATTTCACCTCCGGTTCGTCTGTCCGAAAACGCGAAACACTGGGGATACTTTCCCGGATGTTTCCCCCTTCACCGGTATCGCCTATCCCTACGTTAGGACACCCCTAGCACAATGTATTGCCGCGTCTTGCTTTGTGTTACATTTGATTGCTCTGTTATTTATTGTGTTCCCCCTCCGTTACTCCTTTCCGGTAGACTCCGAGACCGATGCTGATGCCCCTGTGGTCGACTACGTCATCGACGACCCCTCCTTGTCTGAGCAACCAGGCAAGCCCCCCCCTTGATCACCAGATATCGCCTATTCTACTCTATACTGCTTGCATTAGAGTAGTGTAGCATGTTACTACTTTCCGTTGATCCTATTCTGATGCATAGCCTGACATTGTTGCTACATCTGTTGATACCTTACTTGCAATCCTAAATACTTAGTATAGGATGCTAGTTTATCATCATTGGCCCTACATTCTTGTCAGTCTGCCTTGCTATACTATTGGGCCGTGATCACTCGGGAGGTGATCCCGGGTATATACTATACTATACATACATACTATACAGATGGTGACTAAAGTCGGGTCAGCTCGAAGAGTACCCGCGAGTGATTCACGGATTGGGGGCTGAAAGGACCTTTGTCCCGACGGCCCTTTGTGTGGATCTTTGTGGCGGAGCGACAGAGCAGGTTGAGACCACCTAGGAGAGAGGTGGGCCTGGCCTGTTCGGTGTTCGCGGATACTTAACACGCTTAACGAGATCTTGGTATTTGATCTGAGTTGGCTACGAGCTTATACGCACTAACCATCTACGCGGGAGTAGTTATGGGTATCCCGACGTGGTGGTATCAGCCGAAGCACTTTAGACGTCAGCGACGGAGCGGCGCGCGCCGAATTGGACTGGAACGCCACTAGGCTAGGTCTGCTTTCGGCCGCCCTCGCAACGTGCAGGTGTGCTATGGGCGATGGGCCCAAACCCCTGTGCGCTTAGGTTTAGACCGGCGTGCTGGCCTCTCTGTTGTGCCTAGGTGGGGCTGCAACATGTTGATCTTCCGCGGCCGGGCATGACCCAGGAAAGTGTGTCCGGCCAAATGGGATCAAGCGTGCTGGGTAAGTTGGTGCACCCCTGCAGGGAAGTTAATCTATTCGAATAGCCGCGATCTTCGGTAACAGGACGACTTGGAGTTGTTCCTTGACCTTATGACAACTAGAACTGGATACTTAATAAAACACACCCTTCCAAGTGCCAGATACAACCGGTGGTCGCTCTCTCTCAAGGATACGAGGAGAGGATCGCCGGGTAGGATTATGCTACTGGATAGGATTATGCTACTGGAGATGCTACTTGGAGATGCTACTTGGAGATGCTACTTGGGGGACTTCAATCTACTCTCTTCTACATGCTGCAAGATGGAGGCTGCCAGAAGCGTAGTCTTCGACAGGATTAGCTATCCCCCTGTTATTCTGGCATTCTGCAGTTCAGTCCACTGATATGGCCTCCTTACACATATACCCATGCATATGTAGTGTAGCTCCTTGCTTGCGAGTACTTTGGATGAGTACTCACGGTTGCTTTCTCCCCCCCTTTTTTTTTCTTTCCCCTTTCCCTTCTTTCTGGTTGTCGCAACCAGATGCTGGAGTCCAGGAGCCAGACGCCACCGTCGACGACGACCCCTACTACACCGGAGGTGCCTACTACTACGTGCTGCCCGCTGACGACGACCTGGAGTAGTTTAGGAGGATCCCAGGCAGGAGGCCTGCGCCTCTTTCGATCTGTATCCCAGTTGGTGCTAGCCTTCTTAAGGAAACTTGTTTAACTTATGTCTGTACTCAGATATTGTTGCTTCCGCTGACTCGTCTATGATCGAGCACCTGTATTCGAGCCCTCGAGGCCCCTGGCTTGTATTATGATGCTTGTATGACTTATTTATGTTTTAGAGTTGTGTTGTGATATCTTCCCGTGAGTCCCTGATCTTGATCGTACACATTTGCGTGCATGATTAGTGTACGATTGAATCGGGGGCGTCACATGGAGGCCTTAATATCCCTTAGTTTCCGCTAGGACCCCGCTGCCACGGGAGGGTAGGACAAAAGATATCATGCAAGTTCTTTTCCATAAGCACGTATGACTATATTCGGAATACATGCCTACATTACATTGATGAACTGGAGCTAGTTCTGTGTCACCCTATGTTATAGCTATTATATGAGGAATTGCATCCGACATAATTATCCATCACTGATCCAATGCCTACGAGCTCTTCACATCCTGTGCTTCACTTATTTACTTTTCTATTGCTATTGTTACAATCACTACAAAACCCAAAAATATTAGTTTTGCTACCGTTACCTTTATTATCATACTACTTTGCTACTAAATACTTTGCTGCAGATACTAAGTTATCCAGGTGTGGTTGAATAGACAACTCAACTGGTAATACTCAATAATATTCTTTGGCTCCCCTTGTGTCGAATCAATAAATTTGAGTTGAATACTTTACCCTCGAAAGTTGTTGCGATCCCCTACACTTGTGGGTTATCAGTCAACCATATGACGAATCTGGCTACATCATGCTAATGAGGATATGGATGATCTGCCCGGTCAGGAAGGTCGTAGGAGGGATTGCAAGAAGTGTCTCTTCATAAAATCCTCACAGGACGCGCCTGAAGATGCCACCTCAACAGAGGCTCAACTAGCCGGGGTTCGTACAGTGCTTAGCCCGGCAACACTGGGGCTGGGGTTAAGGAAGGGTCTGGAAGGTGTGCCCAAGAAAAAGGAGAGGAAGAGATAGGGGAAGATAGCTGCCTCCAAACAAGCAAGAGCACATAGCAGCCAGACGATTGATTCTGAACAGCGTGTACCCGTGAAAGGTGCAGCCATGTTCCATCTTACGGGCGAGCCGATGCTACCGCCATAACAGCTGGAGGCACTATCAAGGGATCTCAAGAGACTGCACGACCATGTGCTGTCGACTGAGAAACGCCTACTAGCGTCGAAGGATCCAGGATATCCGACATACACGGCTCGTGTGCCTGAGGGGAAATGCTACGTCGACACACGACCCGCGGAGGTGTTCTTCCTGCGGTTTGACCATATCTTTGAGATGTTTCTGACAAGGTGGCTCAATTTTACAATCGTCCTCCTTTTTGCGCTACATATGAGCTCTGTCATGAAGAGAGAAGAAGTCTCGTAAATCTGTGTGGCGGATCCGTACTACATGCACGAGTCTTTCTTGAGTCTCGGCGACTTTGAGCGGAAACTTCTAGGGACTACCTCCAAAACTTCATGGCATAGAATAAGGACTAGGAAATTGTCCTCCTGCCTTATCATCCAAAGTAAGTCAGTTTCCGGACAACCCTTTCGTACATTTCAATCATTCCTTCTCGCTCATATGGAGAATAATTTGAGGTGTCTTTTCCCCGCGGCAATGGACGCGCCGTCCTTATCATTCTTTACCCGCGAGTCTCCCACGCCATGTATTTTGACCCTTTCAGAGACTACGAGAAGAAGGACTACACCCACATAATGAATATTCTAGATGATGCTCTCCAAGGCTTCAGCATTAGAGGTGGCCACGTGCAGATCAGGAAACAAAGGAACAAGAAGATGGGTTTCACACATAAAACTAACTTCTACTGCATCCATGTCCCAAAACCAAGCAAGAAAGATGGATTCTACATCGTCCATCTCATGATTGAGTTCAGCACGGATCCCCAAAAGCTTCGCATGACAAGCAGAAATGATGATCATATCCACAAGTGGGTAGAATCTCATGGAGTAGCGGATTATAAACTTAGAGATGACTTCTTTCGCATCCAAAGGGACATCGATGATCATCATGAAAGAAGTCGTCGATGAGAAGGGGATGTTCCACCATGGCCCTATATCACGAGCTGACGTCCGAACTCGCATAGGCATGCAATGTCATGACGTCATGTCATTCAAGAAGTTAGGGTCCATCCTCGATGATATGGAAGGATGGAACTTCTAGTGATTTACGATGCCGATGATGATGATATGTGTCGATTGAACTTGTATACTTTCTATAGCGATGAAACTTTGTGATGTCCACGGTCCCTAACGAACTTGTGTAACGCTACTTTGTTAGTTTGGGTACGATAACGTGCGTACCTCTAGTTAATTAGTTTGCGTAATGTATGATGCATCCAGTTGCTAACCCTTTCTTTTTCATGTTGCTCTAGTATATTTTGTTGCATATGATTGTACATCCTCTTGATGAAGATGCATCTCTAACAGGTACCTAGCTTCTTGATGGCGAGATGGCAGTGCTATATCATGTACAAAGGGAAGGTTCCGGGGGTCTACAATGAGTGGCCTGAGTGTCAGGCGCAAGTGAATGGGGTCTCGGGCGCCAGCCATAAAGGCTTCAAAAGCAGGCAAGAAGGAGAAGCTAGTTACTTGAGCATCACGCTAGCATGAGAGAGGACTCGTAACCGCCGCCTCATGTACTGCATAGTTCCGCTCTCACTCATAGTGATAGCTCTTCTCGCGTATATCATTGTTTAGATGGATGACGCTATAGTTGCAAGTATTCGAGACTTGCATGTATCGCTATTTTCAAGATGATGACGAGATATCACTTTGTGTTGGATGATGATTATGATGAGACTATTTGTATGTATATGCTATGATAACATTTGTGGTCTCGCAGCCATTTGTATGTGTATCATGATGATATCTGTATGTGCTAAAGATTCTTGTATAAAGCCTGTTCAACAAATATGTAGAAAAAAAACTAGTAAAACTAGCAGTAGCGAGTGGAAAAAAGTTAGCAGCAGCGTGACAGAAGCAGTAGCGTGTCCAGGCAAAGCGCGCTAGAGCTATTAGCAGTAGCGAGCTTCCACGCCGCACGCTGCTGCTACACTTGTAAAGCAGTAGCGCGGGCGCGCATGCGCTGCTGCTACGGGTTAGCTGTAGCGCCTTATTAGTAGCGCCAGACACCGCGCTACTGATGTACCTAGAATCCGCGCTGCTGCTAAGCTTTTCCCTAGTAGTGTATGATGGTCCAAACATGCACCTGTTTCCCTTTCATCATGTCAATCAATCGAATTTGAAGCATGAACTACTGTCTTGGATGGTCGCCGGGTTGGATATGACTGCACCCAGCAGGGGTGCGGGGTGCGGCAAGCCGCACTTTCCATCTAGTGTCAAAAGAGTTTCCCAAATATTGTGCAGTCATGGCACTGTATTCGATGTGCCATCCCGGCCTACCCGGTGACTTCATGTACCTTACTCACAGAGAGACTTAGCCCCCTCATCCGCCATCCGTTTTAGATCCAACGTACAAGAGTGACTCAAATTTGAAGCTCAAAATAAAAATTGTTCAAAAAATTTTGAAAAAAAAATCCGGTAAATCATAAATGTTTTGGTGGGTATTTTGTGAAAGTTTCATCTCATTTGGGCGAATGGTTTGTGAATGCATAGCAAAAATATATAAATGTGTTTATTCACAAACCATTACTCAAAATGAGAGGAAATTTTCCCAAAATAAATAGTGTCACATTTTTTATTTAGTGGAAAATTTTCAAATGTTTTTGAACACGTTTTATTTTTGCCTTTGAAACTTGTGTCAATCTTGTAGAGAAGCACTCTATTACGACAACATTGACAATCTGAAAAATATAAGACCTTGAAGTGTGCAAGTTATTTTGGATTTGTGTAAGCATATTATATAAGCACCAGAACTAATATCAACAGTAACCTGTCCATAGCTGCATGTAGGATACATCGCATGCAATATTGCCATATACATGTGGGAAGAACTTAGTACCTTCCATGGTTGTTCTTTACATAAATGAAGATATGAGTATATGCTAAATGGAATGGAAAATTAATTTGCCATAACAACGACATACTTTCATGGTGGATGTCCTTTGTTCATGAATTCTATTTTAATTATATGGTGAACATGGACACCAGCTTAAAAGTTGAACCCCAAATGCATTCACCCACCTCATGAGAGCAGCACAAATTTAATGTCAACAACCAAATGGTATATGTCAAAACAGGGACATTTCACCCAAACATGAGACCGAATCCACCTAACGAAGCTATTACAGAAAGCAGTAAAGAAACAAAAGAAGATAACAAAAAAGTGCATAAATATAACGTAAAGTACCACACAAAAGACACCGATGAGGCATACTACAAGTAACACTTACCTGCTTAATCATGCCCACAATTTGATCAATGTGATATGAAACACGGGGCTCCACGGATGGTGGTAGGCATCGAAGATGACCCATGTCCAACAGAAAATCATCAGATTATCTTTTGCTCAAGCTAAAAGGATCTTCCCCCAATTGGTTAACTCTTGCAATTATTTTCAAAATTCCAGAAGTGCAACTCAGGTTTCCTGTGTGACTCCGTTTCTCTCTTCAATTTGAACGGGCTCCTGCTGGCATTTCGAAGAAAAAAATCACCTTCGCGCGCCTCTGATGGTGTGCATAGTAACTTGTCCGGGAATCGATGAATGATAGATCCACGTTGTATGAGTCGGTCGAACACGCACAACAGTGTTCAAAAAGAGAAGTCACCACTTGATGATTTTCTGTTTTGAAGTTAACTATAATTAATCTCTCTGCTTCGGCAAAAAGTATTTATATTCCTTGCTTGAAAATTTCTTAATTGTGAATTAACAATGATTGAATTGTATTTTCAGACTTGCATGGGGCTCATGTGTTGCAGAAATATACTGAACCAAATAATAATGCTTATGGTTTTTCACTTAAATTGTATGAGTGTACTTACAATATTGGGGTTCCACTTACGTGGATGATTAAGAAACTTAGGGGCTTACTTCATAGTCAATATGAGTTTCTGAAGCAGTTTCCCTATGTCCATACCTCTGTGCTTTGTGTCCACGACTATTAAAAAATCGGATAAATGGTGTATTGTAATGATGCCAATCGAAGAAGTGTTGAAGCAACCGATCAGAAGAAATCGATATCAATTGTTTGCCTGACCGAATACTGCTGCATCAATGACTCCACTATTTAGAAATTTCGTATTGTAAGAAAAATTATCACATTATTACAGTTGTGTCATTACATAAACTAAATATTTTATTACTACAAACATTTTACCATCTTAGATCTAACTCTTTAAATCAACTAATATAAAATTTTCTCCACATTTTATGAAACCATTCTTATGCCATAGAATTAGTTGTTCTAGACATGATTATGCCTAATAGATATATGTCCAAAAAATATATTTTTTTAAAACATTTTGAGGCCCGGGGCAATGTAAAATAAACTTTTTTCATACTAAATTTTGTACTTATTTAAACTATGTGTACCATATTATAGTTTTAATTAATATGATTTTTATTACACGGTTACATAAGAATGTTTCCAAATAATAGTTATACTATTCATTTTTACACAACTGTACATCATTGAAATTTTTTATTCTACAAAATTTAAATTGTATGATTTATCAAAATTTTCTTTCTTGTTAAAAATATCCTATAAATTAATTTTCTAAAATGGCATAAACTATATAGTGCATGCACATATATTTTCATATCTCTTTATGTGTTCATATATCTTTTAATATTATTGAATACTATGGTAGATATTTATAAATTATATATAGTAAAAAATATTTTAGTAGTGGTTTCTAGTGTATAGTATTAGGCAACCATATTCATAGAAAAAAATTTGCGGAGAATATTCATAGAAATTTCTAGCATATAACGAACGTGAGTTGCAAGTTGGGTTCAGTAATAGAATCATCGAAGAACCAAAAACTTTGTTGATTGTACTTATGTGAATGCTTTGATTATCTAACATGCTCATTTAGATCCACTTGGTTTGATTTGGTGCAAATGAGATCTCCTATTCATTTGTCAAATGAAAAAACCGTGCATTGGTGTAAACATCGAAATCTTGTTATCATAAATTCCATTATGATACTATGGCATATGTGGCACCCCGATCTGACTCAGACCGGTGCTTGCATGTGCCGGCCCAGGATAACTTCCTGGTACGTACAAGGGTTCATGATACATTGCTCGAAACATGACTTTGTTAATATAACGGAGTTTACAACACGATTACAAGAGTGTTCGGTGTAGAACTCCCTGATAGAGCTATTCGGCAGCGAAAGAAATAAATGACAGTAGAAGACTACGTTAGCGGCTTGGCCGAGCTTCACAACTCACAAGACTGGCTGGGGCGACCATCTAGCTTATCCATCCTCTCCAGAATCTAGCCACGTGCAAGGCCACGTAAGTAATTTGAATGTACATGCAAGACAACTAATTATATAGTAATCAAACAAACACGTAACAAAACAATAAAAATGTTTAAGCAACAACAATGACCATATCCTGACAAGACCATAAATAAGCTTACCGCAAGTATAGAAAACAAAAAAAAACTCGGCCTACGATCAACCAGGAGCACTATGAAGATGTTAAAAATGGTTTGGATCAGATCATTTTTACCTTTCTGCTCCCTGAATATTTTACCTTTCTTCTTTTTATATTCTGGTTGAGCATGTTTTCTCAGGAAAGATCGGTGATAGCTAATTTTTTTATGGTGGCCACGGCTACTCCCGGTGCCTGCTAAAGAGGAGGGCAAGCAATAGGCATTTAGAGTACGTGCAAGCAAATTTATCTCTAGGTTACTTATTAGGATGCATCTGGTACTTTTCAGCCATGGCAAATGCATGGGTGTAGCCGCATCTTGATGAAAGGATTGATGATTTGTGATGATTTATTGGGGTAGACAGTGGAAGTAAGATTTGGTAAAAAAAATGATGATATGATAGGTGATGTATGATGTACTATTTTAGATAACGATTGTTTTATTCCATAGATGACATTTGGTTGTTCTGCATTTTTTTGTTTGCAAAAATAGATATTATAAGAGATAAACATCTTGTACAGGTTAAATTTTTGCATGCCTATTAGCATGCCTTGCTGCCAAATGGAAATAGTCTATATGATGCCCATAAATAGAGCTTCCCGAATGGCTGCCCTCTCCTCTCCTCCCCCTCCCCCACGCTCCTCCCCCTCCTCCTCCCCTGCGTCCTCCTCCGTCCGGCAACCGCGGTCTGCCCTGGCATCTGCACCCCCCGTGCTTCCCCTTCGTCTCCGGCGCCGACCTCTCCGCTCATCGCTCCCCCTCCTATGCCCCATGACTCCCCTCCTCGTCCTCTTTCCTTTGGATCTGGATCTGGCAACAAGTTCTGGGCTCTCTCATTGGATGGGGGCGAGGAGGACTCTGACTCTGATTCTGACCTTCCCCCTCTTGCCTCAGCCTCTCCTTCTACTGTGGCGCCGCCGCTGAGGTCAGAGCCGACGGGGCGTGCTCGGAAATTTGCCCTAGGTGGGCGTGGCCAGCCGGTCTGCTCGGATGTTGTGGTCGGATCTGGATGGATCCAGGTTGGGCGTGGTCGTCGACGGGGTCGTTTGGGGAAGGCTCCCTCGCCGCTCCGTGCCGCTCTTGAGGCCGCAGCTTTGTGGGCTGGCGGCCGGGCGCGTTCGCCTTGCTCCTCTCCTTCCTCGTCACCGGGGAGCAGGCTGGGCCTGATGCCACTGCCGGCGGTGACGGCTCCTCCTCCCTCTCCTCTAACCCTAGATCGGAATCTTGCTCAGGAGGCTTGTGGGCCCTCTACTCAACCTATTTTGCCTCCTTCTGGGCCATCCCTTCCTATTGGGCCGCCTTCGCTGTCGTCTTCATGTGAATTCCCCCCTTATCCATTATGGGCCCTGGGCCTATCTTGTCAGAGTTGCCTCCTCCCCCTTTGTTGAGCCCGGCTTGCGTGGCCCCTCCCAGCGTGGCCAGCTCAGGCTATTTATGGGTCCCTAAGGGCTCGGTCCCCCTATTTCTAGGGTTTCCTGCCTCTCATTCCGATCTGCGCCGCCTCATCTCTGTATTCCCACATACCACAGATATCTTCCCCTCCACCTCTCTCCCTCTCCTTCATGGCTGTGGTGGCCATGGATCGATCCCGTGGTTCCTTGAGTGAGGCCGTGTCGGGCCAGAAGCGGCGATGGGAGGACTCGGGCGATGGGGCGGCGGATCAGGAGCTCGAGGCATCCCTCCGCACGAAGCTTGAGGTTGAGCAGGCGGCTCGGTCGCAAGTGGCCCGCAACCGCGAGGCCTGGGCTGCTGGGCCGGAGTGGATCCAGAAGGATGAGCGCGCCCGGTCGACAGCGGCGTCTGCAGCGGCGTCATGGATCGAAGGCCCCCGGATCGGGCGGATTTGGGGCCGACCACTGGGAGGCCGCGGCGGCTGCTGGCGGCTGTGGTCCTGGTGCTCGCCCTCCTCCTCCTCCTCCGCGCGGCCCTTTCCCTCTGGCTCGTGGTGGAGGTCGGGCTGCTGGCTCCTCGTCGGGGCCCGGCGGCCGCCAGATGGGTCGCGGGAGCGCTGGATCTAGTCCTTTTGGGCATCGTTCTCTGGTGTCTGGTCCTGGCTCATCTTCTGCTACCTTGGGCGGTGGGATCTTGCCCCCCCCCCTCCTCTGGCGGCTCGTCCGCCCCCTCCACTTTCCCAACCACGAAACCATAACCTCACTTGCTTTGCATGCCACCAGCCCGGGCATTTCCAATCCCGCTGCTTCAATCCACCCTTCTGCCTGATCTGCAGAGAAGATGGCCACCTCACGGTCGACTGTCAAAACCACCGCAAGCCTGCCTCTTTTAGGCTCTTCAGTCAAGGCCTCCCTGGATGCTCTTTTTATGCTCTCGATAGCAAGATCCCTCAGGTGGTTGTGGCCCCTGCGCTCTCTATTGCTGCTATTATCTCCATCAAATATCACAAAATCTCCTCCCAAACCCTTTTGGACGAACTCAAATTGTGGGATGATGGAGGCTAGGACTGGCAGATCCGGCAGCTCTCTGATTTCGACTTTGGAGTGGTCTTCCCCTCCAAGAGTAGCATCAAGATGATCTCCTCTTTCACTAGCTTCACTTTACCCCTCAACTAGCTTGTTGTGTCTATGAAGGCCGCTTCCAATGGTGCTAAACCTATCCCCTCCCTTTCGGAAACCTGGGTCCTCAACGATGACATTTCCTCCACTCTGCGCTCTGCTGAATTCGTGATGGCTTTTGGTGTTCTGATCGGCAAGCCCATCATGGTGGACCTGGACTCCCTCTCTATCCTTGGCCCCGTTCGTCTCAAGCTCTGGGCGGTGGACCCCCTATGCATTCATGGATCTATTGATGTCTTCCCCTCGTCTGATGGCTTCAGGTTGCAGGTCCGCATTAAGGGAGGCGCCAATCCCAACATCCCTCCTCCCCCTTTGGCGGAGAACCATGAAGGAGGGGACAATGATGCTGCCAACCTTAGCGGGGACTCGCACCCTCGCTTTACGTCTTCGGAATGGGATGTTATGGGCTTGGAATCCAGGGAACTCTTCAAGGACAGTGCCCCACAGGGCACAGATGTTGGAAAGGATGTTATGGCTGAGAAAGTTTCTGATCAGGTTGCCCCGGTTGCCCCCCAGCTAGTACTCCTGTCTCTAGGGTCTGCTCCAACCTGCCGGTCCATCCGGGCTCTCCATCTCTGTCGGGCATTGAAGACCTCCCCATCTCTCGTCCGCATGCTACGGATGGCTCCATCCCCAAGCGCAAATCCTCTGTCCGGAAGTTCTCGGCTCGTAGTCGGGCCTCCTCGAACACCAAGCTCTCTACGACAGGGCTCTGTCGTCACTGGATGATGATATGGGTGATATGGCGGGCCAGGCTTCTCCGGTGATGCCGCGCTCTACTCCGATCCGTCCCCCTTCTTCTACGACACGCAAGAGTGGTCAGCTCTGTGACAGTGGTATGCGGGTGAGGGAGTTCCGGACTAGGGGGTGTCCGGATAGCCGAACTATCATCATCGGCCGGACTCCAGGACTATGAAGATACAAGATTGAAGACTTTGTCCCGTGTCCGGATGGGACTTTCCTTGGCGTGGAAGGCAAGCTTGGCGATACAGATATGTAGATCTCCTACCATTGTAACCGACTCTGTGTAACCCTAGCCCTCTCCGGTGTCTATATAAACCGGATGGCTTTAGTCCATAGGACGAACAACAATCATACCATAGGCTAGCTTCTAGGGTTTAGCCTCCTTGATCTCGTGGTAGATCCACTCTTGTAACACACATCATCAATATTAATCAAGCAGGACGTAGGGTTTTACCTCCATCAAGAGGGCCCGAACCTAGGTAAAACATCGTGTCCCTTGTCTCCTATTACCATCCGCCTAGACGCACAGTTCGGGACCCCCTACCCGAGATCCGCCGGTTTTGACACCGACATTGGTGCTTTCATTAAGAGTTCCTCTGTGTCGTCACCGATAGGCTCGATGGCTTCTTCGATCATCATCAACGACGCAGTCCAGGGTGAGACCTTCCTCCCCGGACAGATCTTCGTAATCGGCGGCTTCGCACTGCGGGCCAATTCGCTTGGCCAACTGGAGCAGATCGAAAGCTACGCCCCTGGCCGTCAGGTCAGATGTGGAAGTTTGAACTTCACTGCTGACATCCGTGGGGACTTGATCCTCGATGGATTCGAGCCACAGCCGAGCGTGCCGCACTGTCACGGCGAGCATGATTTAGCTCTGCAGCCAGACAGTACCCTGGAGGCCGCACTCGAACCCGCTCCGATCTTCAATTCGGAGCCGGCTGCGTAGGTCGAGGACGGATGGCTAGACACCGCCTCGGGGGCTGCAACCTCTACGGCGATAGAGCCGAACACTGACCTTGTCCCTCATGAAGCTCGTGACTCCGAGGCGCCGGACTCCTTGCCGGACTCCGAACCTCCCACCCCCCTCCGATCGAACCAGATTGGGCGCCGATCATGGAGTTCACCGCAGCGGACATCTTTCAACACTCACCTTTCGGCGACATCTTAAGTTCGCTAAAGTATCTCTCATTATCAGGAGAGTCCTGGCCGGACTGCGGTCAGGACGGTTGGGATGCGGACGACGAAGAAATTAATAGTACACCCACCACCCACTTGGTAGCCACTGTCGACGATCTAACCGACATGCTAGACTACGACTCCGAAGACATCGACGGTATGGACGACGATGCCGGAGACGACCAAGAACCAGCGCCCACCGGGCACTGGAAAGCCACCTCATCATATGACATATACATGGTAGATATCCCAAAGGATGGGAATGGCAAAGGAACAACAGAGGATGACCCCTCCAAGAAACAGCCCAAGCGTCGGCGTCAGCGGCGCCGCTCTAAATCCCGCCATAGCAAGAATGAAGATTCCGGCACCGGAGATAATAATACACCGGACAGTGCCGAAGACAACCCACTCCAGCAAGATCCAGCGTCGGAGGAAGGAGATGCCAGCCCTCATGAGAGAGCGGCAGAAGAAGAGGTAGAGGATTATATGCCTCCCTCCGGAGACGTGGCAAGCCTCGACGACGCTGAATTCGTCATGCCTGAGGATCCCGTCGAACAAGAGCATTTTAAATGCAGGCTTATGGCCACGGCGAACAGCCTGAAGAAAAAGCAGCAACAGCTTAGAGCTGATCAAGATCTGCTAGCCGACAGATGGACTGAAGTCCTCGCAGCCGAAGAGCATGAGCTCGAACGCCCCTCCAAAAGTTACCCTAAACGCAAGCTGCTCCCCCGATTAGAGGAGGAGGCGTATGAACCCGCATCACCAGGAGACAATACGGCTGACCGACCACCCCGTGGTCGCGACAGAGAGGACTCTAGGCCCTTCACTAGACCCGTACCCCGACATTTCTCGAAAAGCACAAGGCCGCAGGGGAACGCTCCAGACTTGCGAGATATATTGGAGGATAGGGCAAGACAATCAAGATCGATCTATGGATCGCATGGGCGCCCCATGATACGTGACGACAACCATCGCGCCGGACACAGTAAGTCCGGCCGGGCCGAACAAAATAGACAAAGCTCTTTTGAGCTCCGTCGTGATATCGCCCAGTACAGAGGCGCCGCACACCCACTATGCTTCACAGTTGAAGTAAGGGATCATCAAATCCCCGAAGGGTTTAAACCCATGAATATTGAATCTTACGATGGCACAACAGACCTCGCGGTTTGGATCGAAGACTATCTCCTTCACATCCACATGGCCCACGGTGATGATCTTCACGCCATCAAATATCTCCCCCTCAAGCTTAAAGGACCAGCCCGGCATTGGCTTAACAGATTGCCAACAGAGTCAATTGGGAGTTGGGAAGACCTGGAAGCCGCATTCCTCGATATCTTCCAAGGCAAGTATGTGCGACCACCAGACGCTGATCACCTAAGCCACATAATTCAGCAGCCAGACGAATCGACCAGACAATTCTGGACACGATTCTTAACCAAGAAAAACCAAATCGTCGACTGTCCGGATGCGGAGGCCCTCGCGGCCTTCAAGCATAATATCCGCGACGAGTGGCTTGCCCGGCACCTGGGACAGGAAAAGCCGAAATCCATGGCAGCCCTCACATCACTCATGACCCGCTTCTGAGTGGGTGAGGACAGCTGGCTAGCACGCAGCAACAACCTCAGCAAAAATTCTGGCAGTCCAGATATCAAGGACCATAATGGCAGGTCGCGTCGTAACAAAAACAAACGCCGCATTAAAGGCGACAATAGTGAGGATACGATAGACAATGCCGGATTCAGAGGCTCTAAACCCGGTCAGTGGAAAAAGCCATTCAAAAGAACTACTCCGAGTCCGTCCAATTTGGACCGAATACTCGACCGCTTGTGCCAGATACATGGCACCCCCGAAAAGCCAGCTAACCACGCTAACAGGGACTGTTGGGTATTCAAGCAGGCAGGCAAGTTAATTACCGACAACAATGACAAGGGGCTGCATAGCGATGACGAGGAAGAGACCCGACCGCCGGACAATAGAGGACAGAAGGGTTTCCCCCCACAGGTGCGGACGGTGAACATGATATACGCAACGCACATACCCAAAAGGGAGCGGAAGCGTGCAATCAGGGATGTATACACGATGGAGCCATTTTCCCCGAAGTTCAATCCATGGTCCTCCTGCCCGATCACTTTTGACCGAAGGGACCACCCCACCAGCATCCGCCACGGCGGATTCTCCGCATTGGTCTTAGACCCAATCGTCGATGGATTTCACCTCACCAGAGTCCTGATGGACAGCGGCAGCAGCCTGAACCTGCTTTATCACGATACAGTGTGCAAAATGGGCATAGACCCCTCAAGGATTAAACCTACCAAGACGAGCTTTAAAGGCGTCATACCAGGTGTAGAAGCCAATTGTACATGCTCAGTTACACTAGAAGTGGTCTACGGATCACCGGATAACTTCCGAAGTGAGGAGTTAATCTTCGACATAGTTCCGTTCCGCAGCGGCTATCATGCCCTGCTCGGACGTATCTCGTTTGCAAAGTTCAACGCGGTGCCGCACTACGGATACCTCAAGCTCAAAATGCCAGGCCCTCGAGGAGTCATCATGGTCAACGAAAACACTAAACATTCTCTCCGCACGGAGGAACATACAGTAGCTCTCGCGGTAGAAGTACAATGCAGCCTCTTAAGGCAATTCTGGAGTCCGGCCGTTAAGCGGCCGGACACAGCTAAGCGCGCCCGGAGTAACCTACAACAAGACCACCTGGCACGTTCCGAGCACGCGTAGCAGTGCGGCCCCAACCCCAGTGCCTGTAAAACGTTAAGACAGGTCCTTCGTGTACACCATTATGCTCTGAAGATACCATGGGCATGGGGAGAGGGGCACGACCACGATAGGCCTAGACTGCGGCTCAACCACACCAGGGGCTCTCAAGTGTGTCGTTCTTTTTTTCTCTTTCCTTTTTATTTTTTACCCACAGGACTCCGTTCGTCAGAGGCCCTGTCCGGCAGCAGACCTGCCGAACTCACGATGCACCAGCCAGGGAAGGATAAAGGCTACAACGAATATCCAGGTGGTTTCCATTATAAGCATTAATTCTGTTTTACGCACCATTCGGCAGCCTACCCCTGGAGGGGGACATGTTTAACAGTCCCATCCCTTGCTTATCGCACCATTTGTATCGTTCTGCACTTACAGCAGTTTTTCTTGAATAAGTAATGCAGCACCTTTTTGCTTCCAATTGCATTTCTCTCTTATACATATGTTCATTTGTGACATGTTGCATCCGTACATTTTGGTACGGCTAAATACACCAGGGACTTATGTTTCCCGCATCATGGTGTGATAAGTCCGAACACTTTCACAAGTGCGGCACCCCGAACTTATAGCATTATATGCATCGGCTCCGAATCATGTCTTGGGTTAATAGTTGGGTTTGCCCGGCTCCCATGTTTTGGTACCTTACGTTCCGTTGTATCGGCTAAGGTAGCACTAGGAGAACCACTGCGATTGCGCCCCAGTTGAGCTGGGTTAACGCCTCAGTGGAGAAAGTTAAAACTGACCGTCATGATGAGGCGAGAGCTGGTCGCTGTTCGAGAGGTTTTTTGCGAGTCCCTAAAGACTTATGCCGCTTAGAGCGAGGAGCCGGTTTTTATCCGGCCCAGGCGTGGATAGCGCCCCAAATTCGGCCTTCCGAAGACTAGGGGCTTCGCCGAAATTTAAAATTATAGAATTCTATGGCTAAGTGAGAGTGTTCAAGCATTATAAGTCCGGTTGCCTTGTTCGCTGTGTTGAGCGCCTCCCTAGATGGACCCAAAAATGGGAACAAGAGTGCTCAAGTTTATCCCGAACACCCCAGCACTCGTGGCATGGGAGCTGAAGCCGACGACTTGCCATCTCTCAGAATTGATAAACAGCCGCATAGAAGGTAATATTTTAAATTTACAAGCATTGCTTAGCGCATATGAACTAAGTTTTCAGCGCACAGCATAACAAAATGCGAGTCTACTCAAATATTTCATCTTTGGAGCACTCACCCGCAATAGTGCGGGCACCCCTCAGGAAACTCTTATAATACATCTCGGGCGTGCGGTCCTCCTTGCCCTGCGGTGGCGGGTCCGTCACAAGCTTCTGGGCATCCATCTTGCCCAAGTGCACCTTTGCGCGGGCAAGGGCCCGACGGGCACCCTCAATACAGGCGGAGTGCTTGATGACTTCAACCCACGGGCACACATCCACCAGCCGCTGCACCAGGCCGAAGTAGCTCCCAAGCATGGCCTCCTAAGGCCACAGCCGAACTATGAGGCCCTTCATGGCCTATTCGGCTGCCTTGTGGAGCTCGACCAGCTGCTTCAACTGGTCGCTAAGGGGCACCGGATGTCCGGCCTCAGCGTACTGAGACCAGAAGACCTTCTCTTTCGAGCTCCCCTCCTTGGCCCGGTAGAACGCGACAGCATCGGACACGCTGCGAGGAAGATATGCGAACGCTCCTGGAGAGCTCCGAATTCGGGTAAGCAACAGGTAATTAACAGTCACATGCTTACTTTGCATGAAAAATGCCTTACCCGCTGCTATTTTCTTCAACGCCTCGATTTCCTGGAGGGCCTTGTAGGCTTCGGCCTTAGCGGCTTTGGCACTCTCAAGAGCCGTGGCAAGCTCAGACTCTCGAGTCTTCGAGTCACGCTCCAGGCTCTCATGTTTTTTCACAAGATCCTGGAGCTCTTGCTGTACCTCCGCCACCCGCGCCTCCTGCTTCTCTGGCTTGGTGTGCTCCGCGGCCGCATTGCGTTCGGCCGCGGCCACCGCCTCTTTCAGGGTCGCCACCTTGTTAGTGGCCCCTGCAATACCCATGTTATCCTTGTCATTCTTTTTGCAACCAAAATCCTTTTCTGTAAGGTACAATTTTAATAAGGTGTTACTCACCTTCCTTGTCCTCGAGCTGCTTCTTGGCACGGTCTAGCTCGTTCTTGGACCGCTCGAGGCTTTCCTTCAAAGTATTGACCTCCACAGTCAGTGCGGTAGAGGTCAGCAGCGCAATCTGCAATCCCATATTGACATGTTTTTTTATGACTCCTGCGTATATCTTCTTAGATCCTCAGTCCGGCTTTTCTTTCCGAACACCAAACCGAGCATCAGGGGCTACTGTCTATGCGGTACTATTTTACATATATCAAAATTCTTACCTCAAAGCCTGTTAGAAGGCTGCTGCAGGCTTTGGTCAGCCCGCTCTTGGCGAGCTGCACCTTCTGAATCACCGCACTCATAACAGTGCGGTGTTCCTCTTTGATGGAGGCGCCATTGAGCGCCTCCAGCAAGCTATCCGGCGCCTCCGGTTGGACAGAGGCTGCCTGCGTCACGGTCTTGCCCTTCTTACGAAGGGGCCGCTCGCCGGACTCCGGAGCCACTATGGGATCCGGAGCCGAGTCCGGTGCAAAGTCCGGGAGGTTGTCCTGCGACATCTCCGGGGCCTCCTCCTCCTGGCGGGTCCCTTCTCGGGATCCCACCTCGGCATCGTCCGTGTCATGGGGGGTGGAGGCAGTCGGAAGAGAATCCATATCCGACGCACCTAAGGACCCGCTCGATGAAGCGGGAAGATCGTCCTTGGGCGGACTGCAGGGTTGTATGCGGCATTAGAAAGACATTGTGTGGCAAAAGCGAAAAACCATGAAGTTATTCGGGAGTCCGGATACTCACGATCTCGCCAGGGGCTTGGCCCTTGGAGGCCAGTCCTCGTCGTCGTCACTGGCGTTGGCAGAGCAGTCCGAGGGAAGAGTTTTTCCCTTCTTGGACCCTTCGGCCTCCCTCATTGGGGAGGCCTTCCTTTTCTTCTCTCCCCCCGCTGGGGGAGAGGCTTTCTTCTTCTCCTCCTCATCTTGGTGAGAGGAGTCGGCCTCGGAGTCGTCATCCGATAGCACCTGAAAACGGGAACTCTTCCGAGTCCCCGTGGCCTTCTTCTTGGCCTTCTTCTCCGGCACCACGTGGGGTACCAGAGCCAGCAGCCCCGTTAGGCGGGCGTCCGCTGGGTCCTCTGGCAATGGGGCCGGACAGATAGTCTGTTCGGCCTTCGCCAGCCAGTCCTGTCAAAGGTAAAGGGAGTTTTGATCCCGCATAGAGTCAAACTATGGAAAACGAGCGTTCCGTAAAGGACAAAATCACTTACCTCGTCAGCCGGACGCTGCGAGCTGAATCCGCAATCTTCGGTAGCGGATGCGGGAGCCTCGGTGCCCTTGAACAGCACCTTCGAAACATCTTCGTACGTAGTGTCAAAGAGCCCGCTCAGAGTCTGGTGCTGCACCAGATCAAACTCCCACATGTTGAAACCCCGTCGTTGGCACGGGAGAATCCGGCGGATGAGCATGACCTGGACTACGTTGACAAGCTTAAGTTTCTTGTCCACCAGCTTTTGGATATAGGCTTGGAGTCCGGTCAGCTCCTCCGAATCACCCCAGATCCGGCCACTCTCTTTCCAGGAGGTGAGCCGTGTAGGGATGCCGGATCTGAATTCGGGGGCCGCTGCCCATTCAGGGTCACGCGGCTCGGTGATGTAGAACCACCCCGATTGCCACCCCTTAATGGTTTCCACGAAAGTTCCCTCCAGCCAAGTAACGTGGGACATCCTGCCCACCATGGCGCCTCCACACTCCGCTTGGCTGCCCTTCACAACCTTCGGCTTGACGCTGAAGGTCTTGAGCCACAAACCGAAGTGGGGCTGGATGCAGAGGAAGGCCTCGCACACGACGATAAACGCCGAGATGTTGAGGATGAAATTCGGGGCCAGATCATGGAAATCTAGGCCGTAGTAGAACATGAGCCCCCGGACAAAGGGATGAAGTGGGAAGCCCAGTCCGTGGAGGAAATGGGGAAGAAATACTACCCTCTCATGGGGCCTGGGGGTGGGGATGAGCTCTCCCTCGCCAGGGAGCCGGTGCGCGATGTTGCTGAACAAATATCCGACGTCGCGCAGCTTCTATATCTGCCCCTCCGTGACGGAGGAGGCCATCCACTTGCCTCCCGCTCCAGACATAGTTGGAGAACGTTGAGGTGAGAAGTGCAGACTTGGGTGCTGGAGCTCGAGTTCACGGAGTTGGATAAGCCAAGGAGGAAGAAGGCGCAGGTAAAAGGGTTGGATCTTTATCCCCTTATATGGACGGACACAAACTTGCGTCCCCACTGGCCTGATAAAACTCGCTTATCCCCCAAGCGCCGCAATCAATGGAGCGGTTGGGTTACCCACGTCTGTATTGACAGGAACCCCGGAATAAGGGGAACACGATCTCTGCTTCGATAAGACGTGCCAAGGAAACCGATTCGCTAAACGCGCTGAGGTGGTACAACAAAAATGATTCTAGTAAAGGCTTGGTAGTGGTGTGATGTCACGCCGCGAAATACGTCAGCAGATTGAACTTGTGTAATATTATTCTCTCTACGGTGGTGCGTGGAATTTATTTTTGCAGAGCCGGACACTATCCTGGTGTTCACAATCTTCTATAAATTATTCGGAGGAAGAACCCGCCTTGCAATGCCGAAGACAACATGCGCGTCGGACTCGTTGTCATTGAAGGCTGGTTCAGGGGCTACTGAGGGAGTTCCGGACTAGGGGGTGTCCGGATAGCCGAACTATCATCATCGGTCGGACTCCAAGACTATGAAGATACAAGATTGAAGACTTCGTCCCGTGTCCGGATGGGTCTTTCCTTGGCGTGGAAGGCAAGCTTGGCAATACGTATATGTAGATCTCCTACCATTGTAACCGACTCTGTGTAACCCTAGCCCTCTCCAGTGTCTATATAAACCGGATGGCTTTAGTCCTTAGGACGAACAACAATCAAACCATAGGCTAGCTTCTAGGGTTTAGCCTCCTTGATCTCGTGGTAGATCCACTCTTGTAACACACATCATCAATGTTAATCAAGCAGGACGTAGGGTTTTACCTCCATCAAGAGGGCCCGAACCTGGGTAAAATATCGTGTCCCTTGTCTCCTGTTACCATCCGCCTAGACGCACAGTTCGGGACCCCCTACCCGAGATCCACCGGTTTTGACACCGACAGCGGGTGGCTGACAAGGCCGCCCGTCGTGCGGCGGCTTGTGATCTTCCAGCTTCAGGTACTCTTCCAGCCCACCCTTCACTGGTTCCTTCTATTCCTTCCGCCTCCCCTATTAGGCTTGTGCTGCCTTCGTATTCGGATGATCATCTGACTAAGGTTCTTATGGATGTTGGTATATCGCTTGATCATAATGTTGGGTCTCCCTCCTCCCTGCTTGCTTTAATTAGGGCCAATGAGGTGGCCCAGGCTGCGATCGCCAAAGCTAAAGAGATTGTGGCAGCTCC
>NC_041381.1:580821324-580926029 GCF_002162155.2 Triticum dicoccoides | reverse complement strand
GGAGGGGGGGGGACATGCTAATTTTGCTACCCCCCAAGTCTCTAAGAAGAAGGGTGCCCCTAAATATGCTAAAACCTTCTTGGCACCTTGCAGGTCGAGCTTGCGCATTAAGAACTTGTCCTTCAAACGAAAGAGCTTTTCTAGAATGTTAGAGGTTTCAGGGCTCGGGGGCGCCGGGACCAAATCAAAGACATCGTCAGGGGCGATAGTACTGATCTGATTGGTTTAATTGAGACCTTTAAACCCTCCTTCTCTCCTCGTGAACTTTTCGCAATTGCGGGTGTCGATCGTTTTGACTGGAATTGTCTTCCCTCCTCGGGCCACTCGGGTGGTATTCTTATTGGCTCCAAACGTGAGGTTTTTAATTTTGTTACCTTCAACCATGGTATTTTCTGGGCTAGCTCTATTGTGTTTCACTGCCAACTTAATACTATCTAGGAAGTAATGGTAGTGTAAGGTCCGACGGATCATTCTCTTTCCCCCTTATTCATGGAATAAATCTGTAATAAGGTCAAATCCTTCACCCTTCCCATTCTGATTGGTGGTGATTTCAACCTGTTTCGATATCCGACCTGTAAGAACACCAATAACTTCACCTGGGCGCTGGATGATGCTTTTAATGATTTTATTAGCTCTTGCGCTCTTCGTGAAATGCCAAGGGTCGGATCTAGGTTTACTTGGACTAATCATCAGGTTTCTCCTATTTGCTCTGTCTTGGATCATGTCTTGATTTGCCCGAGTTGGGACTCCCTTTTTTCGCTTGCCACTCTCAAATCTAAGGCTATCGTAGGCTCGGACCATGCTCCACTCATTCTTGATGCAGGGCTTCACTGCGCGTCTGATAATCCCCAAGTGCAGGGAATCATCGTAGCAATTACCAAAGGTGGAAGTGATAAGTATGGAGTGTCGAACCCACAAGGAGCTAAAGGTAAGATCAATATTCTCTCAAGTACTATCTGCCACTAATATGACTCTACGTACACTGAACGTTTGCTTCCAACTAGAAACGAGAAATAAAACTGCATCAAGAATGAGTGGAGCATGAATCTCCAACTAGAACGTTTGCTTCGATATCAGACGCGCAGTGAAGCCATGGGATTCCACCGATGCGTTGGAGATTCAGCGCTCGCAGCCCACCCGCAACCACCCACCGCCACCCACCCGCCACCAGCTGCTCATCGATTCCACCGCCCACCGCCGCAACCACCAGGCGAGCTGGTCCTCGATCTGCACGGACCTGCCAGCGCCAAGCTGCGCGACTCCTCCACCTAGCTGAGCTGCCGCCCACCTGCACGACCAGCCACTACGACGTGGCGCCCACCTGCACTTGCACCGCCGCCAACCTCCACGATCTCGCCGCAATCCTTCCCCGCGCCCTGTCTCTGCTGCTGGGAGACTCCAATCGCCGACCCAGTCTTTCCTTTCCCACCGGATCCTTCCTTGCCGGTTGTGCTACTGGGGTAGTCCTTCCCTGCCGCTCCTTCCTCGCCGCCAACGCCTACTACTGCTGCTGCCCCCGCCGACGATGCCTACTGCTTCTGCTACTTCGACCACCTTCAGCTGGTAGTCACAATGTTAATTTTGGAAGCATTCAATCAGTAAATGGCAAGATTTTGTTAATTTTGGAAACATTCAATAATCTTAATTATGGACACATTCAATCTGGAATGGGATTTTGTTAATCTTGGAAACATTTAATCATGTTAATTTTGGAAACACTCAACGATGTTAATTTCAGAAACACTCAATCAGACAAGATTTTGAAAACTAGAATTATTATGGCATGGATTATGGACTCTCACCTTATTTTTTAGGAAATTATGGACTCTCACCTGATCATCATCTATGGTACTCCAGCTGAAATGTCTACTCCTCCAGTGGAACAGTTTTGAGCCACTAATTGAAAATGTTCAGGTTCTCAAAATGTCCAGTTTCTGAAAATGTTCTGGTTTGGACTTTACAATTTAGGACAGCATGGATCTGATCAACAATAGAAAAATAGAAAAACATAAAAACTGAACAACACAGAGCTCTATAGATCAACACATGTATCAACTTTTTTGGCAATAATTTTGTTGATCAGCAAGGTATAAAAAACTTGTACTGTACTGTTCCTAATTTAATTCACACATGATAAGTCCAGGTCACAAAAATTCCATGATGTTCCTTACTGCTCTACAATCAACAGGATTGTACGCAGGGATAGTTAACAAGATTACTCCATGATGTGAACCATTATACAATTAGATAGAGAGTACATAGGGACAATTAACAGGATTACTCCATGATGTTCCTTGGTGCTCCACAATCTGGATATCATTTAACTGTAAGTGAAATTAAACAATTTAAAACAATCTGGAGTAATAGGATTACTCCATGATGTTCCTTACTGCTCAAATTTCAGTTAACTGTTTCAAGCTGAGGCTAGTTCACTGAAACATGTGCGCACCATTTAAAATGATTTGTCAATTAAACGATTTAAAATGAAAAATTATAGTAGATTAGGACTCAAGTTGAGATTAGTTCACTGAAAGAAAAAGAAAATGCACAAGATCAGGACTCAAGCTGAGACTAGTTTCTGATTTACTCATGATTGAAAATGCCAAATGAGGGCGATCTGCGCAAGTGGTCCATGGAGATTTACTTTTCTTCTTCTGAAGAAGAAGAAGAAGAAGTAAAATGAGGGCGATCTGCCCACATGAACTCTGCATTTATTCATTGATGCAGAGTACACAATAGTAATGCAGATAAGGTGAGCTAAATTTATGGGTCATGTCAATACTGTGCACAGCAAGCACGAAGACGTTGTGAAAGCCTCGTCCGAAGATTCAGATAGAGGAACAAGACATGCAGATAAAAGGAGAGCAGAGATTCAGATAGAGGAAGCAGACCTTGTGGGCGCTGGGCATGGAGGGTGTGGTATGACGGTTCAGTCGTGCCCCTCGTCTTGCTACTACTCTCCACCCGTCCAGGTCAGCCATGCAGGTCCAGGACATCGCCGCCACCGTACTCCTCATTTGAGCTTGCAAGGGGGAGCTTTTAGCAGCAAGGTGGTCTAATTAAGGCACCAATGAATACTGAACACATGTGGTAGATGCAGCAAATGCAAGGTTCAAACTACAGTACTGTAGGGGGTCTATATCTATTGCTACTTTATGTTTATGGCTTGATTGCTACTGACTGAATTCAGTGAAAATTGTGAAACTGAAAATGGAAAATAAACTTCTGCTATACTCCAATTTCACAAACTGAAAATGCTCCAAGCAGATCTTAGTTTCGAAATGGAAAATACGCCAAGCAGGAGTACTCCAAGAGTACACTCCTCAGTTTTGTCAGTTAGTGATTAGTTATGAACCTAACTTTTGTTAAACAGACAGTTTGGTTAGAGTTTTATTAACTAAATTTGATAGCTAGTGATTAGTTATGAACTTGACTTCTGTTAAATGGACAATTTGGTAACAGTTTCATCTTGAGCTAGTGAACAAGCCGTTTCAAAATAGAGCATAGTTTCAAAACAAAGCAATTGCAAACTTAAGCTAGTGAACAAGCAATAGAACTTGAGCTGAAATCAGTGCATAGCAATGGAACTTGAACAAAGTTTGAAAAGAAAACAGAGCTTTAGTCTGAATCTCTGGATCAAACTAGAAATGCCCACATCAAGGAGTAAATTGACAGTTTTGACAGTAAATTTAGTCCGAATCTTAGCATCAAGTAGTTTCAGTACTCATCTCTGAATCTTTTTTTGTGGGTAAACTCATCTCTGAATCTAAAATCTTGAACATAAGCTCCAGACGATGTCAGTCTTGAGGTGCTGGACGACGGTATCGTGGCTGAACAGGAGTGGACGGCGTCGTTTACCTGCTGGCGACGGTGACACGGGGTGTACAGCGGTGTCGACCTGCTGGCGAAGGAGCTGTAGCGTGGCGGGGCTACCGACCGAAGATGGTGCGGGAGGGGCAGTGTGCGGCTGCGGCGGGTAGGTATGAGGTCGATGGAGGATCACCAGCGAGGAGGTGGTCCACGACACGCAGGGGAACCAGGCGGCGGAAAAAATGGAACCTTGCCGCTTGCTCTGTTTTGGTAGGGGAACGAGGCGGCAGCATGGGGGGGGTGAGGCGGAGGCGATGTGGTGCCGCGGAGAGGTGGGTGGGGGAGCAAGGTGGAGTTGGGGGTGGGACGAAGGGGGGAGGCAGTGCCATCGCCGGAGTGGGGGGTGGAGCCAGCGAGGAAGGAGACGGAGTGGACTGCGGGTTTGGTCAGGGAAATTCAAAGGACTAAATTGCAAAAAAGCCTTTGCGACGAGAATTACGGGACAGAGGGAGTACTGTAAATAGCGAGTGTAGAATAATGATGGGTCGGTGTGCGGAATTATCCTAGGCAATTGTTAACAAGACCAGTGGTCGTCATTGCAATTTCATATGAGGGAGAGGCATAAGCTAACGTACTTTTTCTTCTTGGATCATATGCACTTATGATTGGAACTCTAGCAAGCATCCGCAACTATTAAAGATCATTAAGGTAATACCCAACCATAGCTTTAACATATCAAGACCTCTTTATCCCATACGCCACAACCCCCTTACTCGGGTTTATATTTCTGTCACTCAAGCAACCACTACAAGTGAATCATGAACGTATTGCACCACCCTACAGCGGGAATCCCTCACGCTTGCATGACACGGAGGGAACAATAGGACATCACCAAAATAAAACATACAACTCATACCAATCTAGATCATCAATAAACCCAAACACAAAGTATATCTACTCAAAACATCATAGGATGGCAACACATCATTGGATCATAATATGTGGCATAAAGCACCATTTTCAAGTAGGGATTACAGCGGGGTGCAAGAGAGTGGACTGTGTAAAAGAGATGAGTATGGTGATGATGATGGTAATGTTGATGAAGACGCTCACTGCGGCGATGATTCCCCTCCCGATGGCACTCCGGCGCCATCAAGAGAGAGGAGGAGAGGTTATCCCCCTTGTGCTTCCTCCTCCATGCCCCCCTGAATGGGGAGAGGTTCCCCCTCTAGTCCTTGGCCTTCATGGCGATGATGGCCCCTCTGAAGTCCACCCCCATGGCCTCCAGTGATGATGGCCCCCTCCGGCAGGGTGCTAGAGAGGGCCTAGATTGATTTCTTGGGGCTACAGAGGCCTGCGGCGGCGGAACTTCCCATCCAGGTTATTTTGTGGAGGTTTGGGCATTTATAGGAGAGGTTGGTGTAGGTTTCACATCAGGGGGGTCTCCGAGTCGTCCACGAGATAGGGGGCGCGCCCAGGGGGTAGGGCGCGCCCTCCACCCTCATGGACGGCTCGGGACTCTTCTGGTCCATCTCTGATGCTCTGTGGGCTTCTTCTGGTCCATAAAAAATCATCAAAAATTGGCACGTCAAATTGGATTCTGTTTGGTATTCCTTTTCTGTAAAACTCAAAAACAAGGAAAAAAAAGAAACTAACATTGGGCTCTAGGTTAATAGGTTAGTCCCAAAAATCATATAAAATAGCATATAAAACATCCAAGATGGATAATATAATAGCATGAATACTTTATAAATTATAGATATGCTGGAGACATATCAGTATCCCCAAGCTTAATTCCTGCTCGTCCTCGAGTAGGTAAATGATAAAAGAAATAATTTATGAAGTTTGAATGCTAGCAAGTGCTTAAGTTTGATCAATGATAGTTTCAATCACTTTTTCTAGCGTCATTATATATCATAACAGTAGCTCAACTCATAAAACTTCTCATGATCAAATAACAAGCTATTCACATGTTAAAGTATGGATCATAAACTTTCTTGAAAACTAACAAATCATGTTCTTAGTCATCAAACAATTGCAATTCATCTTATTTTCAGGAAGGGTCCATGTAAGAGCTTGTATTCAGCAAACTCCACATACTCAACTATCATTTAATCTTTCACAATTGCTAACACTCATGTGATATTTATGGGTTGAAAGTTTCAATTGGACACAGAGAAAGATAGGGGCTTATAGTTTCGCCTCCCAACCTCAAGGGTAATGTCAACAATAATACTTTATGAAAACCTACATCCGGATCGCTCCAACACAAAGTGATTGCCAAAGGAAAAAGTGTAAAAAGGAAAGTTGATGATCACCAAGACTCTTGTATAAGGGTAAAAGATAAAAGTAAAAGATAGGCCCTTTGTAGAGGGAAGCAGAGGTTGTCATGCGCTTTTATGGTTGGATGCACAAAATCTTAAAGCAAAATAATGTCATTTTATATTGTTGCTTGTGATAAAGACCTTTATTATGCAATCTGTCGCTTTTATTTCTTCCCTGTCACAAGTTCGTATAAAGCTTATTTTCTTCGCACTAATAGATCTTGCATATTTAAGGAGCAATTTTTATTGCATGCATCGACGACAACTTACTTGAAGGATCTTACTCAATCCATAGGTAGGTATGGTGGACTCTCATGGCAAAACTGGTTTAAAGGATGTTTGGAAGCACAAGTAGTATCTCTACTTGGTGCAAAGAATTTGGCAAGCATTAGAGGGAGAGGCAAGCTCAACATGTTGGATGATCCAAGATAATATAACGTTTCAGATATAGGAAAACATAACCCATTAAGTTGTCTTCCTTGTCCAACATCAACTTTGTAGCATGTCATATTTTAATGAGTGCTCACAATTACAAAAGATGTCCAAGATAGTATATTTATATGTGAAATCTCTCTTCCTTCAATATTCTTTTATGAATTGTTCATGTGACCAATTCTGCGTTTGCTAACTTTCAATAAGTTTACTACCTATACTTATTATGTGTGAAGTCATTACTCCCCATGTTATAAGCATATGAAACATATATATAAATTCAGATTTATGATATTCAATTCATTCAACCATTTACTCAGATGATATATGTGAAGCACGTGAGTAAATGACAAACTACTCCAGAAAGATATAAGTGAAGAACACTGAGTAGTCAAATAATTAAATAGCCATGGGAGGATTATTTTTAATTCAAGATTTAAGATCCAATGATTTTATTCAAATAGCAAGTAAATTTGAAAATACGCTCCAAGCAAAACACATATCATGTCACGAATAAAAATATAGCTCCGAGTAAGGTATACCAATAGTTTTGAAGACGAAAGAGGGGATGCCTTCCGGGGCATCCCAAAGCTTAGGCGCTTGAGTCTTCCTTGAATATTACCTAGGGGTGCCTTGCGCATCCCCAATCTTAGGATCTTTCCACTCCTTATTCTCCTCATATCGATATCTCACCCAAAGCTTGAAAACTTCAATCACACAAAACTTGACGGAACTTCGTGAGATGGGTTAGTATGATAAAGAGTAAACCATTCACTTTGGTACTGTCAAAGACAAGTTCAAAACTATTCTCACACAATACCTAGTGTACCATATCAGTTCTACAATTTATATTTAGAAATATAAGCCATAGAAACTAGAAAACAAGCTAACTATGCAATGAAAACAGAATCTGTCAGAAACAGAATAGTCTGTAATGATCTGAACAGCGACCATACTTCTGCTACTCCAAAAATTATGAAATAAACTGGTTCACGTGAGGAATTTGTCTATTAATCTTCTGCAAAAATAATCAACTCAAAATCACTCTTCTGTGAAAAATGACAGCTAATCTTGTGAGCGCAAAGTTTCTGTTTTTTAGAGCAAGATCACATTAACTTTCACTCGAGTCTTCCCAAAGGTCTTACTTGGCACTTTATTGAAACAAAAGCTATAAAACATGATTACTACAGTAACTTAATCATGTAAACACACAAAAACAGTAAGAGTAAATATTGGGTTGTCTCCCAACAAGTGCTTTTCTTTAATGCCTTTTAGCTAGGCATGATGATTTCAATGATGCTCACATAAAAGATAAGAATTGAAACATAAAGAGAGCATCATGAAGAATATGACTAGCACATTTAAATCTAACCCACTTCCTATGCCTAGGGATTTTGTGAGCACACAATTTTTGGGAACAAGAATCAACTAGCATAGGAAGGTAAAACAAGTATAACTTCAAAACTTCAAGCAAATAGAGAGGACACTTGATATTATTGCAACTCCTACAAGCATGTATCCCTACCTCTTAATAATTTTCAGTAGCATCATGAATGAGTTCAACAATATAACCATCACATAAAGCATTCTTTTCATGATCTACAAGAATAGAAATTTTACTATTCTCCACATAAGCAAAATTCTTCTCATTCTGAATAGTGGGGGCATAATCCAATTGAGATTTAAAATCATGATGACAAGTTTCATGGTTAACATTATTCTTTATAGCATACATGTCATCACAGTAACCATCATAGATAGAAACTTTATTCTCATAATCAATTGGAACCTCTTCCGAAATAGTGGGATCATTATTAACTAAAGTTGACACTCTTCCAAATCCACTTTCATAAATATCTCACTAAGATTCAACACCCTCCAAAATAGTGGGATCACTAATTCCTAAAGTTGACACTCTTCCAAACCCACTTTAGATGAAAGTATTATTCATACTCCAAAATATATACGTGAAGTTCATGGAGTATTCTATAATTAATATAGACTAACCAATATCCATGCTCAAAATATATAAGTGAAGCACACGAAGCATTCTATAAAATCATACTCAAAAGATTTAAGTGAAGCACAAATAGCATTCTATAAGATCATTGAAGGGCTATCTCATACTAGCATGGTTCCTAAAGAAAAAGAAAAACACAAAGGACACAAATCATGCGAATGAAACAAAAACCGAGGTATACCGATAATTGTGGAAGAAGAAAGATGGGATGCCAACTGGGGCATCCCCAAGCTTAGATGCTTGAGTATCCTTGAAATATTTACTTGGGGTGCCTTGGCACAGTGGCGAAGCCACACTTGACCTGTGAGGTCAATTGACTACACAGATTTTTGTAAATACATCATACAACAAGTAGAAATCAGGCAACGAAATCTTATAAATTCATATATTTGACTACACAACACCCAATTGACTACACATGGTATGATTCCTGGCACCGCCACTGCCTTGGCATCCCCAAGCTTGGACTCTTGCCTCTATTTATTCTTCTCACATCGGTAAGTCCTGGTTCCTCGAACACTTCATCCACACAAAAACTTAACAAAAACTTTGTGAGATCCGTTAGTATAATAAAGAAAATCACTACCTTTAGGTACTGTTGCAAACTCATTCCAATTTAATATTCTCACTTTATCTACTGTATTCCAACTTCACAATGGTTCATACCCCCTAATACTACCCATAGATTCATCAAAATAAGCGATCAACACATAGAAAACATAATCTGTCAAAAACAGGACAGTCTGTAGTAATCTGGAAATTTAGTAAACTTCTGTAACTCCAAAAAATTCTAGAAAATATGAAAATTTAAAAAATTTGTACAGAAGTAATGTGCAAAAAGTTTCAGACCCATTTTACTTTCCAGTAAAAGATGTAAAATCACGTGCTATAGACAAAGTTTCTTTTTTTGTACTGCACATAGCAAACAAGCAATCTAATCATCCTAAAACCAAAGCTTGGCATATTATTTTTATAATACAATGGATATATACAAGGGGATAATTATTTTCAGAGAAGCTTCCATGAAATTTTTTACATTGTTTCCATGAGCATGAATACAAGTGCTCAAGGTCGACCCTCACTTCTTCAATGCATAACCTTCCAATCACTTCTCTTATTGAAAAACTTTTTAGGCATGAGAGGCAAGTAATTTTTTTTGTATTTTCATTCTTTTAATTTTTTTTGTATGTTTAACCCACAACTAAACATAAACAAAAAGGAAAAACAAAATCTAATTAGTGAAGAAAGCAAACAATAACACACGAGAATATCAACATCACACTATTGCTCACCGGCAACGGCACCAGAAAAGAGCTTGATAATCCCCTAGTGCAGGGAATCATCGTAGCAATTCCCAAAGGTGGAAGTGATAAGTATGGAGTGTCGAACCCACAAGGAGCTAAAGGTAAGATCAATATTCTCTCAAGTCCTATCTTCCACTAATACGACTCTACGTACACCGAACGTTTGCTTCCAACTAGAAACGAGAAATAAAACTACGTTGTGGGTATGAAGAGGATAACTTTGCATGATATCGGAGAGCTAAAATATAAAAGTAGGAGCCGTTATCATAAATTTAGAATATATTACTAAAAATTATAAATAGCGAGTGTGGAATAATGATGGGTCGGTGTGCGGAATTATCCTAGGCAATTGTTAACAAGACCGGTGGTCGTCATTGCAATTTCATATGAGGGAGAGGCATAAGCTAACATACTTTCTCTTCTTGGATCATATGCACTTATGATTGGAACTCTAGCAAGCATCCGCAACTACTAAAGATCATCAAGGTAAAATCCAACCATAGCTTTAACATATCAAGTCCCCTTTATCCCATATGCCACAACCCCCTTACTCGGGTTTATGCTTCTGTCACTCAAGCAACCCACTACAAGCGAATCATGAATGTATTGCAACACCCTACAGCGGGAATCCCTCATGCTTGCGTGACACTGAGGGCACAATAGGACAACACCAAAATAAAACATACAACTCATACCAATCTAGATCATCAATCAACCCAAAGACAAAGTATATCTACTCAAAACATCATAGGATGGCAACACATCATTGGATCATAATATGTGGCATAAAGCACCATGTTCAAGTAGGGATTACAGCAGGGTGCAGAAGAGTGGACCGCGTAAAAGAGATGAGGATGGTTGTCGGTGTCAAAACCGTCGGATCTCGGGTAGGGGGTCCCGAACTGTGCGTCTAGGCGGATGGTAATAGGAGACAAGGGACACGATGTTTTACCCAGGTTCGGGCCCTCTTGATGGAGGTAAAACCCTACGTTCATACTGATGATGTGTGTTATGAGAGTGGATCTACCACAAGATCAAGGAGGCTAAACCCAGAAGCTAGCCTATGGTATGATTGTTGTTCGTCCTATGGACTAAAGCCATCCGGTTTATATAGACACCGGAGAGGGCTAGGGTTACACAGAGTCGGTTACAATGGTAGGAGATCTACATATCCGTATTGCCAAGCTTGCCTTCCACGCCAAGGAAAGTCCCATCCGGACACGGGACGAAGTCTTCAATCTTGTATCTTCATAGTCTTGGAGTCCGGCCGATGATGATAGTTCGGCTATCCGGACACCCCCTAGTCCAGGACTCCCTCAGTAGCCCCCGAACCAGGCTTCAAAGACGACGAGTCCGGCGCGTATATTGTCTTCGGCGTTGCAAGGCGGGTTCTCCTTCAAACTTCATGTTCCTGTCGAATAGTGTCCGGCTTCCTTATAAATGTTGCGCTCCTTGGCTTCTACGCCCAATAATGGCCTTCTTCCACGTGTCGTATGAATGCGAAAAGCTAGGGTATTTTTGCATTTTTTCCCCTAGCCGTGCGAACAAGCCGCCTATAAGAGAGGCGAGGATCTAGATCCAACTCACACCATCCCCCTTCCGCAAGTACTCATCGAAGCGCCTCTGACAAAAATCAATTCTATCATGGATAGTCGACACGGCTCCTCCTCTCGCGCTCCCAGCCCTAAGCCAGGAGATTGGGGGAGATGCTCAGTTCCACACAGCGGGCTAGTGGCGCTCTAAACCGAGGGATATCTTCCCCCAGCCTTTATGGTTCCGGTTCATGCCGGACTGGCCACCTTCAGGGGTGGAAAGCAGGCGGAGAGCGTTCCCAACCCCTCCAAAGGAGAGCGGGTATGCTTTGTCCCTTATCTAATAAGGGGACTCGGATTTCCCATACATCCGTTTCTCCGGGGGCTCCTGGAGTTCTACAGACTCCAGCTTCACCACCTTACACCTGCCTCCATTTTGCACATCGCGGGCTTTGTAGCTCTTTGCGAGCTGTTCTTGGGCATCGAGCCCCATTTTGCGCTATGGAAGAGATTGTTTTGCCTCGTACCCCGTTCTCACGAGGGGTCGATATATCAAGTGGGTGAAGCCGAAATATGGCGCATCGCCGGGACCGGATATCTATCCGGCACCCCGAAGAAGGCGTCCGAAGACTGGCCTTCGGAATGGTTCTATATGGAGGACGCCCCTCTGCCGGGTCCAGTTCGGATTGGCCTCCCGGAGTTCGGCAATGCTCCCTTGAAGAAACGCCTGAGTTGGCGCCCGCGGAGCCCTCAACGGGAGGATGATGGGAGCGTCCATTATCTGATGGGCCGGATTAGGTTACTGGCCCACTCTGGATTGACCATGATTGGAATCATGGCCATGTGCATTATGCGGGGGGGTGCAGCCGCTCCAATATAGGGGCCACCCTATGTGGGATTTCAACGGGGAGGACGACGCCACCCGTCATGGCCGCAAGGGGCCGGGATCGGGCGCGGATCTGGTGAAGATCCTGTCCGGCTTGTACAAGGGGGAGAAGGAGGACTTTCTCCAAACGAGCCCATTGAATGGGTTCTCCATGAATAACCCTCGCAGCTGGGTAAGCGGACGTTTATTCATCCGACCCGTGCTTTCGAAGTTAAATGCCTTACTTTATGACTTTGACGCAGGAACTGCGTCGAGATGTGGAGGGCATACACAGTCCGGCTCCTCAACCCGAGGATCCGGGAAGATCCCTTGATCTGGCCTCCGAAGAGGATCCGGACATAAAGGTGGAGCTAATTGACGGGGTGTTCCACCAACTCAGCATGGACAATGCTTTAGTCGCCATTACGACTGACTACCCCGGATTATGTCCGGCTTCTCAGGTAATTATGACCGGAGTTCTGACACCATTACTTCATCCTTGCGTATTTCAGATCACCGTATACCAATGGTGTCTTGGAGGAGGTGCCTTCAAGGCAAGAAGCCGAACCCGCGGCGGCTGACCAACAAGGGTCAGTTTGGCCCAGCAGGCGGAAAAGGAGTGCGAAGCGAATCGAAACGTCGCTGCAACGGTACGGCGCACCGCTGTTTTTAAGGGAAGGATCCCTAGGAGGTATATTAATGCTCATAACTTTTCCAGGAGAAAGAGCGCTCGCCGGACAGTGTCCGAAGAGGTTGCCAATCAAGCCTCCGCCAGCCATGCTCCAACGTGTGGTCCGGAAGGGGAGGCAAACACAAGGCATGAGCCGGATGCTCCTCCAACGGAGGATGCCGACAGGCTGTCCGCCACCCGTTCTGAGGTGGAGAGCGCCATGAATCACAGCGTCGCCGATAGTTCTTCGTGACGCGTGTTTCTCCCCGGAGGCGTTGAATGTCTTTGATGCGGGAGACGCGCACCTCCGTGCCGCTCAAGATGGTTTAACCAGAGCCACGGAGCAGTATGTGAAGGACATACGGGTAAGTAATTTTAATAGTTATATATGCCAGTAGCCCCCGAGACTTAAAATAGTTAAAATAACTGATTTAAGGATCATTTATTATGCATGATCTTAGGGAGAAGAATACCCACCTGTCCCAGGAGCTTCAAGAGTGCAAGGCCCAACTTGAGGCTGCACTGACCGCCGCAGGAGGAGACACAGAGACCCCCTCCGGAACACATATTTCAAAAATGTTTTATGGTGTGTGGTGTGCATATATATCTGACAATAATATTGTAGATGTTGCCGGAGCTGATCCGGACAAGCAACAGTTACTGCGCCAGTTGAAGGCCGGCGAGAGGGTGCTTATGAAGGTGCACCAGGAGAGGAACAAACTCCAAGATGCCAACACCCAGCTTGGAGAAGAGCTAAAAGGTGTTCGGACCCAGCTCTCTAGCTCCTTGAAGGAGAATCAACGGCTTCGTCGCGGCATCTATAGTAAGTGCTTGAGCAAACTCTTTTGAAAAGAAGAGTTCGGCGAGTAAGTCGGTTGACAGAAATATGTCTGTAGGTGTGCTCACAGGTCGCCCTATGGAGGAAATGCCCGGTTGAACGGGTGACCAACTTCCCAAGCTGGTGCAACTGCTTGAACGTGTTCGGCAGGCGATGAGTGGCGTCGTTCAGGCCTTATGGCCTTCCGTCTCCCTACCTGATGGCCTTGGAAGGCTTGCTGAGAAGCTTCAGGGAGTACGGCGATGTCTCCGTCTGTGGAAGATATCGGCCTGCCGTCAAGGCGCCAGGGAGGCCTGGGCCATGGTGAAGACGCGGTACCCGAAGGCTGATCCAAACCACATGGCCGAGGTCGGACCTGCGGGGCCTAATGGGAAGGAGATCCCTGTGAGCTTGATGTACGGCCAAGTAGAGCTGGCCGCGAAATATTCCCAACAGGACTGTAAATTAGACAGCTTGTTAGATGGGATTGAAGAGGAGTACAATCAGTCAGTTTGACCATGTAATTTTAAAATGACATGTAAAATGCCTTCTAGCCGGATTGTAGATCGTTTGCCTTTGCGGACCTTTTCGCTTCAACCTCGGGACCCAACAGTCCGGAGTGTGTCCGAATACCCTGACGGTTATAAAAGAACGGGGGCATGCATGGAGACAAGGCGTAGGGGTCATAATTGCTTTATCAGACAAGTGCCCAACTAGCTATGTTATATTACATGGTTAGTAAGAAACATCTTCCAAGGAGAATAGTTCCGTTAAGGGTTCCTTTCCGTGGGAGGCATGCCATAAAGTGCATGTCCGGGCTGCGAAAATAGCAGAAAAAGCATCTGGGGGCAGATAAATAACTAAGTAATAAATCATCTTTCAGGTCACCGACCGAATATTCCCTTAAGAACGCTAGCCTTCGGCTTCACCCAGTCTGAGGTACACATCCGGCTGATCCGGCAGTAACAATCGCAGAGGTGCTCCCTTTACCTCCTAGCCGAACTATCGGGAACGTAGGGGTAAGCACAGGAGCCAGGCAACCCGGCTTGGCCAAAACTTAAGTCATATCCATGCATATAATGGTGATCAAAAGGTACATGCGGAAGTGTGACACATGTGGTGGGCATGAAGCCCATATAAATAAGCTTCTGTTAAAGAAGCCCCCAGGTATAATGAGTGCTAGGAGCACATCAAGTGTGTGCGAACAATGCGCAAATCAGCCTATCAAAGGTATTGAAAAAGAAGTGGGAAGAAGGAGGGGGACAAGAGACAGTGAAAATGTAAAAAGGTGGACGGAGGAGTGAGACGAACTCTGAGTCCGGCATTAGGCGTAGAATCTTCGGAGACGGGCTGCGTTCCATGGGTTCGGCTCGAGTCGGTTGTCAGATGCGTTACGTAGACGGTATGCTCCGCCGGTCAGGACTTGGTCGATGATGAAGGGGCCTTCCCACTTGGGCTTAAGTTTGTCCTTTTTCTTGTCCGGCAGGCATAGAACAAGTTCGCCAACATTGTAAGTTTTGGCTCGTACTTCTCTACTTTGATATCTTCGAGCCTGCTGCTGATAGAATGCGGAACGAGCTTTTGCCACACCCCGCTCCTCCTCTAAGGCGTCCAAACTGTCCTGCCGATCCAACTCGGCTTCTATTTCTTCGTACATGTGCACGCGAGGTGAGTCATGAATTATATCGCAGGGCAGAACTGCCTCTGCACCGTACACCATAAAAAATGGTGTGAATCTGGTAGTGCGGTTTGGCGTGGTCCCCAGCCCCCAGAGTACGGAGTCGAGCTCCTCTACCCAGTGTGTGTTAGATTCCTTGAGGGACCGCACTAGTCTGGGTTTAATGCCGCTCATGATTAGACCATTTGCTCGCTCGACTTGACAGTTAGTTTGGGGGTGATAGACCGAAGCGTAGTCGAGCTTGATGCCCATGTTTTTGCACCAGAGTTTAACCTTGTCGACCGTGAAATTCGTGCCGTTATCAGTGATGATGTTGTGGGGGACGCCAAAACGGTGTACTACCCCGGATATGAAGTCTATCACAGGTCCGGATTCTGCCGTTTTAACCGGCTTGGCCTCTATCCATTTGGTGAATTTGTCCACCATGACCAATAAGTATTTGTGCTTGTGGGTTCCCCCTTTAAGGGGTCCAACCATGTCAATCCCCCAGACCGCGAACGGCCAGGTGATGGGTATAGTTTTGAGGGCGATGGGTGGCATGTGGCTCTGATTAGCAAAGAGCTGGCAACCGACGCATCGTTGGACTAAGTCCTGAACATCTGCCCGGGCTGTTGGCCAATAAAATCCTGTACGGAAGGCCTTGCCTACAAGGGCCCGGGCTGCAGTGTGGTGCCCGCCGAGTCCGGTGTGAATTTCAGCCAGGAGATTTCGCCCTTCCTCTTCGGAGATACACCTTTGAAGGACTCCGATTGTGCTTTTCTTATAAAGTTCTCCCTCATGGACCTTGTAGGCTTTAGATCGCCGAACTATGCAGCGGGCCTCATTTTGGTCTTCGGGAAGTTCCTGCCTGATTAAGTAGGCTAGGAATGGTTCCGTCCACGAGGCTATTACTGCCATTATTTCGTGGGCTGAAGGTGTTATTTCATTGGCTGAGCCGCCGATTGTGTCAGAATGGTCTGAGTTAGGTGATGCAGCTGGTTCTGGATTGTTATTTCCGGACTCCTCTTCCCATAATACGGATGGCTTAAAGAGCCGTTCCAGGAAGATGTTTGGAGGGACGGCGTCGCGTTTTGCGCCGATGTGTGCCAACACGTCTGCTGGCTAGTTGTTATCCCGGGCTACATGGTGGAATTCGTGTCCTTTGAACCGAGCTGACATTTTTAGGACGGCGTTGCGGTAGGCTGCCATTTTCGGATCTTTGGCGTCAAAGTCTCCATTTACTTGGGATATTGCGAGGTTTGAATCCCCGCCGCACCTCTAGGCGTTGAATGCCCATGGAGATTGCCATCCTGAGGGCATGTAGAAGGGCCTCGTATTCGGCTACGTTGTTGGAGTCCATGTACATTATTTGAAGTATGTATTGGACTGTGTCTCCGGTTGGGGACGTCAAGACGATGCCAGCCCCCAAGACCGCCAACATTTTGGATCCGTCGAAATGCATGATCTAATTGGAGTACGCGCCGTACTCTTTAGGGAGTTCGGCTTCGGTCCATTCGGCGACGAAGTCAGCCAGAACTTGCGACTTTATAGCTCGCCGTGGTTTGTAGGTTATGTCAAATGGTAAGAGCTCAATGGCCCATTTTGCAATCCTGCCCGTTGCGTCGCGATTGTTTATAATATCGTTGAGAGGTACTTCGGAGGCCACCATTATGGAACACTCTTGAAAGTAGTGTCGCAGCTTCCGGGATGCCATGAACACCGCGTACGCTATGTTTTGATAATGTGGGTACCGGGACTTGCATGGAGTTAAGACAGTGGATACGTAGTACACCGTTTTTGAAGAGGGAATCTGCGCCCTTCTGTTTCTCATTTGACGACGAGTACCGCGCTGACAACCTGATGTGTTGCTCCGATATATAATAACATAGGTTCGCCCAGGTTGGGCGCGGCCAGGACCGGATTTGTTGCCAGTATGGCCTTGATTTCTTTGAGTCCGGCCGTGGCAGCATCCATCCATTCGAAGTGTTCGGTGCGCCGGAGGAGGCGATAGAGGGGCAAAGCCTTTTCTCCCAAATGGGAGATGAAGCTGCTTAGAGCCGCTACGCATCCGGTTAGTTTTTGAATTTTCTTGAGGTCTTTTGGGATATCCAATTGTGACAGAGCTCGGATCTTGGCTGGGTTTGCTTCAATTCCTCTACCGGATACAATGAAGCCCAAAAGCTTTTCGGCTGGTACTCCGAAGACACATTTTTCCGGGTTGAGCTTAATGTCATATGCTCGGAGGTTGTCGAATGTCACCCTCAAGTCGTCTACTAGAGTTTTGACGTGTTTGGTCTTGACGACCACATCGTCTACGTATGCCTCTACTGTTTTGCCTATCTGGATAGCCAGACATGTCTAAATCATGCGCTGATATGTTGCGCCGGCGTTTTTGAGTCCGAAGGGCATTGTGTTGAAGCAGAATGGCCCATATGGAGTAATGAATGCTGTTGCGGTCTGGTCTTTTTCCGCCATCTTGATTTGATGGTATCTGGAGTATGCGTCGAGGAAGCACAATGAATCGTGCCCTGCGGTAGCATCGATGATTTGGTCGATGGGAGGGAGAGGGAAAGGGTCCTTTGGACAGGCCTTGTTAAGGTCTTTGAAATCGATGCAAAGGCGCCAGGATTTGTCCTTTTTTGGTACCATTACTAGGTTGGCTAGCCAGTCCGATGTTTTATATCTCTCATGAATCCGGCTTCTAAGAGTTTGGCTAGCTCCTCTCCCATTGCCTCTCTTTTGGGTTCGGAAAATCGCCAAAGAGCTTGTTTGACTGGCTTGAATCCTTTTAGGATATTTAGGTTGTGCTCCGCCAGCCTGCGTGGGATTCCTGGCATGTCTGAAGGGTGCCAGGCAAAAATGTCCCAATTTTCCCGAAGGAATGCTCGTAGTGCGGCTTCTACATCAGGATTTAATTGTGCCCCAATGGAGGCCGTCTTTGTAGGGTCCGTTGGATGGACCTGAAATTTGACTATTTCGTCTACTGGTTTAAAAGAGGTGGACTTGGACCTCTTATCGAGTATTACATCGTTCCTATCCACCATGGAGCGCAGCGCAGTTAGTTCCTCTGCCGCTAGGGCTTCGGATAATGCCTCTAGGGCCAGTGCGGCTATCTTATTTTCAGCGCGGAGTGTTGTATCTGGATCACTGGCGAGAGTGATTATTCCATTGGGTCCGGGCATTTTGAGCTTCATGTACCCGTAATGGGGTATAGCTTGGAAGATTGTGAATGCCTCTCGCCCTAACAAGGCGTGATATCCGCTGCCGAATGGGGCCACTTGGAACGTGACCTCTTCGGACCTATAATTGTCCAGCGAGCCGAACACTACATCTAGTGTGATTTTTCTTGTGCAGCGTACTTCTCGACTAGGGATTATTCCCCTGAAGGTTGTGCTGCTTCGCTCAATGCGGCTCCAGTCAATTTCCATTTTTTGAAGGGTTTCTTCGTAGATGAGGTTTAATCCGCTGCCGCCATCCATGAGTACCTTGGTAAGACGAAAGCCGTCCACTATCGGACTGAGGACCAATGCGGCTGGTGCTCTAGCTGTTCGGAATTTAGGTTCGTCGCTGGCATTGAAGGTGATAGTCGTGTCACTCCATGGATTTGTTATTGCTACTTGGTAGACTTCGGCGAGGCTGCGGATTGTTCGTTTCCGCATGTTATTTGATGTGAAAGTCTCGAAGACTGTTAATACCGTACTGGTACTGCTGGGCTGGTTGCCTGGGGCTAAAAAGCCTTCGCCACTTTTGGCCACCTGCCGTAGTATCCAACATGCTCGAAGGCTATGTGTTGGAGTGGCGCCCTCCGTACTATGGATTTTGCAGGGTCCGTTGAGCCATCCCTCCAGTACGGTTCCGTACCCTTTAGGGTTTTTTTTGCTTCTTGGTATTTAACCCGGGCGCTTGAGTATGACGCACCCTTTTATTTCGGACTGGGGCTGTATTCAGGGCCGGATTGTCCCAAAACCTAGTTTCGGTTTTCCAAGCACTCTCCATCGCGCAGTATTTTTGTACAATGGCCGCTAGGTCGGTGAAGCGTGTAACTTCGCGACGACTGATGGCATTTATGATTCCCTTGTCCGTGCAATTGTGGCAGAAAATTGAAATCGCGCTTTCTTCACAGCAGTCCATTATCCTGTTCATAACCAGGAGGAATCTGGCCCAGTAATGATGTAATGTTTCATCAGGCTCTTGCCGTATTTGAGATAGATGGCTTATGTTTGGGTGGGCGGGTGGAATTAAGTTCGGAACCCCGCCCGATCTGAGGCTCAAAGGCCAAGAAGCTTCCGGATTTGGAAGCTTGGTTTGTTGGATGCTTTCCAGCAAATCTCGTCCGGTGTCTGACTTTAGGTTCAGTATTTGATTGGCGTTCGTCCCTCCACGGGAATCTGGCATGGAGGGATCGGGAATCTGGACATAGTTGGTTTTTAACATAGAAGAAGAGTCGCCGCATTGTTCCTCTACCACAACAACGTGGTGGGTAACCTGGGGAGAGTTAATTTCTCTCAGATCGGTTTTAAGCCCAATCTGATCGTAGTCGGTAGCGACTCCCAGGGTGGCGATGCCATCCAAGAGCCCGTTTACGGAGGAGAGCTCAATCGGATCTAGCTGCTCGGCGAATTCCGAGTTGACGTGAAGATCGCTTTTAATGACCTGAGAGGTCATTGTCGGAGCGGTGGCCGAATAGGTGGTCATAAGAAAACTGCCTAGCCGGATAGTCTAGCCGGCGGCCAAAGCTCCCTTGACGATGGCGCCGTCTTTAAAGACGGGAAAAGGCATCCTTCCTGATGGCGACGGCACAGAGGAACTCTCAATGAAAGCACCAATGTCGGTGTCAAAACCGGCGGATCTCGGGTAGGGGGTCCCGAACTGTGCGTCTAGGCGGATGGTAACAGGAGACAAGGGACACGATGTTTTACCCAGGTTTGGGCCATCTTGATGGAGGTAAAACCCTATGTCCTGCTTGATTAATATTGATGATGTGTGTTACAAGAGTGGATCTACAACGAGATCAAGGAGGCTAAACCCTAGAAGCTAGCCTATGGTATGATTGTTCTTCGTCCTATGGACTAAAGCCATCCGGTTTATATAGACACCGGAGAGGGCTAGGGTTACACAGAGTCGGTTACAATGGTAGGAGATCTACATATCCGTATCGCCAAGCTTGCCTTCCACGCCAAGGAAAGTCCCATCCGGACACGGGACGAAGTCTTCAATCTTGTATCTTCATAGTCTTGGAGTCCGGCCGATGATGATAGTTCGGCTATCCGGACACCCCCTAGTCTAGGACTCCCTCAATGGTCATGATGATGATGGTGATGGTGATGAAGACGATCACCGTAGCGATGATTCCCCTCCCGACGGCACTCCGGCGCCATCGAGAGAGAGGAGGAGAGGTTCTCCCCCTTGTGCTTCCTCCTCCATGGCCTCCCCCTAGATGGGGAGAGGTTCCCCCTCTGGTCCTTGGCCTTCATGGCGATGATGGCCCCTCCGAGATCCTTCCCCATGGCCTCCAGTGATGATGGCCCCTCCGGCAGGGTGCCAAAGAGGGCCTAGATTGATTTCTCAGGGCTACAGAGGCTTGCGGCGGCGGAACTTCCCATCCAGGTTATTTTCTAGAGGTTTGGGCATTTATAGGAGAGGTCGACATCGGTTTCACGTCAGGGGAATCTCTGAGTCATCCACGAGATAGGGGGCGTGCCCAGGGGGTAGGGCGTGCCCTCCACCCTCGTGGACGGCTCGTGACTCCTCTGGTCCATCTTCGATGCTCCGTGGGCTTCTTATGGTCCATAAAAAATAGTCAAAATTGGCACGTCAATTGAACTCCGTTTGGTATTCCTTTTCTGTAAAACTCAAAAACAAGGAAAAAATAGAAACTGGCACTGGGCTATAGGTTAATAGGTTAGTCCCAAAAATCATATAAAATAGCATATAAAACATCCATGATGGATAATATAATAGCATGAATACTTCATAAATTATAGATAGGTAGGAGACGTATCAGCGTCCACTCCTCCTCGGTTCCAGTTTGATGCTTCTTGGCTCCTTGTCGATGGCTTCTGTTATCTCCTCGGATCTAGAATTTATGATATCCTCTCGACTGGTCGTCGCTCATTCGGCCCCATGGATAATTGGCACTGTTGCTCGTATTCACTGCGCAAATTTCTGCGGGGATGGTCTCGTAATCACCCGGCGCAGGATCGCAGAGATAAATCCCTCCTCGTGGCTCAGATCGATTCTTTAGACTCTCTGGCTGACGCTGCTGGCTTGTCTAATTCGGAATGGACTTTGCGCTTTTACCTTGAGCAATCTCTAGTGCAGGTGCATCGTCTCGCAGAAGTTTACTGGTGCCAGAGAGGCATGATCAACTGGATGCTTAAAGGAGACTACCCCACTGCTTATTTTTTTGCCATTGCCAACGGGATGATAGCTTATTGATAGATGCGGTCAGGGTTTCAAACCAAGGCATCATCATGAAGCACATAGTCCAATTCTTTTCCTCCCTTCTTTCTGCCAAACCTGATCAGGGGTTCAGGATATCTTCTTCCTTTTGGGACCAAGGGGACATGGTGTCCCCGGAGGAAAACCTCGATCTTATGGTTCCTTTCTCTGAAGAGGAGATATTTAATTCCATTAACAAAGCTATTTCTTACTCTGCATCTGACCCGGATGGATTTTCTATCCCTTTCTTCAAGGCTTTCTGGCCCCAACTCAAGAATCCCATTTGTGCGGTTATTCAAGGGTTCTGTTTGGGTACTGTCGGTGTCAAAACCGGTGGATCTAGGGTAGGGGGTCCCAAGCAGTGCGTCTTAGGATCAACGGTAACAGGATGCAAGGGACACAATGTTTACCCAGGTTCGGGCCCTCTCGATGGAGGTAAAACCCTACTCCTGCTTGATTGATATTGATGATATGGGTAGTACAAGAGTTGATCTACCACGAGATCAGAGAGGCTAAACCCTAGAAGCTAGCCTATGGTATGATTGTTGTTGTATATGTCTATCGACTAGCCTGGCCCCGGTCTATATAATGCACCAGAGGCCTAGGATAACAAGAGTCCTAGCCGAATACGCCGGTGGGGGAGGAGTCCTTGTCTTGATCGCCAAGTCTTGTGGATTCTTCCTTGTATGCGGTAGTTGTCCGGACTGGCCCATGAGTATACGGCCATGGGGGTCCTCGTCCCAATCCAACTGATCGGGAGACGGCGCGTTGAGTACCCCCTAGTCCAGGACATCGTCAGTAGCCCCCTGAACCGGTCTTCAAGTTAGGGACGCTCCTCGATTCTTCCGAACTTTTCTTCATCTTCGGTTGCCGGTCTTGAAAACTGGTTCAACAAATCATCTCATCTTCAATCTTGAGGATCGACGAAATGCATTCGACGAGTTTACACGTCGGGTATCCGAGGAGCCCCTCTAAGTTTCCGGCCTTTATCAATGCCTTGTTATTTTTATGCCACACCTCGGGTTTGAAGTTGTTCCTGGGTGGCAGTGTCCTCTTGCGTCCGAGCTCCAATGCCGGACTGCATTTGAGGTATCTTTTGCAGCCGAGCATCAACGCCGGACCGCTTCCCAGCTCTAACGCCAGAATGTATCCGAGCTCCAACGCCGGACTATGTATCCAAGCTCCAACGCCGGAATGTATCCGAGCTCCAACGCCGGACTATGTATCCGAGCTCCAACGCCGGACTATGTATCCGAGGTGTCGTAAATCACCTTGGTTCAAAGAAGTTTGAAGGAGTTTAGCCGAGCTTAATGCCGGAAATGCCCTCTATGGAGCCAGCCACTAGCGCCCGAGCTTTATGTCGGACTGTTTCCGAGGAGGTGCACCTCCCCGAATGTTGGCCGATTTTTGTCAATATTTTTGACTGGTGCAATTTATTCCCTGCCGAGATACATAGCCAGTAGCCCTCAAGGTGGGTATCGGTCTAAAACCCGAGATGCACATGAAGGATGACATAAGACCGCTGATCCTCGTAGCCGCTGAGACTCGGGTTGATTTGCAAAATCAGTCTGAGGATCAAGTCCTAGATCGGAAGAATACTTCGGGACACAAAAAGCGGCGTGCTCAGTCCTCGAGACTCAAGCTGGGTGCGGCCGACCAACCTGAGGATCAAAATATCCTCAGAAACTGTATTGCATAGAACAGGCAATGCAGTAGCCCCCGAGACACTGGTCGGGTGGCAACACCAGATCAGGGGATCGATGTGCCCCTTTAATATTTGTAAATAATAAGCCCAAAGCCCAGTAGCCCCCGAGCCTTAATGCGGGCACGGGAGGCCGAATTAAGGATCGATATCCATAGTAAAATCACAAATTATGTGTAATGACTCTATGTATCCAAGTACTTTACGTCATTAATGCTCGGATCCGCATTGTACAAAACATCGTTGACCGACCATCGGCTTCCACCTCCTCGGCCAATAGCCGAGGAGTGTTTGTCCTACTTTATAAAGCCTTTATGAGGGCAAAGATTTACAACAAACAAGGCAATCTGGCCATACGGTTTTATAAACAAAGGTACGCGGAGAGACATGTTATATTACTGTTTAACAGAAGAAATGTCTTCCAAAGAAAATAGTCCCGCTATCGGTTCCTTTCTTTGGGTTGTCATGCTAAGCATGATCATGAAATCTCAGCTCCAAAGTAAGAGCAAAATATCAAGGATTTAGTTTGGGAGGCCAGTTAATAGCCCCAGGTAGTGTTCGGCGACAGTCGAGGTCAAGCCGTGAACACTTCGGTCATTGTTATGAACGGCCCGTCGTTTAACGCCGTCATCGGATCGCCGACCAGTTTACGCTTATTGTGACAGTCAGTTTTCGGCTTTCTCCACTGAGGTGCTTAACCATGTGAGCTAGAAGCACAATCGCAGTGGTTCTCCCTTTGCACACCTAGCCGAACAAAGCGGAACATAGAAGGCAAGCGCAGGAGCCGGGCAACCCAACTATTGACCGAAGACACAATTCGAAACCGATGCCTATATAGCAATATCCGAGAATGTTTTTCCGAATCTCAAAAGGTGTCCGGCGTTGCACTGCGAGACTTGTGCTGAAAACACACAAATAGTTAAAAGTGCCACGGGCTTGAAAAGCCAAAAAACTTATTCAAAAGGTTAATGTCCGAACTAGATCAAGTGTTCGGTGCCAATCGGAAAATTGGACTTTAGAATAAAAAGGGTGCTTCTGCCGTGCTTTCACATGACACATCCTATCTCAAAACTTCAAGCGGGTCAGCCTACGGCTTCAACCTCCTATCCCGAAGGCGGAGTACTTCTTACTAGGCCAGTTTAGCAAACTAAACTCTAGCGGCTTTGAGAGAGAAATTAGGCTCCCCGGCTAGTGACCGCACACTTTTGTCGAAAAAAAGGAGTGATAAATAATAACAAAAACTTTGCAATGACTAAGAAGAAAAACACTTCTCATAAAATGGCTCATATAAATTTTAGAGTCCCCAAGTGACTTGGGTAAAAGAATGATTGCATGTACCGAAGTACTTATATCATATCTATGTTCAAGCGAACTTTAAACGCGTCTTAACTGACCGTCGGCTTCTCCCTCTTCGGTCAAGGACCGAAAAGTTTTATGTACTCCATCTGTCGAGAATATCGACGGTGTTTCCAATAACCAGGCAATCAGGCCATAAGACTGTAACAGACAAAGCGCGCTCAGGTAACTTATGCTATATTACTGCGAAGAGTAAGAAGCATCTTCGAAGAAAATAGTACCCCCACCGATACCTTTCTTCGGTGCTCATTGTTATTATGAGACTTGTGCAATAGATTTTTTTGTACTCATGAGTTCCGTTGTGTGCCGACCATGATTGAAAACAATAAGAGAGCTAGCTTTCGGCTTCACCCAGTCTGAGGTCCGGCTCGGTTGATCCGATCATGACAATCGCCGAGGTGCTCCCTTTACTCCCTAGCCGAACAATCGGGAACGTAGGGGTAAGCATATGAGCCAGGCAACCCAACTTGCAAATCGCTTAAGTCAGTATGGTGCATATTGTGGCGTAATACACGAACAAGGAACGAAGCCATACAAGTATAACCATATGCAAGAGAAAAAGCTTCATGAAGGAAGCCTCCAAGTAAACGGGTATTTGAATTTATGCGTCACAAACTAAGTTTGGACAAGGAAATTTTTACAAGCAACTTTTTTCCAAAAAAGTATAATGCTTGGTCGAGCCGAACACAAGTTAAAAATTTAAAACTTTGAGCATGAATGCAACTTAGCTAGTTAATGTGTTCGGTATTGATGACGCGGTCCGAGCTTGATGCGGGACAAGGTTCCATCCCCGAGCCGGTCCCGAGGTGGCGGAGCAAAGAGCTCGGCACTCCGAAGTGGTGACATAGCACGGTCAATGCAGGACGTCAGGGTGATGTCGAAGTCCCCGGCATGGGGTACTGGAGTGTTGACGAAGCCCCCCGTCTAGCTGAGGTGACGCCAAAGGATATAGTCCGGCTGGATCATTTTCCTGTGCACAAAAAATAGTGCAAACCGGAGATAATAGTAATAATAAAGATAATAATAAAAAAATTGTTGCATAACAAATAATTTATGCGAAGTGAGTAATAAAAGAAATATGGTCTAGCGCCAAAGTCAATGTCTATGCAGGGCAGCGGCGTGATGCGGTGAAGGCATGGCAAGGCCCGAATTCACAGGTCGGTTCGAGTTCCGGATGCGGCGCTCGCCGGACTATGTACGGAAACTGACCGAACCACCATGCGACCGTCGTTAATGCGGCCACCATTTGATAGACCTGTGTACATATGACGGACAAACCAGAGTAATAATTCATTGGAAAAAATGAACCCTAACAAGCAAAAAATACTAGGATTAATAGCACCCGGCTTATTTGTTGTAGCAATCCGAAGAAAGGTGATTTCCAAATTTGGAACTCGATCCGCACACCTATCGCCTGATGGGCGATAAAGCAACGGCATGGCGATGCTGGCAAAGGTTGGCTCGCCGAGGCAAAGCCCTCGGTCCAGCTAACGTGACGGAGCTGGTCGGCCAGCGACGCCGAAGTCTCCGGAGTAGGTTGATGAAGAGATGATGAAGCCCCCGGTCCAGCGATGCAGGTCGTGACGTGGTCGATGCCGGCTTGATGAAGTGACCGTGTGGCGATGCAGGTGTGCCCGCTCCGTGTAATCCGGGGGGCGGCGATGTTGGTGACGATTTATACTTCGCGATGCCGAACTATTGTTCGGCTGGCCGAGATGATGATCCTAAGAAATTGAGCTCGGCTCAATAAAGCAACGACGTGTCTAACGCAGGTCGGTCGCCGTGGAGTGATGTTGTCGGGCTGGTTTGACACCGGCGCAATGGTGAAGTTCCTATTGCAAGAATACTTTTAATACTAATGGGATGTGTTTGAGAATAAAACACAACACCCCATACGAAAACTTCCTTCAAAAAGGATGTCCGAGATCCCGTTCATAAAGAAGATGAATTCGGGTCGGATTCGTTCTCGTGCAGAAAACAGATCCAAAAAGTGATGCACTAATCGGAAGTTTCCCGGAGTTTGGATGGTCGGATCGAGCTGAAGTTTTGGCAGGTGGTAGATATGGGAATTCCGCAGCAAATCAACGGTTGGATCCTCCAAAGGACATCCGAGCTAGATGCTGGATACCACGCCCTAAACTCGTCCGGATTCTCGTCCAGATTCAATAGGGCTCGGGTATATCGGAGATTGCTGGAGATTCCTCCATCGGGACTCGACGAAATTTTTGCACAGTTGTTGTAGACTTAATTCCGCATAATTCCACCAAAGTAATCGTTTAAGCGACACTCGAGGAGGCGGTGGCGGTGGATACAAGTTTGTTGTCCAGAAAAACAGCACGGTCGCCAGAGGGCAATGTTGACATTGAGCCCCCGAGCTCCATGGATGACTCCTCCATGATCTTGACAGAGATCGGAGTTGGTGTTGATGAAGGCCCTCATCCGAACATGACGATCGAAGGTAGGGCGCAGTCCTCGGTCAAGCCAAGGTGACCAGTCGAGCTGGTGATGAAGAAGCCGACGTCGTAGTTGACCTGCAGTCGAGCCATTGATCCTTTCGCCGATCACACAACGGAACTCTCAATGAAAGCACCAATATCGGTGTCAAAACCGGCGGATCTCGGGTAGGGGGTCCCAAGCAGTGCGTCTTAGGATCAATGGTAACAGGAGGCAAGGGACACAATGTTTACCCAGGTTCGGGCCCTCTCGATGGAGGTAAAACCCTACTCGTGCTTGATTGATATTGATGATATGGGTAGTACAAGAGTTGATCTACCACGAGATCAGAGAGGTTAAACCCTAGAAGCTAGCCTATGGTATGATTGTTGTTGTATATGTCTATCGACTAGCCTGGCCCCGGTTTATATAATGCACCAGAGGCCTAGGATAATAAGAGTCCTAGCCGAATACGCCGGTGGGGGAGGAGTCCTTGTCTTGATCGCCAAGTCTTGTGGATTCTTCCTTGTATGCGGCAGCTGTCCGGACTGGCCCATGAGTATACGGCCATGGGTGTCCTCGGCCCAATCCAACTGACCGGGAGACGACGCGTTGAGTACCCCCTAGTCCAGGACACCGTCAGGTACGGTGGACATCTCTAGGATCAATTATGCGGTTATCTCTCTCGTTCCTAAGATTAAGGGTCCGGAGCTCATTTCCCAGTTTAGGCCTTTTGCACTTATCAATAACTTTGCCAGATTCCCGGCCAAATGCTTGGCCACGCATCTCACTCCTATGGCTCATCGCACCCTTTCTCCTACCCAATCTACATTTGTCAAGGGGCGTTTTATCCTTGATGGGGTCCTATGTTTACATGAGATCGTCCATGACATTCACAAATCAGGTAGCAAGGCTGTTATTCTTAAACTGGATTTCAAAAAAGCTTATGATTCTGTGAGTTGGGGCTTCTTAAGACAAGTTCTGCTGACTAAAGGCTTTGATGGTGGTGTGGTTCATCGAATCATGCAGTTGGTCATGGGTGGCCATACTGCTATCTCTCTTAATGGGAAAGTGAGCAATTTTTTAAGAATTCTAGAGGCTTGAGGCAAGGTGACCCGGCCTCTCCCATCCTTTTCAGTTTTGTTGCGGAAGCCCTCTCTAATATTCTATCTAGGGCTACGGGGGCCGACCACATTACTCCTGTTAGCTCCCACCTTATCCCTCAAGGGATTACCCACCTTCAGTACACTGATGACACCATTATTGTGGTGGAACTTAATGATCATTGCCTTGCCCACCTCAAATTTCTTCTGCTTTGCTTCGAGGCCCTCTCTGTTCTAAAGATCAACTTCTCCAAAAGCAAAGTCATTATTACTAGGGTCCAGGAAACCGAGGCGCTGCGTGTTGCCCGCCTTCTAAATTGCTCCCTTGGCTCCTTCCCTCTCAAGTATTTGGGTCTCCCTATTACCTCCGACAAACTCTTAGCTAAAGACTTTGCTCCTACGATGGCCAAAGTTGGCAATCGTGTCATGCCCTGGAGGGGTAGATACAATACCCAGGCTGGTAAAGTTGCCTTGATTAATGCCTACCTTTCTTCCCTCCCAATGTTCCTTATGGGTTTTTGTCTTCTTACGATCGGCACTCACGCTGGGTTTAACAAACATAGAGGTGCCTTTTTCTGGAAGCGGCTGACAACGAACGCAAATATCGCTTGATCAAATGGGACATTATTTGCAGACCAAAAAGCCTTGGGGGGCTGGGTATCATTAATACCCTTGTCATGAAAAAATGCTTGATCACCAAGTGGTGGTGGAAGATCATGACCACCACCTTGGATAAACCTCTCTGGTTCAACATTCTCAAAGCCAAGTATTTCCCTTCCTCTAGCCCTATATTTGCTCGTGCCTCGGGAGCTTCCCAGTTCTGGAAAGACCTTGTTAAACTTAGGCATATTTTCCAAAGCCTTGTCAAGTTTGTTGTTCACAATGGCAGATCCACTAGATTTTGGCTTGATTGGTGGTGTGGTTCGACTATGCTGGCAAACTCTTTTCCTGTACTTTTTTCCTACTGTCCCGACCCTGAGATCTCAATCTTTGAGCTCTCTTCCAACAATTGGGATCTGAAACTCTGTCGCTCTCTTTCTCCTGAAGAGTTGGTTGACTGGCAGCGCCTTGTTGCCTTCTTCCCTATGCTCTCGGAGGAGGAGGACTCGGTGGTGTGGCCCCATTCCCCGTTCGGTCGTTTTTTTGTGAAATCCCTTTATGGTAAGCTGATCTCGGGTTCAACCACTTCCAAATACAAGTGGATTTGGAGGGCTCGTATTCCTCGTAATATCAAGATCTTCCTCTGGCAAGCTTCTGGCGGGCGGTTGCCGACTGGTGACCAGATCCACAAACGTAATGGCCCTGGGTCTGACCGATGCGCCCTCTGTGGGTTAAGAGAAGACACGATGCATGTTTTCTTTTCTTGTGCTCTGGCTAAACTCTTCTGGTGTTGTATCAGATCTTGGTTGAATGTAGCCTGGAGGCCATCCACCTTCTCAAAACTTCGAATCTTGGCTATACTACAAGGAAAAGGCCTACTAGTGGCGCACCAGTTTTGCCTACTAATGGCGCACTACTGGTGCGCCACTAGTACCACGCCACTAGTATTTTTTACTAATGGCGCACCACTGGTGCGCTATTAGTATACCAGATACTAATGGCGCACATGTACTGCGTCATTAGTATGCCTAGAGGTGCGCCATTACTATCTGACTTAGTTATGGTGCACCACATAGAAGTGCGCCATTAGTAATAAAAAAATTTCAATTTTTTTTTAATTTTTTCCTAATCTCGAGTCACTATGGCTTAATCTCAGGTCAAAACGCACTATTTGGTCAAACTTCCCAAAAGGTCACCCATCCTCACACTACTCCAGCCCAAGCACGCTTAACTTCAAAGTTCTATCCAACCCCAGCACCAGCTCACTTCACACGCACTTGTTTATATATCTAGCATATCAATCCTATTAAACCTTGTTGATGTTTAGGACTTTGTTCATGTTCATGAGTGTGATGAAATTTTGAAAAAATATTTCAAACTTCCGTTCATATTACGTATCATATTTTGAAAAAAAAAATCCCGAAAAAAAATCAAATCTATTTTTTTTCTGTTACTAGTGGCGCACCTAGCAAACGGTGCGCCACTAGTAAGTTTGAATTTTTTTGAATTTTTTTCCCTCCAGATCTTAAAAGCCCCATAACTTTTTTCTGTTAGGTTTTTGAGGATTTTGAAAATGTTTAACAACGTTCCCCTGCTAAGTTCGGATGTAATTTTTCAAGTAGATGATTTTTCATATAGAAAACTTTTTAATCCGAGTTCGTATGCAAAAGTTATGCCCATTTTACAAATTCCAGAGAGATTTTGCAAATAAAGTCAAAATTCATATTTGTAAATTTTCCCAACAACTAGACCACATATCACATGGGAAAGTTATTTTCTTTTATTTTTTTGACATTTTCATCATTTTCTTTTAATTTTTTTAACTGAAAAGGCGGTCCATAATGGCGGTCCATGGTGTGCCATTACTAGTTTTGAATTTTTTTTTAAAAGTTGAAAAAAAAATACTAGTGGCGCATCGTGGATATGGAGCGCCATTGCTAGTTTAACTAGTAATGGCGCACTATCCCCTGGTGCGCCATTAATCGTTTTGAAAAAAAAATTGATTTTTTTTACTAATGGTGCACCGTGGATGTGGTGCGCCATTACTAGTTTAACTAGTAATGACGCACTATCCCCTGGTGCGCCATTACTAGTTTTGAAAAAAATTGTTACTAATGGCGCACCGTGGATGTGGTGCGCCATTAGTATTTGGACTTGGTGCGCCATTAGTATATAGTAGTGGCGCACCACATGTCTGGTACGCCATTAGTGTCCATTTCATCTATAGCCCTTTTCCTAGTAGTGCTAACAATCTGGTTGGGCCCAGAGGAGAATTTTTTGGGTGGGCTTTGCAGCGATGTGCTGGTCTCTTTGGACGACAAGAAACAAATTTACTATTGAACATGTTTTTCCTGCTATGCCTGTTGATTGCTTATTTAAAACTTGCGTATTCTTGCAGTAGTGGAGATTATTGATTAAGGAGGAGGACAGGGATGCGCTCGATATGATGATATCCAAGATCCGGGCTTCTGCTATCTCCCTTTCTCCAGTTCATGCCAGCAGCTAGGTGTTGCTGGCCCTAATGTTGCTGTCCTTAGTCTCTCCAGCCTGCGTGCCGTGTACTCGCCTGGGAGCCATGTACGTTCTACTTTTGCATGTGAGGCCTGGTTGATACTCTAAGTGCTTTGTGTGGTGTTTGTTGTGGATGCTTATGACTCTGCCTGGTGACTTTATTTATAAAGTCAGACTCTGGCCTTTTATCTAAAATAAATAGAGATTCCCGATGGGAAGGATGAGGCACGCTCATTGATACTTTGGTTTTATATCCATTTTTAATACGGCTTTTCTCTTCCAAGCATATAAACTTGGGAAATTAGAGTGTGCAATCAAGTCTCCGAAGTGAACAGTTTTACCATATTATCAAGTTTGAGAGCATATAAGATAAGAGCGTGTCATGCTTGTGAAATCAGTTTGGAGATCTAATTTCGTATTTTTCTGTTTTGTGGGTTAGAATACCAGTCCCTGAGTTGTTAGTGCGAGTATTCAAATTGATCCGCAGAGTTCAGGGCATATGGATGGAAGAGTTTCCTACAATCTCAAAATCTTAGTACTCACTACCTAGACTTCATAATTATGCCTAACTTTTTCTGAAGAATTGTTGAAGTATGGCATTTTATTTGGGTTGTTCGTGCATTTATAGTGTTGGAGGTGTTAGTGGAAGATTCTAGAGTTGGAAAGTATATCAAAACATCAGTTGGTGTAGGGACTTAGTGAAGCCGTCAGCTTCGACTGTGTCTGCTTCCCCTCGCCGCTGCCCGTTCGCACTGTTGGGCGAAACCCGTTTGGTGCTGGCGGCGGGGATTCGTCTCTCCCTGCTCGGGCGGCGGCACTGCTCTATTGGGGGGCGCGGCGGCGTGGCTACATGGTCCAGCGGCGGCGCTGCTGGTTCGTGGTGGTGGTGTGGAGGGCCTCGCAGTGGTGGACGCACTCGTGGTGGCGATGGATCTGACACGGCGGCGGTGCGGGAGGTTGCGGGCGAGATGGTTTCCGGCCAGATCCGGCCGGATCTATGGTCGGGGGCCCGGCTAGTGGCACAGGGCGGGGTCGAGGCTCGTCATGGTCGTGGCTCCAGGAGGGGGCGGCGGTGGTTGCCGGCCTGCTCCTTGGATCTGGCCCATGGCCATCGGCGGGTGACTCGGTGCGCTTCCTCAGGATCCCGTCGTGGATGTGGGCTTCCATGGCATGGCGGTGGCTCATGGCGGTGGTCTGGATCATTTCACGGCGGCGGATGGTCATCTCCGGTGTAGGCTCATCAGTAAGCGGTCTGGGTTAGCCTATGATCCCTCTCCTCGTCGCCCGGGCGCTACCCTCATGGTAGGGTTGGCTCTCTCCCAGTTGCGTTCCATCTCCCGTCTCGTGTCCGGTGTTGCAGCACCGAGCTTGTCTGACTCCCGACGGCTGGACGGAGCTTGTCTCGTGCCCGGCGGCAGGACTGAGCTCGTCCTGCACCTGGTGCCGCAGGACGGTTCGATGGAGGCCATTTTGGTCGGCCTATCGGGTCTTGGCATTGCGGACCGCCCTGGTTGGTTGCGGTAGTGGCACATCTCGGGCGAGGTGGCTCAAGGTCTTGGATACCGGGGCAGGACCCGGGGGTAGGAGCCCGGTGCTTAAGGGTGGAGTCTTTGGCTCGGTGCTGCCCCGTGACCATGGCCGTGTGGGCGGCGTGGTTGTGGGGGTGTGGCGTTCGGTGGAGGTGAATGTTTGTCGGGGTGAAAATTTATTCTATCTTCGGATGGACCGGCGACGGTGAAGCTCATTCCTTTCTTGAAGGCGTCGTCGCGGCTATCATTGCCCGTTGTATTGCTCCAGGGGAAACTCTAACCCTCGGGTCATGCGGTGGTGGCGCTCCGGTGTTACATCCTTCCTCAAGGCGCCGCCTTGGAGCCCACGTTCGTCGTATGCTGCTTCATCTCTTCGCGGTGGCGTGTTCACGGTCGAGGACCCCGGCTGCTCTAGTAGTGCCCGGGGTGGTGTTGCTACGCTCAGCGCATATGTATCCTGCTTTGGGTGTGTGTGTTTGTTGTGGTGGCATGCATTTGTATTGGATGTTGTTGATCGTTGCTTTATATATAAAGCGGGACGAAAGCCTTTTTGGTAATGGTTGTGACTTCTGATTAGTGATTCTGTTGCATATTACTTGATGATTTCGTCTTTGTTGCAGCTTTCAGTTTGTCTGGCATTCAGTGGCTTCATCCTCTTTGGTGCAGCTTGGAGTTAGTAGTGTGCACATCTGAATCTTCTAACTTCCTTGAAGCATATTACTTGGTTTATGGCATCTACTAACATGCATGCAATTTTGATGGAATATGATCTCATTTTTTGCTCCCAGTGAATATACAGAAGGCAAATTTTGATCTAAAACGAGGGCCCTACTTTTCGTACGAAAAGTTTGTACAGTAGATAATCAAATTTTGATTTTTAACTTGCAAATTTATCACCTTATAGGAGAGGTAAAGTCTGCATGTACATGAGCTTTAATTATCTCCATATATAGTTGATGAGTTGCTTTGGGGCCACGCTTGGATTTGTCGGACTACTATTCTACATACTGTTCTCCATGATTACACTTGGTTTGTTGAATTATGCATTCTCCTGGTAAGTTCTTTAGGTTCATCTTATGCCACAAAATTAGGTTTTTAGTGTATGCAGACTTTGAAATTTTGTGATAAAGAAAGATCACGCCTAATTTGCTGGCTCTCTTTCACTTGTGTTGGTTTATATAAAGAAAGAATCCATGTGTTGGTTACTGTTTTCTTTGATAATAATCAGATATTATAAAGTACCTTTAGGTTTCTTTTCTCAAAAAAAGACAACTAGCTCTTCGAAGGCATCTGCATGCAAGCCAACTAGCTCTTCAAAGCTATAAAGAACCATTTTATAGTATTACCTACATCTTGCATCTCGGATGGTTGGTGAAACAATCAAGCTTGTACATCTTGAGATGTTAAACCGTGCACCTACGCTCGTCTATAAAATAGCATTGCGGAGCCGTGGAGGGATGTATGGAGGGTGAGAGTGAAACAAAGGCGGCTTAAGGATAATCCGTTCGAAATAGGAGGCATCGGGAACTAGTGTTGGAGAAGAAAAATGAAGATGCGTGTGCATCCACACGATCATCAGAGAAGACGCTGATGCATTGGTGTATTGGTACAACAAGAGGACGGGTGTTATTATCCTTCGGTAACTGGCGAGGACTATCCAGCACCGTTGCACAGGTCATCAAGCACGAGCTACTGAGACCGTTGTAGTGGCAGTAGCAAATCGACAAGAAACTCTCAACTCCACTGCTCCGAGTTAGGAACACTACGAACAGGGAGATATCTTTCTGTTTCTTGATGTGTCCAGTTGTTTGGATGGAAATTGTTATTCCTGAGTTCTGTTCTTGCAATTGTTACCTTTTGATTCAGTCCATCTGAATGCAACTGTACCATGTCCAAGACAAAGTCGTTGAGCCACTGTGCCGTATTGGTTCACAGATGAGAGAAATTGACATTGTTGATTATTTAATTCGAGTAGTAGAGGAAAGACATTTGTAAATAGTGAAACAATATATTGATTATATATACTGCCAGTATTACCATATCTTGTTTTTTGCGGTATCTTCATATCTGTTTGCTCAAACAGTCTTCACTCTTTTCAGAGGCTTGGGCTGGTGAGTGGTTTACAGCTTGATTATCATCCTGTGGTCTTTTCCATATTACACTGAACCAAGGACCATTTATGGTCAGAACAGCTTGGGAAGTTTGCTGCTACTGATCATGTTAGAACTCTGAGGATTTAACCCAAGATGGTACTTATTCGCACATCTCTGTTGTACTGTTTAATGAAATACTCCCTGTGTCCCAAAAATAAGTGACTCAACTTTGTACTAAGTCCACAGATGACTCCACTGCTAACGCCATCGCCCTCGCCATGGGCTGCTCACGCTCCCCCTTCCCCCAAACTTACCTTGGCCGGCCTACCTCTCTCACCTACTAAGCCTCCGCCCAACGCTTTCGATCCTCTCCTAGAACGCGCTCGCAAACTGCTGACAGGATGGCAAGCCAAGCTGCTTGACAAAGGCGATCGTCTCATTCTCATATCTGCAGTCCTCGACTCCCTCCTCACCTACTTCATGTCGGTCTTCCGTATTCCAAAAAAGGTCCTAAAAACCCTTGACTCCCTTCGTGGGGCTTTCTTCTGGGCAGGAGAAGATTCATGTTCTGGTGCTCAATGCCTTATTGCATGGGAAAACGTGTGTACTCCGAAGATATACGGTGGTTTAGGGCTTAAAAACCTGCATACAATTGCCTACTTATGAAATTTGCAGTCAGGGTCTTGACATCCTCATCGACCCCATGGTTGGAATGGCTACACCCCAATGCACTCGTCTCCCCCTCCACCCACTCCTCTTTCCTCTGCCGAACCATAGCGCAACAAATACCCACCTTACAGTCTATTTCCTTCGTCCTAACAAACAATGGAGCGCACACATACTTCTGGCACGATACCTGGCTAACCCCAACGCCTCTTGCGTCCGCCTTCCCCCTACTCTACTCACACTCCACTCTCAAGCTGGTTAAGGTGGCTAATGTACTGTGTTACAGTTTAGAAGCTAATCTTCGTATCCGTCTCCCCTTTCGGGCAGAGCAAGAGTTTGTTGCGTTGATGGCTGTTTTGCAGGACTTCGTTCCATCGACCGAGGAAGACCAAAGGTTTCTACATCGAGGCTTGACTTCTCCACCAAGCATGCGTACGGTGCAATCATGGCACGGCCGGACAACGACCCCCTTGCTCCCCTCATTTGGCGCTCCAAAGTTCCACGCAAGATCAAAATTTTGGCTTGGCTACTCTTCAAAGACCGCCTCAACACCATGGCCAACCTTGCTGACAAGCAGATCATCTCCACGGACATATGGCCTCGTTGTACTATGCTCCCAGAGGACTCCATGCACCTCTTCATCACTTGCCCACTTGCCAGCCGTGTCTGGCAGCGCGTCGATATTCTGCCACAGACGGATGACATCGCCGACCTGTGGGACGTTCCCCTACCCCATCACCTACCGCACAAGACTTGGCCGCTAATTCTTATGACTCTCCAATGGAAGATCTGGGCCGCGCGCAATGACATGCTTTTTAGAAACATTGATCAATGTTCTGTAATAACCGTAGGGCCCTTATTTCTGACTTAGACCTATGGTCACATCGTCTCATGTCTGCATGTGACAAGGAGGACGTCTCCTCGTGGCGTTCCTACCTCTCTGCATGCTGTGTCGTGCCTTTGTAATTCTGTGCTTGCTGCCTCAGCGGCGTTTGAGTAATATATTTAGATGGGGAGCTCCCCCCTCCCCCGGCGTTGTTTCTCAAAAAAAACTTTGTACTAAGTCACTTATTTTGGGACGGAGGGAGTAGCTATCTATTGATTCATACAAATAGTTATCAGTTCGAAAGGTGGAATAGAACACATATTTTGCTTACCGAGTGATTGTAGTTTCTGATTCTGCCATTGAACAGTTATTTTTTTTCCCTGAGATATTGTGTTTGTAATCATGCGAGTTATTTCTTAATCTCCTGCGGAAACTATGTTGACCCATGAAAGCACCAGAGCAGTTTTATTTCTCCAAAGATTCAGGCTGTGTAAGCAGATACAAAGTTCAGTCTTGTTAATCAAGACTTGTCCAGCTCTCACAGGGAGTTTAACTGAATGATACTAGTATGCACGTGATTCAGTTTTACCGAAAAAGGCTTTCGCCCCGCTTTATAAATAAAGCAAACCTCCAAAGAGCACACTATAAAGTCAAGTCCACACACACACACCCAAGTCTCACAAAAAAGTACAGAGGTTCTGCTGAGGGCACAACTCAACAAGCCCAAAGAAATAAAAGAACAGAACACGCCGGACGAAGATAACGCCTAGTCTGGTTCCGGCGGCAGCGGCGACAGGCAGACGGCCATCGAGCGAAGATCGGCGATGAAGGCTGAGATGGCGTCGTGGTTCCGGGGGCGGCTAAGCGGCCGCCAAAGCTGCAAGAAACCCGAGAGTTTGAAAAGAGCGTCAGAAGCCCGTCAGAGAGGCGTGCGCTGAATCACAAGCTTATTGCGGACAGTCCAGAGGGTCCAGGCAAGGACCCCGATCTCGAGCCACCTAATGTGGCGAGAAGTCACGGGGGACATCTGGAGTTCGGCAAATAAGTCAGGGACGTTGGTGTGGCACCAATTTCCACCGACCGCTTAACGAAAGCAGCTCCTGAGGAACTGAGCGGACACACAGGAGAAGAAAATGTGGTTCGAGTCTTCCGGGACCCCACAGAGCGGGCAGATGCTAGTACCTGGGCCATTTCGCATGCGCACCTCCACCCCAGACGGGACCCGGCCGCGAATCCATTGTCACATGAAGATACGGATCTTCAGGGGCAGGCGGATGGACCACACCATCGATAGGGGGAGTGGGGCGGAAGATGGAGCGATGGCCATGTATAGCGACTTGGTGGAGAATTGGCCCGAAGGCTCAAGGCACCATCGCACCAGGTCAGGGCCACCATCCACCATCGGTTCGTGGAGAGCAACACAGTCAAGCAACTCACGCCAGGAGGCGGATTCCAAGGGGCCAAAGGCCCGCCGGAAAGCAAGGCACCCTAAGTCAAGAAGGGCCCTATCCACAGAAATCACGGGATCGAGGGAGATGGAGAAGACGCCGGGAAAGCGAGCCGCAAAGGGAGTGTCCCCGGCCCAGCGATCAAACCAGAACAGCGTCGATGTTCCGAAGCCCACCGAGATGGAGGTCCCGATACGGAGGACCGGGAGGAGCTGGACAATCGACTGCCGGAACTGAGATTTGCCAGACTTCTGGCAAAAGGCGAGGGGTTGTCCGCGCAAGTATTTGTTCCGGATGATGTCAAGCCAAAGGCCACCGTGCCCTTGCGAGATGCGCCACAGCCAACGGGAGAGGAGGGCGATATTCATCCGTTTAGAGCACATGATGCCAAGGCCACTGAGGGAGTCCTAGATAAGGGGGTACCCAGACAGCTGGACTGTATACATCGTCCGGACTATTGAAGCATGAAGATACAAGACTAAAGACTTCGGCCCGTGTCCGGATGGGACTCTCCTTGGAGTGGAAGGCAAGCTTGGCGATCCGGATATTGTGTTTCCTTCCTTGTAACCGACTCCATGTAAACCCTAGCCCTCTCCGGTGTCTATATAAACCGTAGAGGTTGGTCCTTAGAAGGCCGATCACAATTACAATCATAGCATCATAGGCTAGCTCTTAGGGTTTAGCCTCTACGATCTCGTGGTAGATCTACACTTGTACTACCCATATCTTCAATATTAATCAAGCAGGAAGTAGGGTTGTACCTCCATCGAGAGTGCCCGAACCTGGGTAAACATCTGTGTCCCTTGCTTCCTGTTTCCATCAGCCTAGACGCACAGATCGGGACCCCCTACACTGGTGCTTTCAATGAGAGTTCCTCTGTGTCGTTGCTGCAGGGCTTGATGGCGCCTTCAATCGTCAACAACACGGTCCAGGGCGAGACTTTTCTCCTCGGATAGATCTTCGTGTTCGGCGGCTTCGCACCGCGGGCCAATTCGCTTGGCCATCTGGAGCAGATCGATAGCTATGCCCCCGGCCACCAGATCAGGTTCGGAAACTTGAACTACCCAACGGATATTCACGGAGACTTGATCTCCGACGGATTTGGGCCTGCGCTAGGAGCACCGAACAGTCACGACGAGCACGGCTTAGACCTGCTGTCGGACAAAGCTCGGGATATCACCCCTGCAGTAGCCTCGGATCTAAATCCGGAGCAAGTTGTGTTGCCTAAGGATGGAGGGGTGGACCCCGCCCTGCAGGCCGCACACTCATCGGCGGTGGAGCCGAACACAGGTCTCACCTCTATGGAAGCATGTAACCCTGGGCCCCCAGACTCTTATCCGGTTGTTGGTCCGGTCCGCACACCCTCGAGCCAGCCAAGCCAGGTTGGGCTCTAGTAATGGAGTTTACCGCTGCATACATCTTCCAGCACTCGCCCTTGGGCGACATGCTGAACTCATTTAAGTCTCTTTCTTTGTCAGGAGGCTCTGGGCCAAACTATGTCCGGCTTGAGTGGGAAGCAGGCGACGAAGGAATTCGCTGCCCACCCACCACCCACTTCATTGCCACGGTCGATGATTTAGCCAACGTGCTTGACTATGACTCCAAAGACATCGACGGTATGGACGACGACACAGGAGAATTACAGGAGCCACCGCTCACAGGGCGGTGGACGGCCACCTCCTCATATGATATATACATGGTGGACACTCCGAAGGAAACCAATGGCGACGAGGCAATGGAGGATAACCCCTCAGGGAAAAAAGCAAAGCATGGGCGTCGTCAACGCCGCTCCAAGCCCCGCCACAGCAATACCGGCCCCGGAGATGAAGGCAGTCCGGATGACACCGAAGAGGAATACAACCCTGACCAGCCCGCCTTCGAGCAGGCCGAACAGGAAGATGAGCAGGTCAGCCCAGACGAACAGGCGACCGACGGATATGCGGAGGAGGACAATTATATGCCCCCCTCCGAAGATGAGATTAGCCTCGGCGACGACGAGTTCGGCGTGCCTGAGGATCCCGTGGAATAGGAGCGCTTCAAGTGCCGGCTTATTGCCACTGCAAGGAGCCTAAAGAAGAAGCAGCAGCAACTCCAGGCTGATCAAGACCTGCTCACAGATAGATGGACTGAAGTCCTGGCAGCCGAGGAATACGGACTCGAGCACCAAACGGCTGACCGGCCACCCCGTGGCCGGGATAAAATGGGATATCAGCCCGAATACCAGCTCGCACCCCCACACCAATACACTACGGCCCGGGGCAACAGGCAAGACCTGCAAGATATTCTAGAAAACAAAGGAGGACAACCAAGTTTGATCTACGGATCGCGGGGGCGTGCCCCAGCGCGCGACAACGACCGTCACGTTGGATAGATTATCAACAAGTCCGGTCGGGCCGAACACAGCAACCCAGACCAATTCGAACTGCGTAGCCACATAGCCCGGCACAGAGGCGCCGCACACCCCCTCTGCTTCATTGACGAAGTGGATCATGAATTCCCAGAAGGGTTCAAACCCGTAAACATTGAATCATATGATGGCACAACAGACCCCGCTGTATGTATCAAAGATTTCCTTCTCCACATTCACATGGCCCGCGGAGACGATCTACACGCCATCAAGTACCTTCCCCTTAAGCTCAAAGGACCAGTCCGGCACTGGCTAAACAGACTGCCAGCAAATTCCATTGGCAGTTGGGATAACCTGGAAGATGCATTCCTCGACAACTTCCAGGGCACATATGTGCGACCACCGAACGCTGATGACCTGAGCCACATTATTCAACAACCTGGAGAGTCAGCCAGGAAATTCTGGACTCGGTTCTTAACTAAAAAGAACCAAATAGTCGACTGTCCAGACGCCGAAGCCCTGGTGGCTTTTAAGCATAATATCCGTGACGAGTGGCTTGCTCGACACCTTGGCCAGGAAAAACCCAAGTCCATGGAAGCTCTCACAACACTAATGACCCGCTTTTGCGCAGGCGACGACAACTGGTTGGCTCGTAGCGGTACCACGCCACAGTCCGGCACTTCGGATGTTCGCGACAACAACGGCAAGCCACGGCGCAACAGACATAAGCAACGGAACAACAGCGACAACACTGAAGACACGGCAGTAAACGCCGGATTCAGCGGATTCAAGTCCGGTCAGCGGAAGAAGCCGTTCAAAAGAAACAATCAGGGACCGTCCAGTCTGGACCATATACTGGAGCGCTCATGCCAAATTCATGGCACCCCGGACAAGCCAGCCAACCACACCAATAGAGACTGTTGGGTATTCAAACAGGACGGCAAAATAAACGCCGAAAACAAGGTCAAGGGGCTGCACAGCAATGATGATGAGGAGCCCCAGCGTCCGAACACAGGGGGACAGAAGAAATTTCCCCCCAAGTGAAAACGGTCAACATGATCTAGGCCACTGACATCCCCAAGCGGGAACGGAAGCGGGCACTACAGGAAGTCTACGTGATGGAGCCAGTCGCCCCCAAGTTCAACCCATGGTCAGCTTGTCCAATCGCCTTTGATCGTAGGGATCATCCTACTAGCATCCGTCATGGAGGCCCGGCCGCATTGGTCTTAGACCGAATCATCGACGGATTTCACGTCACGCGAGTCCTTATGGACGGCGGCAGCAGCCTGAACCTGCTTTATCAGGACACAGTGTGCAAAATGGGCATTGAACCTTCAAGGAACAAGCCCACCAAAACCACCTTTAAAGGTGTAATCCCTGGAGTAGAGGCCCGCTGTACGGGCTCCATAACATTGGAAGTGGTCTTCGGATCTCCGGACAACTTCCAAAGTGAAGAGTTAATCTTCGACATCGTCCCTTTCCGAAGTGGTTACCACGCACTGCTCGGACGAACCGCATTTGCTAGATCAATGGGGTACCACACTATGCATACCTCAAGCTCAAGATGCCAGGACCGCGCGGGGTCATAACTGTCAATGGAAACATGGACCGCTCTCTTCGAATAGAAGAGCATACTGCAGCCCTCGCGGCGGAAGTACAATGCGGCCTACTCCGATAAACCAATCCGGCAACAACAACTTTGGGCACCGTCAAGAGAGTCCGGAGCACCCTGCAACAGGATCATCAAGCACGCCAAGAGCGCGACTAGCAGTCCGGCCTCCGCTCAAGCCCCATCAAAGCAGCATTCGTGCCACGTGTACACAATTATGCACTCAAGATACCATGGGCGTAGGCAGAGGCGCAACAATGACTCAGTCAATAGTGCGGGTCACCGCTACACATACCTTCTTAATCTTTCCCTTTTACCTTTCAGGACATTGCATTAGCGCAGCCTCTTCGGAAGAGCCGGATTGCCAGACTCACATAGGAGAGAAAACCAAGGAGGCAACTGGCGTTGCACACAGAAGGAAATACCCAGGTGGAATCTATTTAAGATCATTATACCTGTTTTATCTATCTATACGCGGCCTGCCCCTGGATAGGACATGTCAAATAGTCCTATTTATCTCCGCTTAATGCATCCATTGTAAACATATGCTTGAACGTATTATTCATCAATGGGAGATCATAAATAACGTCAGCTTATTATTCTTACTTGAGCATTTTTTCTTATAAATTTTTATTTGATATTGCATCCGTACACCTTGGTATGGTCAGTTTGCCAGGGGCTTCTCATGACGCCCCGTAATACGGCAAGGAAAGTCCGAACACTTTCAATAGTGCGGCACCCCGAACTTATAGCACTATATGCATCAGCTCTGAATCATCTCTTGGGTCTATAGTTGGGTTAGCCTGGCTCCCTTGTTTTGGTACCTTACGTTCCGTTATATCGGCTAAGGTAGCGCAGGGAGAACTACTGCGATTGTGTCCCGGTTCTTCCGGACGAGCACCTCAGTAGAGAAAGCCAAAAACTGACCGCCATGATGTGGCGAGAGCTGGTCGCTGTTCGAGAGGTCTTAAAATCCTTAAAGATTTTTCCACTTTTGGCGATAAATCGGCTTCATCCGATCTAGGCATGTATAGTGCCCCAATTCGGCCTTCCGGATTCTTGGGGCTTCACCGAAATTTAAAACTGTAGACTTCTATGGCTAAGTGAAAGTTATAAAGCCACATAGTCCGATTGCCTTGTTCGCTGCGCCGGACACCTCCTTAAGGGACCAAACATTTGGATAAAGAGTGTCCGGGTTTTTCACGAACACCCCAGTACTAGTTACATGGGGGCGGAAGCCGACGACTGGCCTACTTTCAGAATTTTATAAACAGCCGCACAAAGGGATATATTTTAAATAACAAAAGTGCTACGTAGCACAAGTAACTCCGTCTTTACATTACAAACATGACAGAAGTGAATTCATTCTAAAATGGTGTCCTTGGTACATTCATCGGCCACGAGACGAGCAGACTTCATAACGCCATCATAGTACATCTCAGGATGGCGATGCGCCTTGCCCTCCGACGGCCCGTCCTTCACAAGCTTCTCCGCATCCAGCTTTCCCCAATGCACCTTCGTGCGGGAAAAGGCCCGGCGGGCACCCTCAATGCAAACGGATCGCTTGATCACTTCAAGCCGCGGACAGGCATCCACCATCCGCTTGATCAGGCCAAAGTAGCTATTGGGCAGGAGCTCACCAGGCCACATCCGGACTATGAAATCTTTCATAGCCAGTTCGGCCACCCTGTGGAGTTCGACCAACTGCTTCAGTTGGTCACTTAGAGGCATTCGGTGTTCGGCCCCAGCATATTGGGACTAGAACAGCTTCTCCGTTGAGCTCCCTCCTGAGCACGGTAGAACTCCTCAGCGTCTGATATGCTGCGTGGAAGATCTGCGAATGCCCCTAGAGAGCTCTGAATTCTAGTAAGTAAAAGAAACGCCTCCTCCACATGTTTGCTTTGCATAAAGAATTTCTTACCCGCTGCTAGCTTTTTGGCCTCCTGGATTTCCTGATATGCCTTCTCGGCTTTGGCCTTGGCATCTTTCATACTCACCAAGGCCTTCACAAGCTCGGCCTATTTCATCTTCAGATCATGCTCCACGGACTCGTACTTCTTGCCGAGGTCCCGGAGCTCTTGCTGTACCCCGCCCACTCTAGCACTTTGCTTTTCGCGCTCCTTGCATTCCAAGGCCACCTTGTCTTCAGCCTCGAACAGTGCTTTCTTCAGGGACGCCACTTCGGCGGTGGCCCCTGTTACACAGTTGTGACGCTTTGGTGTTAGACCAACCAATTTTGTCTATCCTTAAATACATAAGAGCGGGGAATCACTTACCCTTGTTCTCTTCGAGCTGCCTCTTAGTGAGGTCGAGCTCTCCGTGCGCCTACTCCAGGTCCCGCTTTAGTTTGGCAACCTCGGCGGTGCGGGCAGCAGCGGCAAGCAGCACAGCCTTCTTATTCACACGAATATTTATTATTAGACTCCTGCGGATCATAATTGACCCTCTGTTTGGCTTTGCCTTCCGAACACCAAATAGAGTATTAGGGGCTACTACCTATCGGGTGGTAATCTCATACATTTTTATTACTTACGTCAAAGCCTGTCAGTAGGCTGGTGCAGGCTTCGGTTAGTCCGCTCTTGGCGGACGAAACCTTCTGAATCACCGCACTCATAAGAGTACGGTGCTCTTCATCCATGGAAGCGCCGCGAAGCGCTTCCCGCAGACAATCCGGTGCCTCGGGCGCAACGGAATTCCTCGACACAGACGGCTCACCCTCCCTAACGAGGGGCCACCCACCTGAGTCCGGAACCATTAAAGATTCCGGAACAGTGTTCGGCTGAGAGCCCGGCTTACCATGGCTCTCATCGACACGATCCGCGGGGATCTTAAACCCCGCGTGTCCGACATCTGGAATCCCTTCTTGGGGCGTCTCCAGAGTCACCTCCCCCCGCTCTGGGAGCCATCGGGACAACACCTCCGTGTCATCCGCGGGTTGAGGAGTAGTGGCCGTCGGAAGCGAATTCATCTCCGAATCGCTCAGGGATTCGGAGGAAGATACCTCGGGATGAACCCTGGCCGGACTGCATATATGTTCGGCATTATAAATACAAAAACTATGAAGTAAAGTCATGATAGAGTGCAGACACTTACGATCGCACTGGGGGCTTCCCCCTGGGCAGCCACCCCTCCTCGCTAAGAGCGGCCGTGGCGAAGTGGTCCGGAAGGGACACCTTTCCCTTCTTGGACGTCCCAGCCTCCCCTTCCAGGGCGGCTTTTCTCTTTTTCTCCTTCCCAGTGCAGGGAGGTAGAATTTCTTCTTGCCCCCCCCCCCGCCTCCGCGGGAGGAATCTGTCTCATTGTCGTCAAACGACGTGGGTATGATGGCCTTGCGCCGAGGGCCTTTTCCGGCCCCCTGGTTCGCCTCCCCGGTCCCCTCATCCTTTCTGGACGGGGCGTCTTCTTCTTCTTCCTCCTCCCCTTCATGGGAGGAGTGTGCCTCGTCATCTTCGGATGAGGCTTCCGGCACAACCTTACGCCGGAGACCCTTTCGGATCCCCGGGGCCTTCTTATCGGCCTTTTTCTCCGGCACCTTGTACGGTGCCGGGACCAGCATCTCCGTCAGGAGATCATCAGCTGGGCCTTCTGGCAGCGGAGCCGGACAGTCAACCTACTCCGCTGTCTCCACATAATCCTAAACAAATATGCATAACTACTTAAGGCTCCCCCATGAATATATTGGGAAGGACTGAATCCGGTGATATCCTGAAAACTCACCTTACTGGGAGGCCACGCGGCGTGGAGCCCACGGTCCTCAGATGTGGGAGGAGGTACTTCGGAGGTCTTGAACAACCCCTTCCACGCGTCCTTGTGCTTCATGCCGTAGAGCCTCTAAAGCGTCTGGTGTTCAGCCGGGACGAACTCCCACAGATTAAATGCCCTCCTTTGGCACGGGAGAATCCGGCGAACAAGCATGACTTGGATCACGTTGACAAGCTCGATGTTCTTGTCCTTCATGCTCTTGAGGCAGGTCTGGAGTCCGGTCAGCTCTGTAGGTTCGCCCCAAGCCAGGCCCTTCCTTTCCCAGGAGGTGAGCTACATGGGGGCTCCGGATCGGAACTTGGGGGCCGCCGCCTAGTTGGCGCCGCGCGGCTCGGTGATGTAGAACCACCCCGATTGCCACCCTTTTACGGTCTCCGCAAAGGAACCGTCCAGCCAGGTGACGTTGGGCATCTTGCCCACCATGGCCCCTCTGCACTCCGCTTGCTGGCCGCTTACAATCTTCGGCTTCACGCAGAAGATTTGCAGCCACAGGCCGAAATGAGGCCTGATGCGGAGGAAGGCCTCGCATACGAAGATGAACGCCGAGATGTTGAGGACGAAATTCGGGGCTAGATCATGGAAATCTAGCCCGTAGTAGAACATGAGCCCGCGGACGAAGGGATGAAGTGGAAATCCCAGTCCACGGATGAAGTGGGCGACAAATACGACCCTCTCGTGGGGTCCTGGGGTCGGAATGACCTGCTCGGTGTCCGGTAGCCGGTGCGCTATGTCTGCGGCCACGTATCCGGCCGCCCGAAGATTTGCGATATGCTTGTCCTTGACGGTGGAAGCCACCCACTTGCCTCCTGCTTCGGACATGTTTAGCTGCGCGAAGAAGACTTGGGCTTGGGCGTTGGAGCTCGAGGGGGCAAGAGTGGGCGAGGGAGAAAGAAAGCGTGGGTAAAAATGAGGAAATCTTATCCCTTTATAGAGGCGACGAAAGCAGTGCGCCTCCCCACTTGCCCGTTGGGAATCGCTTGCTTCCCAAGCGCCACGATTGATGGCGTGGTGGGATTACCCATACCCGTATTGATGAGAATCCCGTGATAAGGGGACACGTCTCTGCTTTGACAAGACGTGTCAAAGAAACCGCCTCGCAATATGCGCTGTGGCTGGTTGTGGGAAAACGGTTCGAATAATGATCTGACCGTAATGACATGTCATGTTGTCTAAAAAAGTTGTCAGCAGATTGCATTTGTGAAATATCATTCTCTCTACAGCGGTGTGTAAAGATCATTTTGTGGATCCGAACACGATTCAAGTGTTCTATAATTCCTTTGGGGTATTCGGAGATGGAACCCGCCCTGCAATGCCAAAGACAAGACTGCACGCCGGACTCATCGTCATTGAAGCCTGGTTCAGGGGCTACTAAGGGAGTCCTGGATAAGGGGGTATCCGGACAGCCGGACTGTATACATCGTCCGGACTATTGAAGCGTGAAGATACAAGACTAAGACTTCGGCCCGTGTCCGGATGGGACTCTCCTTGGCGTGGAAGGCAAACTTGGCGAGCCGGATATTGTGTTTCCTTCCTTGTAACCGACTCCATGTAAATCCTAGCCCTCTCCGGTGTCTATGTAAACCGGAGAGGTTGGTCCTTAGAAGGCCGATCACAATTACAATCATACCATCATAGGCTAGCTCTTAGGATTTGGCCTCTACGATCTCATGGTAGATCTACTCTTGTACTACCCATATCTTCAATATTAATAAAGAAGGAAGTAGGGTTCTACCTCCATCGAGAGGGCCCGAACCTGGGTAAACATCTGTGTCCATTCATTCCTGTTACCATCAGCCTAGACGCACAGATCAGGACCCCCTACCCGATGTTGGGGAACGATGCAGAAAATAAAAAGAATTCTACGGTTTCACCAAGATCCATCTATGAGTTCATCTAAGAAACGAGTGATAGGAGTGCATCTACATACCTTTGTAGATCGCGAGCGGAATCGTTGAAGAGAACGGGGATGATGGAGTCGTACTCGTCGTGATCCAAATCACTGATGACCAAGTGACGAACGGACAGCACCTCCGCGTTCAACACACGTACGGAGCGGATGACGTCTCCTCCTTCTTGATCCAGCAAGGGGGAAGGAGAGGTTGAGGAAGAAGGCTCCAGCAGCAGCATGACGGCGTGGTGGTGGTGGAGAGGTAGTACTCCGACAGGGCTTCGCCAAGCACTTAACGGAGGAGGAGAGCTGTTGGGGAGGGGAGGGGCACCCCTCTATTTATAGGGAAGGGGGAAGGGGGCCGGCCCCCTCCAGATGAGATCTAGAGGGGGGCGGCCAGGGAGGGGGCTTGCCCCCGCCCCAAGCAAGGGGGCGCCCCCACTAGGGTTTCCACCCAACCCTAGGCACAAGGGCCCAGGGGGGGCGCCCAGCCCTCTAGGGGCTGGTTCCCCTGCCCACTACGGCCCATGAGGCCCTCCGAGAGAGGTGGCCCCTCCGGGTGGACCCCCGGAACCCCTCCGCTGGCCCCGGTACAATACCGATATGCCCCCGAAACTTTCCGGTGACCGTATGACAACTTCCCATATATAAATCTTCACCCCCGGACCATTCCGGAACTCCTCGTGACGTCCGAGATCTCATCCGGGACTCCGAACAACATTCTGTAATCACATACAAGTCTTCCTAATAACCCTAGCGTCACCGAACCTTAAGTGTGTAGACCCTACGGGTTCGGGAGACACGCAGACATGACCGAGACGGCCCTCCGGTCAATAACCAATAGCAGGATCTGGATACCCATGTTGGCTCCCACATGCTCCTTGATGATCTCATCGGATGAACCACGGTGTCGAGGATTCAATCAACCCCGTATACAATTCCCTTTGTCAAACGGTACGTTACTTGCCCGAGACTCGATCGTCGGTATCCCAATACCTCGTTCAGTCTCGTTACCGGCAAGTCACTTTACTCGTACCGTAATGCATGATCCCGTGACCAAACACTTGGTCACTTTGAGCTCATTATGATGATGCATAACCGAGTGGGCCCAGAGATACCTCTCCGTCATACGGAGTGACAAATCCCAGTCTCGATCCGTGTCAACCCAACAGACACTTTTGAAGATACTTGTAGTGCACCTTTATAGTCACCCAGTTCCGTTGTGATGTTTGGTACACCCAAAGCACTCTTACGGTACCCGGGAGTTACACGATCTCATGGTCTAAGGAAAAGATACTTGACATTGGAAAAGCTCTAGCAAAACGAACTACACGATCTTGTGCTATGCTTAGGATTGGGTCTTGTCCATCACATCATTCTCCTAATGATGTGATCCCATTATCAACGACATCCAATGTCCATAGTAAGGAAACCATGAGTATCTGTTGAACAACGAGCTAGTCAACTAGAGGCTTACTAGGGACATATTATGGTCTATGTATTCACACGTGTATTACGATTTCCGGATAATACAATTATAGCATGGATAAAGACAATTATCATGAACAAGGAAATATAATAATAATCCTTTTATTATTGCCTCCAGGGCATATTTCCAACAGTCTCCCACTTGCACTAGAGTCAATAATCTAGTTACATTGTGATGAATCGAACACCCATAGAGTTCTGGTGTTGATCATGTTTTGCTCATGAAAGAGGTTTAGTCAACGGATCAGCGACATTCAGATCTGTATGTACTTTGCAAATATCTATGTCTCCATCTTGAACATTTTCACGGATGGAGTTGAAACGACGCTTGATGTGCCTAGTCTTCTTGTAAAAGCTGGGCTCCTTGGCAAGGGCAATAGCTCCAATGTTGTCACAGAAGAGTTTGATCGGCACCGACGCATTGGGTATGACTCCTAGGTCGGTGATGAACTCCTTCACCCAAATTTCTTCATGCGCTGCCTCCGAGGCTGCCATGTACTCCGTTTCACATGTAGATCCCACCACGACACTCTGCTTGCAGCTGCACTAGCTTACTGCTCCACCATTCAACATATACACGTATCCGGTTTGTGACTTAGAGTCATCCAGATCTGTGTCGAAGCTAGCATCGACGTAACCCTTTACGGAGAGCTCTTCGTCACCTCCATAAACGAGAAACATGTCCTTTGTACTTTTCAGGTCCTTCAGGATATTCTTGACCGCTGTCCAGTGTTCCTTGCCGGGATTACTTTGGTACCTTCCTACCAAACTTACGGCAAGGTTTACATCAGGTCTGGTACACAGCATGGCATACATAATAGATCCTATGGCTGAAGCATAGGGGATGATACTCATCTCTTCTTTATCTTTTGCCATGGTCGGGCATTAAGCCGAGCTCAATCTCACACCTTGCAATACAGGCAAGAACCCTTTCTTGGACTGATCCATTTTGAACTTCTTCAAAATCTTATCAAGGTATGTGCTTTGTGAAAGACCTATGAGGCGTCTCGATCTATCCCTATAGATCTTGATGCCTAATATGTAAGCAACTTCTCCAAGGTCCTTCATTGAAAAACACATATTCAAGTAGGCCTTAATGTTGTCCAAAAGTTCTATATCATTTCCCATCAAAAGTATGTTGTCTACATATAATATGAGAAATGCTACAGAGCTCCCACTCACTTTCTTATAAACACAGGCTTCTCCATAAGTCTGCATAAACCCAAACGCTTTGATCATTTCATCAAAGCGAATGTTCCAACTCCGAGATGCTTGCACCAACCCATAAATGGATCGCTGGAGCTTGCATACTTTGTTAGCATTCTTAGGATTGACAAAACCCTCTGGCTGCATCATATACAGTTCTTCCTTAAGATGCCCATTAAGGAATGCCGTTTTGACATCCATCTGCCATATCTCATAATCATAGTATGCGGCAATTGCTAACATGATTCGGACGGACTTCAGCTTCGCTACGGGAGAGAATGTCTCATCGTAGTCAACCCCTTGAACTTGTCGATAACCCTTAGCGACAAGTCGAGCTTTATAGATCGTAATATTACCATCTGCGTCCGTCTTCTTCTTAAAGATCCATTTGTTTTCTATCGCTCGCCGATCATCGGGCAAGTCTGTCAAAGTCCATACTTTGTTTTCATACATGGATTCTATCTCGGATTGCATGGCTTCAAGCCATTTGTTTGAATCTGGGCCCGCCATTGCTTCTTCATAGTTCGAAGGTTCACCATTGTCTAACAACATGATTTCCAGGACAGGGTTGCCATACCACTCTAGTGTGGAACGTATCCTTGTGGACCTACGAGGTTCAGTAGCAACTTGATCCGAAGTACCTTGATCATAATCATTAATTTCCTCTCCAGTTGGTGTAGGCACCACATGAACATTTTCCTGAGCTGCACTATTTTCCGGTTCAAGAGGTAGTACTTCATCGAGTTCTACTTTCCTCCCACTTACTTCTTTAGAGAGAAACTCTTTTTCCAGAAAGGATCCGTTCTTGGCAACAAAGATCTTGCCCTCGGATCTTAAGTAGAAGGTATACCCAATGGTTTCCTTACGGTATCCTATGAAGACGCATTTTTCCGACTTGGGTTCGAGCTTTTCAGGTTGTAGTTTCTTGACATAAGCATCGCATCCCCAAACTTATAGAAACGACAGCTTAGGTTTCTTCCCAAACCATAATTCATACGGTGTCGTCTCAACGGATTTAGACGGTGCCCTATTTAAAGTGAATGTAGCTGTCTCTAGAGCGTATCCCGAAAATGATAGCGGTAAATCGGTAAGAGACATCATAGATCGCACCATATCAAATAGAGTGCGATTACGACGTTCGGACACACCGTTACGCTGAGGTGTTCCAGGCGGCGTGAGTTGTGAAACGATTCCACATTTCCTTAAGTGTGTACCAAATTCGTGACTTAAATATTCTCCTCCACGATCTGATCGTAGGAACATTATCTTTCGGTCACGTTGATTATCTACGTCATTCTGAAATTCCTTGAACTTTTCAAAGGTTTCAGACTTGTGTTTCATCAAGTGGACATACCCATATCTACTCAAGTCATCAGTGAGAGTGAGAACATAACGGTATCCTCCGCGAGCCTCAACGCTCATTGGACCGCACACATCGGTATGTATGATTCCCAATAGGCTGGTTGCTCGCTCCATTGTTCCGGAGAATGGAGTCTTGGTCATTTTGCCCATGAGGCATGGTTCGCACGTGTCAAATGATTCATAATCGAGAGACTCTAAAAGTCCATCGGCATGGAGCTTCTTCATGCGCTTGACACCAATGTGACCAAGGCGGCAGTGCCACAAGTATGTGGGACTATCGTTATCAACTTTACGACTTTTGGTATTCACACTATGAATATGTGTAATATTACATTCGAGATTCATTAAGAATAAACCATTGACCATCAGGGCATGACCATAAAACATATCTCTCGTATAAATAGAACAACCATTATTCTCGGATTTAAATGAGTAGCCATCTCGTATTAAACGAGATCCAGATACAATGTTCATGCTCAAACTTGGCACTAAATAACAATTATTGAGGTTCATAACTAATCCCGTGGGTAAATGTAGAGGTAGCGTGCCGACGGCGATCACTTCGACCTTGGAACCATTCCCGACGCGCATCGTCACCTCATCCTTCGCCAGTCTCCGCTTATTCCGCAGCTCCTGCTGTGAGTTACAAATATGAGAAATGGCACCGGTATCAAATACCCAGGAGTTACTACGAGTACTGGTAAGGTACACATCAATTACATGTATATCAAATATACCTTTAGTGTTGCCGGCCTTCTTGTCCACTAAGTATTTGGAGCAGTTCCGCTTCCAGTGACCCTTCCCTTTTTAATAAAAGCACTCAGTCTCAGGCTTGGGTCCATTCTTTGACTTCTTCCCAACAACTGGCTTACCGGGCGCGGCAACATCTTTGCCGTCCTTCTTGAAGTTCATCTTACCCTTTCCCTTCTTGAACTTAGTGGTCTTATTGACCATCAACACTTGATGTTCTTTCTTGATTTCAACCTCTGCTGACTTCAGCATTGAAAATACTTTAGGAATGGTCTTCACCATCCCCTGCATATTGTAGTTCAACACAAAGCTCTTGTAGCTCGGTGGGAGCGACTGAAGGATTCTGTCAATGACCGCCTTGTCCGGGAGGTTGATCTCCAGCTGGGACAGGCGGTTGTGCAACCCACACATTTTGAGTATGTGCTCACTGACAGAACTGTTTTCCTCCATCTTACAACTATAGAACTTGTCGGAGACTTCATATCTCTCGACCTGGGCATGATCTTGAAAAACCATTTTCAGCTCCTCGAACATCTCATATGCTCCGTGTTTCTCAAAACGCTTTTGGAGCCCCGGTTCTAAGCTGTAAAGCATGCCGCACTGAACGAGGGAGTAATCATCAGCACGTGACTGCCAAGCGTTCATAACATCTAGGTTCTCTGGGATGGGTGCTTCACCTAGCGGTTCTTCTAGGACATATGCTTTCTTGGCTGCTATGAGGATGATCCTCAGGTTCCGGACCCAGTCCGAATAGTTGCTGCCATCATCTTTCAGCTTGGTTTTCTCTAGGAACGCGTTGAAGTTCATGTTGACATGAGCGTTGGCCATTTGATCTACAAGACATATTTTGCAAAGATTTTAGACTAAGTTCATGATAATTTAGTTCATCTAATCAAATTATTTAATGAACTCCCATGCAGATTAGACATTCCTCTAGTCATCTAAGTGTTACACGATCCGAGTCGACTAGGACGTGTCCGATCATCATGTGAGACGGACTAGTCATCATCGGTGAACATCTCCATGTTGATCGTATCTTCCATACGACTCATGTTCGATCTTTCGGTCTCTGTGTTCTGAGGCCATGTCTGTACATGCTAGGCTCGTCAAGTTAACCCTAAGTGTTCTGCATGTGTAAAACTGTCTTACACCCGTTGTATGTGAACGTAAGGATCTATCACACCCGATCATCATGTGGTGCTTCAAAACGACGAACTTTAGCAACGGTGCACAGTTAGGGGGAACACTTTCTTGAAATTATTATAAGGGATCATCTTATTTACTGCCGCCGTTCTAAGTAAACAAGATGCATAAAACATAATAAACATCACATGCAATTATATAAAGTAGTGACATGATATGGCCAATATCATATAGCTCCTTCGATCTCCATCTCCGGGGCTCCATGATCATCTTCGTCACCGGCATGACACCATGATCTCCATCGTCGTGCCTTCATGAAGTTGTCACGCCAACGACTACTTCTACTTCTATGGCTAACGCGTTTAGCAATAAAGTAAAGTAATTTACATGGCGTTCTTCAATGACACGCAGGTCATACAAAAATAAAGACAACTCCTATGGCTCCTGCCGGTTGTCATACTCATTGACATGCAAGTCGTGATTCCTATTACAAGAACATGATCTCATACATCACAATATATCATTCATCATTCATCACAACTTCTGGCCATATCACATCACATGACAATTGCTGCAAAAACAAGTTAGAAGTCCTCTAATTGTTGTTGCATCTTTTACGTGGCTGCAATTGGGTTCTAGCAAGAACGTTTTCTTACCTACGAATAACCACAACGTGCTTTTGTCAACTTCTATTTACCCTTCATAAGGACCCTTTTCGTCGAATCCGCTCCAAATAAAGTAGGAGAGACAGACCCGCTAGCCACCTTATGCATCTAGTGCATGTCAGTCGGTGGAACCTGTCTCACGTAAGCGTACGTGTAAGGTCAGTCCGGGCCGCTTCATCCCACAATACCGCTGAAGAAAAATAAGACTAGTAGCGGCAAGCAAGTTGACAAGATCTACGCCCACAACAGTTTTGTGTTCTACTCGTGCAATAGAGAACTACGCATAGACCTAGCTCATGATGCCACTGTTGGGGAACGTTGCAGAAAATTAAAAAAATTCTACGGTTTAACCAAGATCCATCTATGAGTTCATCTAAGCAACGAGTGATAGGAGTGCATCTACATACCTTTGTAGATCGCGAGCGGAAGCATTCAAGAGAACGGGGATGATGTTGTCGTACTCGCCGTGATCCAAATCACCGATGACCAAGTGCCGAACGGACAACACCTTCGCGTTCAACACACGTACGGGGCGGATGACGACTCCTCCTTCTTGATCTAGCAAGGGGGAAGGAGAGGTTGAGGAAGAAGGCTCCAGCAGTAGCACGACGGCGTGGTGGTGGTGGAGAGGTAGTACTCCGACAGGGCTTCGCCAAGCACTTAACGGAGGAGGAGAGGTGTTGGGGAGGGGAGGGGCTGCGCCTTGGATCAGGTGTGCAGCCCTCCCCTCGCCCCTCTATTTATAGGGGAAGGGGGAAGGGGGCCGGCCCCCTCCAGAGGAGATCTAGAGGGGGGCGGCGTCAAGGGAAGGGGCTTGCCCCCCAAGCAAGGGGGACGCCCCCACTAGGGTTTCCCCCCAACCCTAGGCGCAAGGGCCCAAGGTGGGGGGGGGGGCGCCCAGCCCTCCAGGGGCTGGTTCCCCTACCCACTACGACCCATGAGGCCCTCCGAGAGAGGTGGCCCCTCCCGGTGGACCCCCGGAACCCCTCCGGTGGCCCCGGTACAATACCGATATGCCCCCGAAACTTTCCGATGACCGTATGACAACTTCCCATATATAAATCTTCACCTCCGAACCATTCCGGAACTCCTCGTGACATCCGGGATCTCATCCGGGACTCCGAACAACATTCGGTAATCACATACAAGTCTTCCTAATAACCCTAGCATCAACGAACCTTAAGTGTGTAGACCCTACGGGTTCGGGAGACACGCAGACATGACCGAGACGGCTCTCCGGTCAATAACCAACAGCGGTATCTGGATACCCATGTTGGCTTCCACATGCTCCTCGATGATCTCATCGAATGAACCACGATGTCGAGGATTCAATCAACCCCGTATACAATTCCCTTTGTGAAACGGTACGTTACTTGCCCGAGACTCGATCGTCGGTATCCCAATACCTCGTTCAGTCTCGTTACCGGCAAGTCACTTTACTCGTACCGTAATGCATGATCCCATGACCAAACACTTGGTCACTTTGAAATCATTATGATGATGCATTACCGAGTGGGCCCAGAGATACCTCTCCATCATACGGAGTGATAAATCCCAGTCTCGATCCGTGTCAACCCAACAGACACTTTCGGAGATACCTGTAGTGCACCTTTATAGTCACCCAGTTACATTGTGACGTTTGGTACACCCAAAGCACTCCTACAGTATCCGGGAGTTACACGATCTCATGGTATAAGGAAAAGAGACTTGACATTGGAAAAGCTCTAGCAAAACGAACTACACGATCTTGTGCTATGCTTAGGATTGGGTCTTGTCCATCACATAATTCTCCTAATGATGTGATCCCGTTATCAACGACATCCAATGTCCATAGTCAGGAAACCATGACTATCTGTTGATCAACGAGCTAGTTAACTAGAGGCTTACTAGGGACATATTATGGTCTATGTACTCACACGTGTATTACGATTTCCGGATAATACAAATATAGCATGAATAAAGACAATTATCATGAACAAGGAAATATAATAATAATCCTTTTATTATTGCCTCTAGGGCATATTTCCAACACCCAAGATCTGCCGGTTTTGACACCGACAGCCACCTTGCTCCCGGGGTTTGCAAATGACAGGCCAACTGACCATATGATACTTCTGCTTGTCATTGTCGCCCGCCCAGTAAAAGCGGGACTGGACCTTGGTGATCTCCTTGTGAAGGGTCTCGTGGAGGCTGTAGAAGCGCATGAGGAATAAGATGAGGCTGGAGAGGGAAGAGTTGATGAGGATAGTCCGGGCCGCTTTGGACAGCCACCTCCCCTGCCATGGCTCGATGCGTGTTTGGTGCTTGGCCATGGAGGGGCGCAAGTCCGCAACGGTGAGCCGGGAGTCACTAATGGGCATCCCCAGGTAGGTTCTGGGGAAGGAGCCCATGCGGCAATTAAGCCTATTGGCGATGGCCAAAGCCTCCGCGGGGGAGTATCCCATCACCATCACTTCACTCTTGGCGAAGTTGATCTTGAGGCCTGACATCTGTTGGAAGCAGAGAAGGAGGAACTTGAGGTTGGAGATATCCGTCTCCGGCCGTTCAACCATGATGATAGTGTCGTCAGCGTACTGGAGGATGGAGATCCTAGAGCCACCGGCGAAGTGGGGAGTAACCCCACGAATATGGCCAGCGGCTTTCGCCTTACCAAGGATGGACGCCAGCGCGTCCACGACCATATTGAACAAGAACAGGGAGAAGGGGTCGCCTTATCGGACCCCACAAAGGGTGGGGAAGAAAGGGTCGATCTCGCCGTTTATGTTCACGGCCGTGCGACCGCAAGTGACCATTTGCATTACTCTTGTGATCCACCGGTCATTGAAACCCTTCAGAAGAAGGACTTCCCGAAGGAAGGGCCAGCTAACCGTGTCATACGCCTTATGGAAGTCAATCTTCACAAAAACCGCCTTGAGGTTTTTGATGCGAACCTCATGGAGGACTTCATTGAGGACTAGGATCCCATCCAGGATGTAACGGCCCTTAATGAAGGCCGACTGGTTGGGATGCATCACACGGTCAGCCAGCAGGGTCACCCTATTGGCGTACCCTTTGGCCAGGATCCGGAAGATCACGTTAATGACTGTGATCGGGCGAAATTGACGGATGTCGGACGCCCCAGGGACCTTTGTGATGAGAGAGATGATCCCGTAGTTTAGGCGTCCGAGATCAATGGCGCCTACGTAGAACACGTTGAAGATAGCCATGACCTCCGGTTGAATCATGTTCCAGAAGGTCTAGAAGAATTTAACCGAGAGGCCATCTGGTCCAGGCACAGAAGAGGGGTTCATGCCCTTGATGGCTTTCCAGACCTCCTGCTCGGAAAAGGGGGGCACAAGGGCCGCGTTCTCCGTCTCAGACACCAACTGGGGACCAGACCAACAATTGGGGGCAAGAGAGAGGTCGCTCCAAGGAGCGGCAGAGAATAAGGATCTATAGAATCCGTCGACGTGGGATCGGATGTCGCGAGGGTCATGAAGGGGCATCATACCATCCCACAAGAGAGGGATGGTGTTGCATCTACGATGGTCGTTGGCAATGGCCTGGAAGTATGTCGTATTCGCGTCGCCATTCAAGACCCATTTCTGAGCACCACGGAGGCTCCAATAGGCTTCCTCATCGGTGTAAATCACGGAGAGCTGGTCTTCCAGGTCGTAGGAAAGCCACTCGTCTGGAGAGAGCCCTACCGAATCAGCGCGTAGGTCAAGGGCCTGGATCGCGGATAACAACGCCTTCTTGCGCTCCCGAAGGTCATGACCCAAGTTAGCACCCCACCCCTTCATGAACTGCTATACGCGCTTCACGCAAAAGTGCCATGAGTCAATGGCCGAGGGGGCGGGGGTGGGCGCGATCCTCGATCCATCGAGCGCCAACCGCATCGATTAACCCGGTTTGGGAGAGTCAGAAGGTCTCAAACCGGAATCGAGGGGTGATTGGCGGACGCTCGTCAGCAGAGGAGAGGAGCAGGGGGACATGGTCCGAGCCAATCCGGGTGATGGCGCGAAGGGAGGCAAAGGAGCAGCAGAGGTCCCACTCTGGGGACACTAGGACCCGGTCCAGGACGGACTGGGTCGGGGCGGCCTGCCGGTTGGTCCAGGTGAACCTGGCACCAATCCTATCAATTTCATGGAGACCAACGTCGGCAATGAAGTCATTGAACATTTGCATCCGTGCAAAGCAGACATTAGCATTGCTCTTGTCTTCCGCAACACGAAGGAGGTGAAAATCGCCACCCACCACCACCGGAAGGGAGGCCGCGAAGATTTTCTGGTGGAGCTCCTCGAGGAAGGCGGCAGAGCGACTATGATCTGCAGGCCCGTAGACGATGATGACCTCCCACTTGAAGTTGAGAGACCTCTCGAATAGCTCCATGCTCAGAAAGAATTCCCCCCGGTCCATGCTTCCCACCTCAAAGGTGGCATCCTTCACGCCTAAAAGGATGCCACCCGAGTGGCCGGCGCTCCCACTAGAAGGGAGCCACCGTGCAATGCCATAAATGGTCACTGATGTGCAGCCATCACCATAATCATAGGAAATTTGGGAACCACAAAATGAAGTGCTACAAATTAGAAACAGGGCATATAGAGTATATGAAGCAAAATGATTGCAAGTTCTTGAGCCAGCTATGTGCTTAAAGACAACAAATTCGGAATATTACATCACAGCAAACCACAACACACACGTCGTGCTGTTTGGACTCCCCCCACGCCGCCCCCGTCTCGGGCGACTCGGGCGGCTCTTCAAAACCTAGCCACCAGGGTCACCACCACCTCCCTCCCTTCCCTCCGCCGCCACCGGAGGACGCCGCTGGGCTAAGCCCGAGGACTGACAGCGGTGGTGGAAGCTCTCCTCCCTATATCGCGTCGGAGGGGGTGGGGTGGGACCTCCACGCGCGTGACGGTGCAGTGGTGATCTGATCCATGGTGGCGCGACAGCGTGCTCCGGGCGGAGGACTTGGGCGGCAACGCGGTTGCCTGGTAGCAAGACGGCGGCGGCGGCGTGAAGAGGGCGTCATGGAGGTCCGGGCTGGCCAGATCAGGATCCCGAGGTGGCGGCCCTAGACGGCGGAGGCGAGTGAAGCTCGGGCTTCCCGCGGCGGCATGGCGTGGTGCAGTCCATAACCAAGGCGGATCTGCATCGGCGATCTCATGGTTTTGCTACGGATTGGTTCCGATCAGAGGCGGTGATGAGCGTGCGGGATCGATCTCGGTGGCTCTCGCTGTTTGGCGAGGTGGGGTGGGAGTCCTCCTCCCAGGCTCTAGTGGTGGCGCATTCAGGCAGTGGCCGGTGTGCCAGAGCTCCTACGGTGGCACTGCTATTGCGGTTATTCGCCGGATCTAGGCGGCTAGATATGGGGCTTTGAAGGCGGTCGAGATAGTGCACAGGTTGTCGGGTGGATTTCTTGGGACGGATCCAAGTGAAAACTTGGTCTTCGGTCATTGGCTGGAGCTGGTGATGACAATGCCCTTATCATCGTTTCCTTCATGAAGGCATCATCGAGGTACAAATCCCAAACCCACCCAATTCCTCCAGGGGAAACCCTAGATCAGTTGATCGGATGATGGCGGCATTCATGTGTCGTTACCCCCTTGGGGGCGGCATTCTTGGAGATGCACTTGGGCTCGAGGGACCAACAGATGGCTTCTTCGGTGGAGCGGTGTTTCTTTCTACATATTAATGGCAGCGGCTCTTGGCGGCGGCTCTTGGCGGCATGGAGTAGTGGAGGCTTGGCATCAGATGTGTGGTGAAGGACACGCGTAGGAAGCCGACCTTGTCTGGCGTCGGGGTGGCGTCGGCGGCAGCTAGACCGGGCAAGGTCGATGTAGCAATACAGCTCTCAAGATGGATTGGTGGCAGGTGGCTGCGGCGGCCTCATACTGTTGGGGAACGTAGTAATTTCAAAAAAAATCCTACGCACACGCAAGATCATGGTGATGCATAGCAACGAGAGGGGAGAGTGTGTCTACATACCCTCTTAGACCGAAAGCGGAAGCGTTAGCACAACGCGGTTGATGTAGTCGTACGTCTTCACGGCCCGACCAATCAAGCACCGAAAGCACGGCACCTCCGAGTTCTTGCACACGTTCAGCTCGATGACGCCCCTCGAACTCTGATCCAGCCGAGTGTCGAGGGAGAGTTCCGTCAGCACGACGGCATGGTGATGATGGTGATGTTCTACCGACGCAGGGCTTCGCCTAACCACCGCTACGATATTATCGAGGAGGACTATGGTGGAGGGGGGCACCGCACATGGCTAAGAGATCAATGATCAATTGTTCTGTCTATGGGGTGCCCCCTCCCCCGTATATAAAGGAGGGGGCCGGCCAAGGGGAGGAGGCGCGCCCAAGGGGGGGAGTCCTACTCCCACCGGGAGTAGGACTCCTCCCTTTCTTATATGGAGAGGGAGAGGGAAGGAAGAGGAAAGAGGGAGGAAGGAAAGGGGGGCCGGCCCCCCTCCCAATTCGGATTGGGATTGGGGGCGCGCCCCCTCCCGTGCTCCTTTCCCCTCCTTTCCACTAAGGCCCATTAAGGCCCATATACCTCCCGGGGGGTTCCGATAACCTCCCAGAGCTTCGGTATTCTCCCAATCTCACCCGGAACCTTTCCGGTGTCCAAATATAGTCGTCGAATATATCGATCTTCATGTCTCGACCATTTCGAGACTCCTCGTCATGTCCGTGATCACATTCGGGACTCCAAACATCCTTCGGTACATCAAAACACATAAACTCATAATATAAATGTCATCTAACTTTAAGCGTGCGGACCCTATGGGTTCGAGAACTATGTAGACATGACGGAGACACGTCTCCGGTCAATAACCAATAGAGGAATCTAGATGATCATATTGGCTCCTACATATTCTACGAAGATCTTTATCGGTCAAACCGCATAACAACATATGTTGTTCCCTTTGTCATCGGTATGTTACTTGCCTGAGATTCTATCGTCGGTATCTCAATACCTAGTTCAATCTCGTTACCAGCAAGTTTCTTTACTCGTTACGTAATGCATCATCCCGTAACTAACTCATTACCTACATTGCTTGCAAGGCTTATAGTGATGTGCATTACCGAGAGGGCCCAGAGATACCTCTCTCACAATCGGAGTGACAAATCCTAATCTTGAAATACGTCAACTCAACAAGTACCTTTGGAGACACCTGTAGAACACCTTTATACTCACCCAGTTACGTTGTGACGTTTGGTAGCACACAAAGTGTTCCTCCAGTAAGCGGGAGTTACATAATCTCATAGTCATAGGAACATGTATAAGTCATGAAGAAAGCAATAGCAACATACTAAACGATCAAGTGCTAAGCTAACGGAATGGGTCAAGTCAATCACATCATTCTCCTAATGATGTGATCCCATTAATCAAATGACAACTCATGTCTATGGTTAGGAAACTTAACCATCTTTGATTCACGAGCTAGTCAAGTAGAGGCATACTAGTGACACTATGTTTGTCTATGTATTCACACATGTATTATGTTTCCAGGTAATACAATTCTAGCATGAATAATAAACATTTATCATGATATGAGGAAATAAATAATAACTTTATTATTGCCTCTAGGGCATATTTTGTTGGAAATATGCCCTAGAGGCAATAATAAAAAGGTTATTATTATATTTCCTTATTCATGATAATTGTCTATTATTCATGCTATAATTGTGTTATCCGGAAATCATAATACATGTGTGAATATATAGACCACAACACGTCCCTAGTGAGCCTCTAGTTGACTAGCTCGTTGATCAATAGATAGTCATGGTTTCCTGACTATCTACATTGGATGTCATTGACAACGGGATCACATCATTAGGAGAATGATGTGATGGAAAAGACCCAATCCTAAGCATAGCACAAAGATTGTGTAGTTCGTTTCGCCAGAGCTTTTCCAAATGTCAAGTATCCTTTACTTAGACCATGAGATTGTGCAACTCCCGGATACCATAGGAGTGCTTTGGGTGTGCCAAATGTCACAACGTAACTGGGTGACTATAAAGGTGCACTACGGGTATCTCTGAAAGTGTCTGTTGGGTTGGCATGAATCGAGAATGGGATTTGTCACTCCGTATGACGGAGAGGTATCTCTGGTCCCACTCGGTAATGCATCATCATAATGAGCTCAATGTGATCAAGTGACTGCTCACGGGATCATGCATTACGGTACGAGTAAAGTGACTTGCCAGTAAGGAGATTAAACAAGGTATTGGGATACCGATGATCGAATCTCGGTCAAGTAACGTACCGATTGACAAAGGGAATTGTATGCGGGATTGATTGAATCCTCGACATCGTGGTTCATCCGATGAGATCATTGAGGAGCATGTGGGAGCCAACAGGGGTATCCATATCCCGCTGTTGGTTATTGACCGGAGAGGCGTCTCGGTCATCTTTGCATGTCTCCCGAACCCGTAGGGTCTACACACTTAAGGTTCGGTGACGCTAGGGTTGGAGAGATATAAGTATGCAGTAACCCAAAAGTTGTTCAGAGTCCCGAATGAGATCTCGGACATTACGAGGAGTTCCAGAATGGTCCAGAGGTGAAGATTTATATATGGGAAGTTCAGTTTCGGCCATCGGGAATGTTTCGGGGGTCACCGGTATTGTACCGGGACCACCGGAAGGGTCCCGGGGGTCCACCGGGTGGGGCCACCTATCCCCGTGGGCCCCATGGGCTGAAGTGGGAGGGGAACCATCCCTTGGTGGGCTGGTGCACCTCCCCTTGTGCCCTCCTGCGCCTAGGGTTGGAAACCCTAGGGGTGGGGGGCGCATCCACTTGCCTTGGTGGCAAGCCACCCCCTTGGGCACCGCCCCCCCTTGGAGATTGCATCTCCTAGGGCTAGCGCCCCCCTAGGGACCCTATATATAGTGGGGGGAGGGAGGGCAGCCGCACCCAAGTCTTTGGCGCCTCCCTCTCCCCATGCACCACCTCTCCCTCTCGCAGAAGCTTGGCGAAGCCCTCCCGAGATCGCTGCTGCATCCACCACCACGCCATCGTGATGCTGGATCTTCATCAACCTCTGCTTCCCCCTTGCTGGATCAAGAAGGAGGAGACGTCTTCCCAACCGTACGTGTGTTGAACATGGAGGTACCGTCCGTTCGGCACTAGGCTCTCCGGTAATTTGGATCACGATGAGTACGACTCCCTCAACCTCGTCCTCTTGAACGCTTCCGCTCGCGATCTACAAGGGTATGTAGATGCTATCCTCTCTCTCGTTGCTAGATGACTCCATAGATTGATCTTGGTGAAGAGTAGAAATTTTTTATTTTCTACAACGTTCCCCAACAGTGGTATCAGAGCTAGGTTTATGCGTAGTTACTATGCATGAGTAGAACACAAACTTGTTGTGGGCGTAGATGTTGTAAATTTTCTTGCCACTACTATTCTTATCTTGCTTCGGCGACATCGTGGGATGAAGCGGCCCGGACCGACCTTATACGTACGCTTACGTGAGACAGGTTCCACCGACTGACATGCACTAGTTGCATAAGGTGGCTAGCGGGTGTTTGTCTCTCCCACTTTAGTTGGAGCAGATTCGATGAAAAGGGTCCTTATGAAGGGTAAATATAAATTGGCATATCACGTTGTGGTTTTACGTAGGTAAGAAAAGTTCTTGCTAGAAACCTATAGAAGCCACGTAAAAACTTGCAACAACAATTAGAGGACGTCTAACTTGTTTTTGCAGCATATGCCTTGTGATGTGATATGGCCAAAAGATGTGATGAATGATATATGTGATGTATGAGATTGATCATGTTCTTGTAATAGGAATCATGACTTGCTTGTCGATGAGTATGACAACCGGCAGGAGCCATAGGAGTTGTCTTTATTTTTTGTATGACCTGCATGTCATTGAATAACGCCATGTAAATTACTTTACTTTATTGCTAAATGTGTTAGCCATAGAAGTAGAAGTAGTCGTTGGTGTGACAACTTCATGAAGACACGATGATGGAGATCATGGTGTCATGCCGGCGACGAAGATGATCATGGTGCCCCAAAGATGGAGATCAAAGGAGCAATATGATATTGGCCATATCATGTCACTATTTGATTGCATGTGATGTTTATCATGTTTTTCATCTTATTTTCTTAGAGCGATGGTAGCTTAAATAAGATGATCCCTCGTAATAATTTCAAGAAAGTGTTCCCCCCTAACTGTGCACTGTTGCGAAGGTTTGTTGTTTCGAAGCACCATGTGATGATCGGGTGTGATAGATCCTAACGTTCGAATACAATGAGTGTAAGCCATATTTACACACACAATACACTTAGGTTGACTTGACGAGCCTAGCATGTACAGACATGGCCTCGGAACACGGAAGACCGAAAGGTCGAGCATGAGTCGTATAGAAGATACGATCAACATGAAGATGTTCACCGATGATGACTAGTCCATCTCACGTGATGATCGGACACGGCCTAGTTGACTTGGATCATGTTTCCCTTAGATGACTAGAGGGATGTCTGTCTGAGTGGGAGTTCATTGAATAATTTGATTAGATGAACTTAATTATCATGAACTTAGTCTAAAAACCTTTGCCAAATGTCTTGTAGATCAAATGGCCAACGCTCATGTCCACCTCAAGTTCAACGCGATCCTAGAGAAAACCAAGCTGAAAGATGATGGCAGCAACTATACGGACTAGGTCCGGAACCTAAGGATCATCCTCATAGCTGCCAAGAAAGATTATGTCCTAGAAGCACCGCTAGGTGAAGCACCCATCCCAGAGAACCAAGACGTTATGAACGCCTGGCAGTCTTGTGCTGATGATTACTCCCTCGTTCAGTGCGGCATGCTTTACAGCTTAGAACCGGGGCTCCAAAAGCGTTTTGAACAACACAGAGCATATGAGATATTCGAAGAGCTGAAAATGGTTTTCCAAGCTCATGCCCGGGTCGAGAGATATGAAGTCTCCGACAAGTTCTTCAGTTATAAGATGGAGGAAAATAGTTCTGTCAGTGAGCACATACTCACAATGTCTGGGTTGCACAACCGCTTGACTCAGCTGGGAGTTAATCTCCCGGATGACGCGGTTATTGACAAAATCCTCCAGTCGCTTCCACCGAGCTACAAGAGCTTTGTGATGAACTTCAATATGCAGGGGATGGAAAAGACCATTCCTGAGGTATATTCAATGCTGAAATCAGCGGAGGTAGAGATCAAAAAGGAACATCAAGTGTTGATGGTGAATAAAACCACTAAGTTCAAGAAAGGCAAGGGTAAGAAGAACTTCAAGAAGGACGGCAAGGGAGTTGCCGTGCCCGGTAAGCCAGTTGCTGGGAAGAAGTCAAATAATAGACCCAAGCCTGAGACTGAGTGCTTTTATTGCAAGGGAAGTGGTCACTGGAAGCGGAACTGCCCCAAGTACTTAGCGGACAAGAAGGCCGGCAACACCAAAGGTATATGTGATATACATGTTATTGATGTGTACCTTACCATCACTCGTAGTAGCTCCTGGGTATTTGATACCGGTGCGGTTGCTCATATTTGTAACTCAAAGCCTGAGACTGGCGAAGGACGTGGTGACGATGCGCGTCGTGAATGTTTCCAAGGTCGATGTGATCGCCGTCGGCACGCTACCTCTACATTTACCTACGGGATTAGTTTTAAACCTCAATAATTGTTATTTAGTGCCAGCTTTGAGCATGAACATTGTATCAGGATCTCGTTTAATTCAAGATGGCTACTCATTTAAATCCGAGAATAATGGTTGTTCTATTTATATGAGAGATATGTTTTATGGTCATGCCCCACTGGTGAATGGTTTATTCTTAATGAATCTCGAGCGTAATGTTACACATATTCAAATTGTGAATACCAAAAGATGTAAAGTTGATAACGATAGTCGCACATACTTGTGGCACTGCTGCCTTGGTCACATTGGTGTCAAGCGCATGAAGAAGCTCCATGCTGATGGACTTTTAGAGTCTCTCGATGATCAATCATTTAACACATGCGATCCATGCCTCATGGGCAAAATGACCAAGACTCCATTCTCTGAAACAATGGAGCGAGCAACCAACTTATTGGAAATCATACATACTGATGTGTGCGGTCCAATGAGCGCCGAGGCTCGTGGAGGCTATCATTATGTTCTCACCCTCACTGATGACTTGAGTAGATATGGGTATGTCTACTTGATGAAACACAAGTCTGAGACCTTTGAAAAGTTCAAGGAATTTTAGAATGAGGTAGAGAATCAACGTGACCGAAAGATAAAGTTCTTACGATCAGATCGTGGGGGAGAATATTTAAGTCATGAATTTGGTACGCACTTAAGGAAATGTGGAATCGTTTCACAACTCACGCCGCCTGGAACACCTCAGCGTAACGGTGTGGCCGAACGTCGTAATCGCACTCTATTGGATATGGTGCGATCTATGATGTCACTTACCGATTTACCGCTATCATTTTGGGGATACGCTCTAGAGACAACTACATTCACTTTAAATAGGGCACCGTCTAAATCCGTTGAGACGACACCGTATGAATTATGGTTTGGGAAGAAACCTAAGCTGTCGTTTCTAAAAGTTTGGGGATGCGATGCTTATGTCAAGAAACTTCAACCTGAAAAGCTCGAACCCAAGTCGGAAAAATGCGTCTTCATAGGATACCCTAAGGAAACCATTGGGTATACCTTCTACCTCAGATCCGAGGGCAAGATCTTTGTTGCCAAGAATGGGTCCTTTCTAAAGAAAGAGTTTCGAAAGAAGTAAGTGGGAGGAAAGTGGAACTTGATGAAGTACTACCTCTTGAACCGGTAAGTAGCGCAGCTCAGGAAGATGTTCCTGTGGTGCCTGCACCGACAAGAGAGGAAATTAATGATGATGATCAAGGTACTTCGGATCAAGTCACTACTGAACTTCGTAGGTCCACGAGGACATGTTTCACACCAGAGTGGTATGGCAACCCTGTCCTAGAAATCATGTTGTTAGACAACGGTGAACCTTCAAAATATGAAGAAGCAATGGCGGGCCCAGATTCCAACAAATGGCTTGAAGCCATGCAATCCGAGATAGGATCCATGTATGAAAACAAAGTATGGACTTTGACAGACTTCCCGATGATCGGCGAGCAATAGAAAACAAAATGGATCTTTAAGAAGAAGATGGACGCGGATGGTAATGTTACCATCCATAAAGCTTGACTTGTCGCTAAGGGTTATCGACAAGTTCAAGGGATTGACTACGATGAGACATTCTCTCCCGTAGCAAAGCTGAAGTCCGTCTGAATCATGTTAGCAATTGCCGCATACTATGATTATGAGATATGGCAAATGGACGTCAAAACGGCATTCCTTAAGGGTCATCTGAAGGAAGAACTGTATATGATGCAGCCGGAAGGTTTTGTCAACCCTGAGAATGCTAACAAGGTATGCAAACTCCAGCGATCCATTTATGGGCTGGTGCAAGCATCTCGGAGTTGGAACATTCGTGTAACACCCGGATACAACTTTCCATATTCGTAACTCCAACTCTTGCCTTTTTCGGAGATGTGATATGTTATTTTCCTCCATGGTTGTTTTTTTGCATTTTGTTGATGTCTTGCATTTCATCATCGCATCATTCGCATTGCATCGGCACTCAATTGTCGTCATGTTTTAAAACTTGCATTCGTTCGTCGTTGTCGTTTCTCCCTTTGCCTTCATCACCTTCCCTCGGATCGCCTTGCCCGCGCTGATCATTCCAGCACAATCGGGTTTTTGCTTCCCTCTTGACCATGACGACCAAACCCCCCTTGCGTGCACGTCCGAAACTTCCCCGAACCCGAACCGGTCAGTCGTGACCGTTGAGTCCGGATCATCCCCTAACATCTATAAAACATCTCCGTTTTCTCTTTTGGAGTCCCTAACCCATTTATTCCGGACTGCCCGATCGCGATCGGAGGATCCAAATCATCCCCTTTCGTATATATATAGACCCCTAGTCCATTTCTAGACCAAACCCTAGATCCTAGGCAGTTTGTCCCTGCCGCCGCCGCACAATCCCCCTCGGCATCCACCAACGCCCAATCCCCTCGCAGCCTCCACCTTCTCCTCATTTTCCCTCCTGTCCAACCACCATCGCTGCCCAAATCATGCAGGAGCCCGAGCTCCTCTGTCCGTCGCCCCTCTCCTACAGCCGACCGAGCAAGCTGCAGCTCGCCGGAGCCAGCAGATGAGTGTTGCCCTTCCCTTTGCTCTTTCTTTTCTTCCCTTGCTCCCTCCTTCCTCCTCTAATCTCCCTCCCTTTCCTGTTCGTTTTCTTCTCTGTCAGGAAACGGACGAAGCTCGCCCTCTGCTGCCATGGCCGCACCAACCGCAAGCCATCGCCGGATCCGCCTCCATCGGCCTCTGTTCGGCGCGGCACCGCCGGGATCCGCTCGCCACCTCGCCGCCCCCTGCGCTTCAAGTCCCTCCCGCCGGAGCCCCAAGTCCAGCGTCGCCTAGCCCTGCCTTGCAGCAAGCCCCTGCTCGCGTTGACCACCTGCAGCTCGTCTCAAGGACCCGCGCCAAGTCACCCGCGCGAGGCCTCCTCCTCTGCTCCCGTCGCAGCCCACCTCCATCGCCTCCCCTCGCTCCAGCTCCGCTGCTGCCCTACGAAGCACTGATACGTGGAAAACCTGTGTATCGCCGTCCTGTACGTCACCGATACGGCGATACGCAAGATACGGCAGCGATACGGGTATCCCTGGGGTATCGTGATTTTTGATTTAAAACAAAAGGAAAAAAATGCCGATACACCGCCAGGACGGCGCCGACACGCCGGCGACACGGGAAGCCCAGTAGAAGCCCACTCCACCGCTCCCAAAGTCGTAACCCTAAACAGCCAGCACTTTCTCTCTCAGTTTGCTATGCAGCAGATTAGATCAAGGATTCAGGTGCGACCGCACGAGTGCGCCGCCGCGTTGCTACCACCGCCGCCGCTGCCTGGATTCCGTCGCGGCCATCTGGACTCGCCTCGCTGCTCCGTGGACTCATCTCGCCGCCGCTTGGAGTGTCCGCCGCTGCCGCCTGTTGGCCCTCACCAGCAAGGTATCCCCCCGGCCCCTTACCAATCTCTTCTCTCTTCTTTGTTCTGGTGGTGTATGGTCCTCCCGCTCTTGCTGGCTTGCTGCATGTTGATTCTGTATTTGCTTGCTGCCGAGTGCGTGCGTGGTGTGTGCTTGCTGCGGCGTGCGTGCGTTCGTGCTCGGTTTGTCCGTCTGCATACTTGTTCTGTAATTGTGTGCGTGCTTGCTAGCTACTGCTAGGCACTGGGTGTTGGCCTCTGTTGTATCAGATATGATTTGCTGCTGACCTATTGAAGTTGCGGCTAGTGCTAGGGAGTGAAATACTGACAATGATATCTGCAGGCCAATCTTCAGTTGAGAGGCTGGGAAGGATCAATCATGTATTATTGGGTAAGCAAGCTCTAATATTAGCATATGATGTATTTTGCAAGCAGCATGAGGATTCAATAATTTGATGATCATTCAGTCATGGAGACGACTCGATGAAAAGAAGAGGCATGGATGCAACTTATGGGGCAGTATTTTGATCTCATCTCATGCATTTAATTATACTTTGTCTTTATAACATGCAATTTACAAATTATTTATCTATACTTGCCGTATCACTGTATTATTGTTTCTGGAAATTGCCGTATCCCGTATCGCCGTACCCGTATCGCCGTATCCGTGTCGCCGTATCGGTGCTACGTAGCTGCTGCCTGCGTCCTCTGCTTCCTCCAGAACAAGCAGCTCGCCCGCTCACCCCGTTGACCGCAGTCGCGCGTGGCCTCCAGCGCCTGGGCTAGCAGCCTCCAAGCCCAGCAACCAGCGGCGTCTCCACAGATCTGGGCTTGGCCCATGGTGAGAAACCCCCAAGCCCTTCCTCTGAACTGTTGCCAGCCTTTGTTTCGGCCTGACATGTTTTTTTCTTCAGATCCGCGAATTTAGCTATTATCCAGGTTTTAAAGATTTGCAGAAAAACCCCCATGCTTCATACATTTAATAACTCACAAACCGTGCATCGGATTAAAATGTTTTAAACATGTAAAATGCTTAGAATTTTGTGTATATTAATAATTTGACACTTTCATCCATGTTTAAAATGATGTTTACAATTAATTTGCACAAATGTCATGTTAAAATGGTTTATTTCATAACTAAATAACCGTAGCCTGGTTTTAAATAAACTTTATATGTAAATGGGGTGGAAAAATTCCTAGTTTAACATGGTGGACTTTATTTTCCTGTTTAACAACAATAAAATATGGTTTAGGGCAGAACATTACCAAATTCATAATTTGCATATGGGGATTTTCGGAATTGTTGTTTGATGTTTCCGGCCTCACTTAAATTCCTAGATAGGTAGTTTTATTATGCTTCACCCCTCACCATGTTTAACAACATTTAATATTGTTTGGTAGCTTAAACGAGATTAAACTAAATAAATGGATGTGGTGTTTCGTCGATATGCAACTCGTTGCATATTGAGCTCCACATAACTTGTAGTATCGTTTGTTGCACTTTGCCATTCCATGCCTATCTAAACCAGACATGCATCATACTTGGTTGTGCATCATGCCATGATTATGTGATGGTTGTTTACCATGTTATTTGCTTCTTTCAGGTTTGCTTCTCTCTTTATCTTCGGTTTCGTTCCGGAGTTGTGAGGATTCGTTCGACTACGTCCGTTGGTCTTCTTCATGGACTTGTTCTTCTTCCTAGCGGGATTTCAGGCAAGATGACCGCTACCCTGGATCTTACTACTATCATTGCTATGCTAGTTGCTTCGTTCTATCGCTATGCTGCGCTACCAATCATTTGCTCTTCAAGCCTCCCAATTTGCCATGTCAGCCTCTAACCTTTGTCACCCCTCCTAGCAAACCGTTGTTTGGCTATGTTACCGCTTTTGCTCAGCCCCTCTTATAGCGTTGTTAGTTGCAGGTGAAGTTGAAGATTGCACCATGGTGGACAGGATTTTGTTGGGATATCACAATATCTCTTATAATATTAATGCATCTATATACTTAGTAAGGGGTGGAAGGCTCGGCCTTATGCCTGGTGTTTTGTTCCACTCTTGCCACCCTAGTTTCCGTCATATCCGTATTATGTTCCCGGATTTTGCGTCCCTAACGCGGTTGGGTGATTTATGGGACCCCCTTGACAGTTCGCTTTGAATAAAACTCCTCTAGCAAGGCCCCACCTTGGTTTTACCATTTGCCTCACCTTGCCCTTTTTCCCTTGGGTTTCCGGAGCCCGAGGGTCATCTTTATTTTAGCCCCCCCCCGGGGCCAGTGCTTCTCTAAGTGCTGGTCCGAACCGAGCAGCCTGAGGGGCCCCCTCGGGGAAACTCGAGGTCTGGTTTTACACGTAGCTTGATTTATCCAGTATTGCCATGAGAACGAGATATGTGCAGCTCCTATCGGGATTGTCGGCACATCGGGCGGCTTTGGTGGTCTTGTTTTACCATTGTCGAAATGTCTTGTAAACCGGGATTCCAAGACTGACCGGGACTTCCTGGGAGAAGGAATATCCTTCGTTGATCGCGAGAGCTTATCATGGGCTAAGTTGGGACACCCCTACAGGGTAAAAACTATCGAAAGCCATGCCCGCAGTTATGGGCAGATGGGAATTTGTTAATGTCCGGTTGTAGATAACTTGACACCAGATCCAAATTAAAACGCATCAACCGCGTGTGTAGCCGTGATGGTCTCTTTTCGGCAGAGTTCGGGAAGTGAACACGGTTTGGGGTTATGTTTGACGTAAGTAGGAGTTCAGGATCACCTCTTGATCATTACTAGCTTCTCGACCGTTCCGTTGTTACTCTTCTCGCTCTTATTTGCGTAAGTTAGACACCATATCATGCTTAGTCGCTGCTGCAACCTCACCACTTTACCCCTTCCTTTCCCATTAAGCTTTGCTAGTCTTGATACCCATGGTAATGGGATTGCTGAGTCCTCATGGCTCACAGATTATTGCAACAACAGTTGCAGGTACAGGTTATGTGATGATTGAGACGCGAGAGCGATGTTTGCTTGTTTTGGAGTTCTTCTTCTGCTTCTTCTTCGATCAGGGGATAGGTTCCAGGTCGGCAGCCTGGGCTAGCAGGGTGGATGTGGTTTGAGTTTTTGTTTGTGTTTCATCCATAGTCGGATGGTGCTATTATGTAAGATGATGTTGTATTCGTGTGGCATTGTATGCCTTTTGTGTGTATCCCCATCTATTATGTAATGTTGATGTAATGATATCCACCGTGAAAAAGCGTATCAATATGCGGTTCTATCCTTGGTGGGACCTTCGAGTTCCTTTAGGATAGTATCGCATATTGGGTGTGACAAGTTGGTATCAGAGCCTCGACCGACCATAGGATCCCCCTTGATTGTTGGCCGCTGTTGAGTCTAGAAAAAAAACTATTTTGAGTCTTAGGATTATATATATCGGAGAGTAGGATTCTTTTTACTCCTCAGCCCCTTTGTCGCTCTGGTGAGGCCTCCTCATGTAGATGTTTTGTCTTTTCTCTCCTCAAATTTCACTAAAAAAAATTTAGGATCACACGGTATCTTGGGATCGTTCCAATAGTCTTGTGATGACAACATTGTTCTTGGTGCCTCCTGACATTTAGGGGTTGTGGCAGTGTCCCGAGGAGTTGAGCTCCGAGGTGTTGTCGTCACAAATTTATCGTTGCAGTTCTGGAATACCTGAATTTTGCCGACATCGAAAATCTCTTTTATGCAGTTGTTGGTGAGATAACCTCGACGCCACCCAATACTGGAGAGTTCAGGAGTATTGCCATAGCTCGTATAACGGATGCTTTTCGAAGGTTGAGGTACACGATTTCCAGAGTTTTCTTGGTTATGTGTTGACGGATGGATACATATGGATGTAGGGATTGTTAGTTTGGGTGAGATATATTGCTTCCCCTGTATCCCCAACACCAGATTGCATAACCAAAAAGTTTCGGGAGTTTTATAGGTGGGAATTCAAGTAGCTCCTAGAATATCTTTCCGACATATGCATGATATGAGATTGGGGTTCGACGTCTAGTGGTCCGCCTATCCACGGTGGTTTTTACAGTGGTCTCGTTGTGTCTTAAAGAGCCCTTGGCTATGCTGGTTCGGGGACACTTTGTATGTCATGTGCAATTCCTTGTATATGCTGGTGCTGTACGATCGAGCCCGTGTGGGCCCCACCACGAAAACTTCGGACGAAATCTCTATCATATGTTTGTTTCGGCTTATTCTGCAAGCCAAATCCTTTGTTTTGTTTTGAATTGTGGTAATCGAGTTGCTTCAAATTCAAATGTTGAATCCATACCTTTCCTAAATGGCGTTCTCATATTTCTATGGGAGTGCTATAATCCTTCTTGATCATTGAGGTTGCCATGTTAATTCTTTTTCAACCGGCGTGCTTCTCTTCAAGTGGATCCGATCATTTCAACATCCGCAAGATCAATTCTAAGTTTTCTCAACGGTATCCATTCCATCTGCCCCAAGTTGCCTTTGTTTTTCCCGCCCTCCCACCCTTTTCTTCAAGGACTCAGATATCTTAATCAAGTATCCATCTTATGGATGTGAAGTTTCTCCATTCTTTTCCCGTCAATGTTCTTATCCGGTGATTCTCAGGAAGATACTAATGGAGCTTCGAGTTCATCATTCTTCGTTATTTTCCTTCTCCGGTGGATTTCATTCAAGCATTCGGTGTTGATCATATCCCTTTCCTCGTTTCAAATGTTTTTCCATGTCGGTGCACCTCTTAATTGTTCACCTCTCTCAATTCTTATCCGGAGTGCTCAAGATATCTCAGGAGTATCATGTTTCCATTCTTAATCCGTTTGAGTTACTTCAAGGTTTTTCTCTCATTCAGCTATTTAATTCTACCGGTGCAATCTCTATTTCAAGCAATCCTTCAATGATGTTTCTTTCGAGTGGGCCCTAACCCACATGTCTTTTCCCAGGATCTTACTTGACTCTTCTAATTTTACCGAAGCCATTCCCAGATTCTTTTCAAAGTTTGACGTAAGAATGAATTTTCATCAGTCATATACCTTCTCCAAGATCGTTTTCAAAATATTTTCATCGTTGGTTCATAATTTCTATTCTTCTTTGTTCCGGAGTGTCTCAACAATTGGGTGGTGTTTCACCTTGTCATTCTCGGATTTTGAAGACGGAAGAAGAGTTCCTCTTAAATCCTTACCCGTTCTTCCAAAGATGCGTAGTTCAAGTTTGATGCCATCCTCTCATAATTGTTTTCGATTGTGAGAATTCTTTTCTTCGCATCCGGAGTATTTCATGAGTTGTTTCCATTTCTTTTCTCTGAAGGCCATCATGTCATAATTCTTCATTCTCAGCGTGTAGCTATCGTTCCCCAAATCTTACCGGTGCATCGTCCAAATAACTTCTAATCAGTTCATGGCCTCTTCGTTCTCTTGTATCTAAATCCCCTCAAGTATCTTCATTCATTTTCCAATTCTTCCCGGTGAATTGTGCCTTTGCTGCTTTCATTTTCAATTCTTACGGTGGTTCATTGAAGATTCTTTTTCTTTGTTTGTCATATTAATTCATTCGTTCTTTTCAATCCTACCGGTGGTTCATGAAGACCTTCTCAAGTTTATGCTATATCTCTCTTAATACTTTTTCAATGGGAATAAGTAGTATGCCAAATCCGTTGCTTGTCATCAATTAAATTTGATGAAGGATAAGCATACAATAAATCTTATTCTTATTTCCTCGAGGTGACTCAATTCTTTTTACGGAGATTATTCATGATGAACAAATTCTTGATTACAAGTGATTCATCTTTCTTTCTGGAGTTGGTCATCATATCACATTCTCGGTTCGAGAGGCTTCATCTTTCTTTTTGGAGTTCCAAGTTCTCTCAGTTATCTCGTCGCGAAGCTCCATCTAAATCATTGCAAGGGTTCACCTTGTGTTTTCAACTTCTCTTTCTTTCTATCATCCTTTTTTACCAGAGTTCTTCATGGAGGCTCTACATGGTGGTTTGTCAAGGATTCCTTTCATTCTCGATTTATTCTTCAAGATTTCTCTTGAAGTTAAGATCCACCAAGCTATACTCTAAAGTAAACATGGTGCTCAACACATATTTTGTTTTGAGGAGTTCAAGCATTCTTGATCTTACATTCCAAAGTGCAATTCTTTCTACCTTATATCTTGAGATGGTGTTGTGTCACTCTTGACAATTTCTCCTCGTGTTTCATGATTCACGGGTTGTCAGGAATGAGATATTTAAATCCATCATATTCTCTTCGTTCAAGAGATCTTTTCGACCAATCAACTTCCTCGTTGGAGTTATCTTGTGTCAAATTTCACCTAAAGCCTTTCCTTAAGGGTTGTTGCTATTTGTGATGATTATGCATGACCCAAGCTGGCTCTTATCATCTTGGTGGAATAAATTTTTCATCTCGTCGGTGTTATCAATTATATATTTTTTTTGGTAGTGGCAGAATTTTCGCCTCAATTTTGAGAAGTTTTCCATAAGCCCACTACAAGCTTATTTGTTTCGTTGTTGGTTTTCCAACAACTCCGTTATAACCTTCTTGGAAGGGTGTTTTCCAAGTTCTTTTTTGCAGAAGTTGGCATTTTCTTCTCCATTCTTTTACTCCAATGATCTATCTTCTATTCTTTCTTCCGGAGGCATGGTGATGTTGCTCTCTTCACTCATCATCTCGGATTGTGAGGATCGTGTTCTTTTCATGCTTATCCATTTAACTGGAATGTTGTGTCATCCCTTCAAGTTCTTTTCATCCTATCAAGTTTTCCTTCTTTCAGTCGAAGTGCTGCCCAAATTATATCAATCTTATCCCTTCTCTATCTAGTTTTAGCCGGAGTGGTTTCAATATCTATCTTATCACTAAACCTCTTGGTTCTCGTTGTATCCCTTGTTCCTCTTTTCTAACGGAGTGTTTTCATTTGCTCATCTTCATTGTTTTTTTTCTTTCATTTTGCTCAACCTCTCAAGGTTCATGGTTTCACTCGTTTGTCGAAGAAGAAATTTAGTTTACCTCTCATCGTCCTCTTCCTTTTCCATCCGGTGCCATCCTAGATTTCGGGACGAGATCCTCTCATAGTGGTGGAGTGTTGTAACGCCCCGGATACAACTTTCCATATTCGTAACTCCAACTCTTGCCTTTTCTGGAGATGCGATATGTTATTTTCCTCCGTGGTTGGGTTTTTATTTTTTTGTTTTGCATTTTGTTCATGTCTTGCATTTCATCATCGCATCATTCGCATTGCGTCGGCACTCCGTTGCCGTCATGTTCTAAAACTTGCATTCGTTCATCGTTGCCGTTTCTCCCTTTGCCTTCATCACCTTCCCTCGGATCGCCTTGCCCGTGCTGACCGTTCCAGACCAATCGGGTTTTTGCTTCCCTCTTGACCGTGACGACCAAACCCCCCTTGCGTGCACGTCCGAAACTTCCCCGAACCCGAACCGATCAGTCGTGACCGATGAGTCCGGATCATCCCCTAACATCTACAAAACATCTCTGTTTTCTCTTTTGGACTCCCTAACCCATTTATTCCGGACTGCCCTATCGCGATCGGAGGATCCAAATCATCCCCTTTCGTATATATATATACCCCTAGTCCATTTCTAGACCAAACCCTAGATCCTAGGCGGTTTGTCCCTGCCGCCGCCGCACAATCCCCCTCGGGATCCACCAGCGCCCAATCCCCTCGCAGCCTCCACCTTCTCCTCATTTTTCCCTGCTGTCCAATCACCATCGCCGCCCAAATCCAACTCACAAACCGTGCATCGGATTAAAATGTTTTAAACATGTAAAATGCTTAGAATTTTGTGTAGATTAATAATTTTCCACTTTCATCCATGTTTAAAATGATGTTTTCATTTAATTTGCACAAATTTCATGTTAAAATGGTTTATTTCATAACTAAACAACCGTAGCTCGGTTTTAAATAAACTTTATATGTGAATGGGGTGGAAAAATGCCTAGTTTAACATGGTGGACTTTATTTTCATGTTGAACAACAATAAAATATGGTTTAGGGCAGAACAATACCAAATTCATAATTTGTATGTGAGAATTTTCCGGAATTGTTGTTTGATGTTTCCGGCCTCACTTAAATTGCCTAGATAGGTAGTTTATTATGCTTCACCCCTCGCCATGTTTAACAACATTTAATATTGTTTGGTAGCTTAAATGAGATTAAACTAAATAAATGGATGTGGTGTCTCGTCGATATGCAACTTGTTGCATATTGAGCTCCACTTAACTTGTAGTATCGTTTGTTGCACTTTGCCATGCCATGCCTATCTAAACCGGACATGCATCATACTTGCTTGTGCATCATGCCATGATTATGTGATGGTTGTTTACCATGTTGTTCGCTTCTTTCCGGTTTGCTTCTCTCGTTAGCTTCGGTTTCGTTCCGGAGTTGTGAGGATTCCTTCGACTCCGTCTGTTTGTCTTATTCATGGACTCGTTCTTCTTCATAGCAGGATTTCAGGCAAGATGACCGCTATGCTCGATCTCACTGTTGGGGAACGTTGCAGAAAATAAAAAAAATTCTACGGTTTCACCAAGATCCATCTATGAGTTCATCTAAGCAACGAGTGATAGGAGTGCATCTACATACCTTTGTAGATCACGAGCGGAAGCGTTCAAGAGAACGGGGATGATGGAGTCGTACTCGCCGTGATCCAAATCACCGATGACCAAGTGCCGAACGAACAGCACCTCCGTGTTCAACACACGTACAGAGCGGATGACGTCTCCTCCTTCTTGATCCAGCAAGGGTGAAGGAGAGGTTGAGGAAGAAGGCTCCAGCAGCAGCATGACGGCGTGGTGGTGGTGGAGAGGTAGTACTCCGACAGGGCTTCGCCAAGCACTTAATGGAGGAGGAGAGGTGTTGGGGAGGGGAGGGGCTGCGCCTTAGATCAGGTGGGCAGCCCTTCCCTCGCCCCTCTATTTATAGGGGAAGGGGGAAGGGGGGAGGCCCCCTCCAGATGAGATCTAGAGGGGGGGCGGTGGCCAGGGAGGGGGCTTGCCCCCCAAGCAAGGGGGGCACCCCCACTAGGGTTTCCCCCCAACCCTAGGCCCAAGGGCCCAAGGGGGGGCGCGCCCAGCCCTCCAGGGGCTGGTTCCCCTGCCCACTACGGCCCATGAGGCCCTCCGAGAGAGGTGGACCCTCCCGGTGGACCCTCGGAACCCCTCCGGTGGCCCCGGTACAATACTGATATGCCCCCGAAACTTTCCGGTGACCGTATGACAACTTCCCATATATAAATCTTCACCTCCGGACCATTCCGGAACTCCTCGTGATGTCCGGGATCTCATCCGAGACTCGAAACAACATTCGGTAATCACATACAAGTCTTCCCTAATAACCCTAGCGTCACCGAACCTTAAGTGTGTAGTCCCTACGGGTTCGGGAGACACGCAGACATGACCAAGACGGCTCTTCGGTCAATAACCAACGGGATCTGGATACCCATGTTGGATCCCACATGCTCCTCGATGATCTCATCGGATGAACCACGATGTCGAGGATTCAATCAACCCCGTATATAATTCCCTTTGTCAAACGGTACGTTACTTGCCCGAGACTCGATCGTCGGTATCCCAATACCTCATTCAGTCTCGTTACCGGCAAGTCACTTTACTCGTACCGTAATGCATGATCCCGTGACCAAACACTTGGTTACTTTGAGCTCATTATGATGATGCATTACTGAGTGGGCCCAGAGATACCTCTCCGTCATACGGAGTGACAAATCCCAGTCTCGATCCATGTCAACCCAACAGACACTTTCGGAGATACCTGTAGTGCACCTTCATAGTCACCCAGTTATGTTGTGACGTTTGGTACACCCAAAGCACTCCTACGGTATACAGGAGTTACACGATCTCATGGTCTAAGGAAAAGATACTTGACATTGGAAAAGCTCTAGCAAAACGAACTACACGATCTTGTGCTATGCTTAGGATTGGGTCTTGTCCATCACATCATTCTCCTAATGATGTGATCCCGTTATCAACGACATCCAATGTCCATAGTCAGGAAACCATGACTATTTGTTGATCAACAAGCTAGTCAACTAGAGGCTTACTAGGGACATATTATGGTCTATGTATTCACACGTGTATTACGATTTCCGGGTAATACAATTATAGCATGAATAAAGACAATTATCATGAACAAGGAAATATAATAATAATCCTTTTATTATTGCCTCTAGGGCATATTTCCAACAGTCTCCCACTTGCACTAGAGTCAATAATCTAGTTACATTGTGATGAATCGAACACCCATAGAGTTCTGGTGTTGATCATGTTTTGCTCGTGAAAGAGGTTTAGTCAATGGATCTGCGACATTCAGATCCGTATGTAGTTTGCAAATATCTATGTCTCCATCTTGAACATTTTCATGGATGGAGTTGAAACGACGCTTGATGTGCCTGGTCTTCTTGTGAAATCTGGGCTCCTTGGCAAGGGCAATAGCTCTAGTGTTGTCACAGAAGAGTTTGATCGGACCCGACGCATTGGGTATGACTCGTAGGTCGGTGATGAACTCCTTCACCCAAATTGCTTCACGCGCTGCCTCCGAGGCTGCCATGTACTCCGCTTCACATGTAGATCCTGCCATGATGCTCTGCTTGAAGCTGCACCAGCTTACTGCTCCACCATTCAACATATACACGTATCCGGTTTGTGACTTAGAGTAATCCAGATCTGTGTCGAAGCTAGCATCGACGTAACCCTTTACGGCGAGCTCTTCGTCACCTCCATAAATGAGAAACATGTCCTTTGTCCTTTTTAGGTACTTCAGGATATTCTTGACCGCTGTCCAGTGTTCCTTGCCGGGATTACTTTGGTACCTTCCTACCAAACTTACGGCAAGGTTTACATCAGGTCTGGTACACAGCATGGCATACATAATAGATCCTATGGCTGAAGCATAGGGGATGACACTCATCTCTTCTTTATCTTTTGCCGTGGTCGGGCATTGAGCCGAGCTCAATCTCACACCTTGCAATACAGGCAAGAACCCTTTCTTGGACTGATCCATTTTGAACTTCTTCAAAATCTTATCAAGGTATGTGCTTTGTGAAAGACCTATGAGGCGTCTCGATCTATCCCTATAGATCTTGATGCCTCATATGTAAGCAGCTTCTCCAAGGTCCTTCATTGAAAAACACTTATTCAAGTAGGCCTTAATGCTGTCCAAAAGTTCTATATCATTTCCCATCAAAAGTATGTCATCTACATATAATATGAGAAATGCTACAGAGCTCCCACTTACTTTCTTGTAAACGTAGGCTTATCCATAAGTCTGCATAAACCCAAACGCTTTGATCATTTCATCAAAGCGAATGTTCCAACTCCGAGATGCTTGCACCAGCCCATAAATGGATCGTTGGAGCTTGCATACTTTGTTAGCATTCTTAGGATCGACAAAACCCTCCGGCTGCATCATATACAGTTCTTCCTTAAGATGCCCGTTAAGGAATGCCGTTTTGACGTCCATCTGCCATATCTCATAATCATAGTATGCGGCAATTGCTAACATGATTCGGACGGACTTCAGCTTCGCTACGGGAGAGAATGTCTCATCGTAGTCAACCCCTTGAACTTGTCGATAACCCTTAGCGACAAGGCGAGCTTTATAGATGGTAATATTACCATCCGCGTCTGTCTTCTTCTTAAAGATCCATTTGTTTTCTATCGCTCGCCGATCATCGGGCAAGTCTGTCAAAGTCCATACTTTGTTTTCATACATGGATTCTATCTCGTATTGCATGGCTTCAAGCCATTTGTTGGAATCTGGGCCCGCCATCGCTTCTTCATAGTTCGAAGGTTCACCGTTGTCTAACAACATGATTTCCAAGACAGGGTTGCCATACCACTCTTATGCGGAACGTGTCCTTGTGGACCTACGAGGTTCAGTAGCAACTTGATCCGAAGTACCTTGATCATAATCATTAATTTCCTTTCCAGTTGGTGTAGGCACCACAGGAACATTTTCCTGAGCTGCACTATTTTCCGGTTCAAGAGGTAGTACTTCATCGAGTTCTTCTTTCCTCCCACTTACTTCTTTCGAGAGAAACTCTTTTTCCAGAAAGGATCCATTCTTGGCAACAAAGATCTTGCCCTCGTATCTCAAGTAGAAGGTATACCCAATGGTTTCCTTAGGGTATCCTATGAAGACACATTTTTTCGACTTGGGTTCGAGCTTTTTAGGTTGTAGTTTCTTGACATAAGCATCGCATCCCCAAACTTTTAGAAACGACAGCTTAGGTTTCTTCCCAAACCATAATTCATACAGTGTCGTCTCAACGAATTTAGACGGTGCCCTATTTAAAGTGAAAGTAGTTGTCTCTAGAGCGTATCCCCAAAATGATAGCGGTAAATCGGTAAGTGACATCATAGATCGCACCATATCCAATAGAGTGCGATTACGACGTTCGGACACACCGTTACGCTGTGGTGTTCCAGGCGGCGTGAGTTGTGAAACGATTCCACATTTCCTTAAGTGCGTACCAAATTCGTGACTTAAATATTCTCCTCCACGATCTGATCGTAGGAACTTTATCTTTCAGTCACGTTGATTCTCTACCTCATTCTGAAATTCCTTGAACTTTTCAAAGGTTTCAGACTTGTGTTTCATCAAGTAGACATACCCATATCTACTCAAGTCATCAGTGAGAGTGAGAACATAACGATATCCTCCGCGAGCCTCAACGCTCATTGGACCGCACACATCGGTATGTATGATTTCCAATAAGCTGTTTGCTCGCTCCATTGTTCCGGAGAATGGAGTCTTGGTCATTTTGCCCATGAGGCATGGTTTGCACGTGTCAAATGATTCATAATCGAGAGACTCTAAAAGTCCATCAGCATGGAGCTTCTTCATGCGCTTGACACCGATGTGACCAAGGCGACAGTGCCACAAGTATGTGGGACTATCGTTATCAACTTTACATCTTTTGGTATTCACACTATGAATATGTGTAATATTACGTTTGAGATTCATTAAGAATAAACCATTGACCATCGGGGCATGACCATAAAACATATCTCTCATATAAATAGAACAACCATTATTCTCGGATTTAAATGTGTAGCCATCTCGTATTAAACGAGATCCAGATACAATGTTCATGATCAAACTTGGCACTAAATAACAATTATTGAGGTTCATAACTAATCCCGTGGGTAAATGTAGAGGTAGCGTGCCGACGGCGATCACATCGACCTTGGAACCATTCCCGATGTGCATCGTCACCTCGTCCTTCGCCAGTCTCCGCTTATTCCGCAGCTCCTGCTTTGAGTTACAAATATGAGCAACGGCACCGGTATCAAATACCCAGGAGCTACTACGAGTACTGGTAAGGTACACATCAATTACATGTATATCAAATATTCCTTTAGTGTTGCCAGCCTTCTTGTCCGCTAAGTATTTGGGGCAGTTCCGCTTCCAGTGACCCTTCCCTTTGCAATAAAAGCACTCAGTCTCAGGCTTGGGTCCATTCTTTGACTTCTTCCCAGCAACTGGCTTACCGGGCGCGACAACATCTTTGCCGTCCTTCTTGAAGTTCTTCTGACCCTTGCCCTTCTTGAACTTAGTGGTCTTATTGACCATCAACACTTGATGTTCTTTCTTGATTTCAAGCTCTGCTGACTTCAGCATTGAAAATACTTCAGGAATGGACTTCACCATCCCCTGCATATTGTAGTTCAACACAAAGCTCTTGTAGCTCGGTGGGAGTGACTGAAGGATTCTGTCAATGACCGCCTCATCTGGGAGGTTGATCTCCAGCTGGGACAGGCGGTTGTGCAACCCAGACATTTTGAGTATGTGCTCACTGACAGAACTATTTTCCTCCATCTTACAACTATAGAACTTGTCGGAGACTTCATATCTCTCGACCCGGGCATGATCTTCACCATTTTTAGCTGTAAAGCATGCCGCACTGAACGAGGGAGTAATCATCAGCACGTGACTGCCAAGCGTTCATAACGTCTTGGTTCTCTGGGATGGGTGCTTCACCTAGCGGTTCTTCTAGGACATATGCTTTCTTGGCTACTATGAGGATGATCCTCAGGTTCCGGACCCAGTCCGAATAGTTGCTGCCATCATCTTTCAGCTTGGTTTTCTCTAGGAACGCGTTGAAGTTCATGTTGACATGAGCGTTGGCCATTTGATCTACAAGACATATTTTGCAAAGATTTTAGACTAAGTTCATGATAATTAAGTTCATCTAATCAAATTATTTAATGAAATCCCACTCAGATTAGACATCCCTCTAGTCATCTAAGTGTTACACGATCGGAGTCGACTAGGCCGTGTCCGATCGTCACGTGAGACGGACTAGTCATCATCGGCGAACATCTCCATGTTGATCGTATCTTCCATACGACTCATGTTCGACCTTTCGGTCTTTGTGTTCCGAGGTCATGTCTATACATGGTAGGCTCGTCAAGTTAACCCTAAGTGTTCTGCATGTGTAAAACTGTCTTACACCCATTGTATGTGAACGTAAGGATCTATCACACCCGATCATCACGTGGTGCTTCGAAACGACGAACTTTAGCAACGGTGCACAGTTAGGGGGAACACTTTCTTGAAATTATTATAAGGGATCATCTTATTTACTACCGCCGTTCTAAGTAAACAAGATGCATAAAACATAATAAACATCACATGCAATTATATAAAGTAGTGACATGATATGGCCAATATCATATAGCTCCTTCGATCTCCATCTTCGGGGCTCCATGATCATCTTCATCACCGGCATGACACCATGATCTCCATCATCGTTCCTTCATGAAGTTGTCACGCAAACGACTACTTCTACTTCTATGACTAATGCGTTTAGCAATAAAGTAAAGTAATTTACATGGCGTTCTTCAATGACACGCAGGTCATACAAAAATAAAGACAACTCCTATGGCTCCTTCCGGTTGTCATACTCATCGACATGCAAGTCGTGATTCCTATTATAAGAACATGTTCTCATACATCACAATATATCATTCATCATTCATCACAACTTCTGGCCATATCACATCACATGACAATTGCTGCAAAAACAAGTTAGACGTCCTCTAATTGTTGTTGCATCTTTTACGTGGCTGCAATTGGGTTCTAGCAAGAACGTTTTCTTACCTACGAATAACCACAACGTGATTTTGTCAACTTCTATTTACCCTTCATAAGGACCCTTTTCATCGAATCTGCTCCAACTAAAGTAGGAGAGACAGACACCCGCTAGCTACCTTATGCATCTAGTGCATGTCAGTCGGTGGAACCTGTCTCACGTAAGCGTACGTGTAAGGTCGGTCTGGGCCGCTTCATCCCACAATACCGCTGAAGAAAAATAAGACTAGTAGCGGCAAGCAAGTTGACAAGATCAATGCCCACAACAGTTTTGTGTTCTACTCGTGCAATAGAGAACTACGCATAGACCTAGCTCTGATACCACTGTTGGGGAACGTTGCAGAAAATAAAAAAAATTCTACGGTTTCACCAAGATCCATCTATGAGTTCATCTAAGCAACGAGTGATAGGATTGCATCTACATACCTTTGTAGATCGCGAGCAGAAGCATTCAAGAGAACGGGGATGATGGAGTCGTACTCGCCGTGATCCAAATCACCGATGACCAAGTGCCGAACGGACAGCACCTCCGCGTTCAACACACGTACGGAGCGGATGACGTTTCCTCCTTCTTGATCCATCAAGGGGGAAGGAGAGGTTGAGGAAGAAGGCTCCAGCAGTAGCACGACGGCGTGGTGGTGGTGGAGAGGTAGTACTCCGACAGGGCTTCGCCAAGCACTTAACGGAGGAGGAGAGGTGTTGGGGAGGGGAGGGGCTGCGCCTTGAATCAGGTGTGCAGCCCTCCCCTCGCCCCTCTATTTATAGGGGAAGGGGGAAGGGGGCCGGCCCCTCTAGATGAGATCTAGAGGGTGGGGCGGCGGCCAGGGAGGGGGCTTGCCCCCCAAGCAAGGGGGGCGCCCCCACTAGGGTTTCCCCCCAACCCTAGGCGCAAGGGCCCAAGGGGGAGGGGCGCGCCCAGCCCTCCAGGGGCTGGTTCCCCTGCCCACTACGGCCCATGAGGCCCTCCGAGAGAGGTGGCCCCTCCCGGTGGACCCCCGGAACCCCTCCGGTGGCCCCGGTACAATACAGATATGCCCCCAAAACTTTCCGGTGACCGTATGACAACTTCCCATATATAAATCTTCACCTCCGGACCATTCCGAAACTCCTCGTGACGTCCGAGATCTCATCCGAGACTCCGAACAACATTCGGTAATCACATACAAGTCTTCCTAATAACCCTAGCGTCACCGAACCTTAAGTGTGTAGACCCTACGGGTTCGGGAGACACGCAGACATGACCGAGACGGCTCTCCGGTCAATAACCAACAGCGGGATCTGGATACCCATCTTGGCTCCCACATGCTCCTCGATGATCTCATCGGATGAACCATGATGTCGAGGATTCAATCAACCCCGTATACAATTCTCTTTGTCAAACGGTATGTTACTTGCCCGAGACTCGATCGTCGGTATCCCAATACCTCGTTCAGTCTCATTACCGGCAAGTCACTTTACTCGTACCGTAATGCATGATCCCGTGACCAAACACTTGGTCACTTTGAGCTAATTATGATGATGCATTACCAAGTGGGCCCAGAGATACCTCTCCGTCATACGGAGTGACAAATCCCACTCTCGATCCGTGTCAATCCCGTTATCAATGACATCCAATGTCCATAGTCAGGAAACCATGACTATCTGTTGATCAACGAGCTAGTCAACTAGAGGCTCAGTAGGGACGTGTTGTGGTCTATATATTCACACATGTATTACGATTTCCGGATAACACAATTATAGCATGAATAATAGATAATTATCATGAACAAGGAAATATAATAATAATCCTTTTATTATTGCCTCTATGGCATATTTCCAACACTCACTACTATCATTGCTATGCTAGTTGCTTCGTTCTATCGCTATGCTGCGCTACCTATCATTTGCTCTTCAAGCCTCCCAATTTGCCATGTCAGCCTCTAACCTTTGTCACCCCTCCTAGCAAACCGTTGTTTGGCTGAGCAAAAGCGGTAACATAGCCAAACAACGGTTTGCTAGGAGGGGTGACAAAGGTTAGAGGCTGACATGGCAAATTGGGAGGCTTGAAGAGCAAATGATAGGTAGCGCAGCATAGCGATAGAACGAAGCAACTAGCATAGCAATGATAGTAGTGAGTGTTGGAAATATGCCATAGAGGCAATAATAAAAAGGTTATTATTATATTTCCTTGTTCATGATAATTATCTATTATTCATGCTATAATTGTGTTATCCGGAAATCGTAATACATGTGTGAATATATAGACCACAACACGTCCCTACTGAGCCTCTAGTTGACTAGCTCGTTGATCAACAGATAGTCATGGTTTCCTGACTATGGACATTGGATGTCATTGATAACGGGATCACATCATTAGGAGAATGAGGTGATGGACAAGACCCAATCCTAAGCATAGCACAAAGATCGTGTAGTTCGTTTCGCTAGAGCTTTTCCAAATGTCAAGTATCATTTCCTTAGAACATGAGATTGTGCAACTCTCGGATACCGTAGGAGTGCTTTGGGTGTGCCAAACATCACTACGTAACTGGGTGACTATAAAGGTGCACTACGGGTATCTCCAAAAGTGTCTGTTGGGTTGGCACGAATCGAGACTATGATTTGTCACTCTGTATGACGGAGAGGTATCTCTGGGCCCACTTGATAATGCATCATCATAATGAGATCAATGTGACCAAGTGACTGGTCACGGGATCATGCATTATGGTACGAGTAAAGTGACTTGCCGGTAACGAGATTAAACGAGGTATTGGGATACCGACGATCGAATCTCGAGCAAGTAACGTACCGATTGACAAAGGGAATTGTATACGAGATTGATTGAATCCTCGACATCGTGGTTCATCCGATGAGATCATCGAGGAGCATGTGGGAGCCAACATGGGTATCCAGATCCCGCTGTTGGTTATTGACCGGAGAGGCGTCTCGGTCATGTCTGCATGTCTCCCGAACCCGTAGGGTCTACACACTTATGGTTAAGTGATGCTAGGGTTGTAGAGATATAAGTCTCCAGTAACCCGAAAGTTGTTCGGAGTCCCGTATGAGATCCCGGACGTCACGAGGAGTTCTGGAATGGTCCGGAGGTGAAGATTTATATATGGGAAGTTCAGTTTCGGCCATCGGGAAAGTTTCGGGGGTCACCGGTATTGTACCGGGAATACCGGAAGGGTCCTGGGGGTCCACCGGGTGGGGCCACCTATCTCGGAGGGCCTCATGGGCTGAAGTGGGAGGGGAACCAGCCCCTGGTGTGCTGGTGCGCCCTCCCTTGGGCCCCCCTGCGCCTAGGGTTGGAAACCCTAGGGGTGGGGGCGCCTCCACTTGCCTTGGGGAGCAAGCCACCCCCTTGGCCGTCGCCCCTCCATGGAGAATGCATCTCCTAGGGCCGGCGCCCCCCTTAGGGGCCCTATATATAGTGGGAGGGAGGGAGGGCAGCCGCACCCAAGTCTCTGGCGCCTCCCTCTCCCCACACACCACCTCTCCCTCTCGCAGAAGCTTGGCGAAGACCTGCCGAGATCGCTGTTGCATCCACCACCACGCCGTCGTGCTGCTGGATCTTCATCAACCTCTCCTTCCCCCTTGCTGGATCAAGAAGGAGGATACGTCTTCCCAACCGTACGTGTGTTCAACGCGGAGGTGCCGTCCGTTCGGCACTAGGATCTCCGGTGATTTGGATCACGACGAGTACGACTCCCTCAACCCCATTCTCTTGAACGCTTCCGCTCGCGATCTACAAGGGTATGTAGATGCTATCCTCTCTCTCGTTGCTAGATGACTCCATAGATTGATCTTGGTGAAGCGTAGAAATTGTTTATTTTCTGCAACGTTCCCCAACATATTTCCTTCAGTCTCCCACTTGCACTAGAGTCAATAATCTAGATTACATAGTAATGATTCTAACACCGATGGAGCCTTGGTGCTGATCATGTTTTGCTTGTGGAAGAGGCTTAGTCAATGGGTCTGCAACATTCTGATCCGTATGTATCTTGCAAATCTCTATGTCTCCCACCTGGACTTGGTCCCGGATGGAATTGAAGCGTCACTTGATGTTCTTGGTTCTCTTGTGAAATTTGGATTCCTTTGCCAAGGTAATTGCACCAGTATTGTCACAAAAGATTTTCATTGGACCCGATACACTAGGTATGACACCTAGATCGGATATGAACTCCTTCATCCAGACTCCTTCATTTGCTGCTTCCGAAGCAGCTATGTACTCCGCTTCACATGTAGATCCCGCCACGATGCTTTGTTTAGAACTGCACCAACTGACAGCTCCTCTGTTCAATATAAACACGTATCCGGTTTGCGATTTAGAATCGTCCGGATCAGTGTCAAAGCTTGCATCGACGTAACCGTTTACGACTAGCTCTTTGTCACCTCCATAAACGAGAAACATATCCTTAGTCCTTTTCAGGTATTTCAGGATGTTCTTGACCATTGTCCAGTTATCCACTCCTGGATAGAACCCTTTCTTTGCTTGATCCATTTTGAACTTTTTCAAAACTTTATCAAGGTATGTACTTTGTGAAAGTCCAATTAAGCGTCTTGATCTAACTCTATAGATCTTGGTGCCCAATATGTAAGCAGCTTCACCGAGGTCTTTCTGTGAAAAACTTTTATTCAAGTATCCTTTTATGCTATCCAGAAATTCTATATAATTTCCAATCAATAATATGTCGTCCACATATAATATTAGAAATGCTACAGAGCTCCCACTCACTTTCTTGTAAATGCAGGCTTCTTCAAAAGTCTGTATAAAACCATATGCTTTGATCACACTATCAAAGTGTTTATTCCAACTCCGAGAGGCTTGCACGAGTCCATAAATGGATCGCTGGAGCTTGCACACTTTGTTAGTGTCCTTTGGATTGACAAAACCTTCTGGTTGCATCATATACAACTCTTCTTCCAGAAATCCATTCAGGAATGCGGTTTTTACATCCATTTGCCAAATTTCATAATAATAAAATGCGGCAATTGCTAACATGATTCGGACAGACTTAAGCATCGCTACGGGTGAGAAAGTCTCATCATAGTCAACCCCTTGAACTTGTTGAAAACCTTTCGCAACAAGTTGAGCTTTGTATATAGTAACATTACCATCAGCGTCAGTCTTTTTCTTGAAGATCCATTTATTCTCGATGGCTTGCCGATCAGTGGGCAAGTCAACCAAAGTCCACACCTTGTTCTCATACATGGATCCCATCTCAGATTTCATGGCCTCAAGCCATTTTACAGAATCTGGGCTCATCATCGCTTCCTCATAGTTCGTAGGTTCTCCATGGTCAAGTAACATGACCTCCAGAATAGGATTACCATACCACTCTAGTGCAGATCTTACTCTGGTTGACCTACGAGGTTCTGTAGTAACTTGATCTAAAGTTTCATGATCAACATCATTAGCTTCCTCACTTATTGGTGTAGTCGTCACAGGAACCGGTTTCTGTGATGAACTATTTTCCAATAAAGGAGTAGGTACAGTTACCTCATCAAGTTCTACTTTCCTCCCACTCACTTCTTTCGAGAGAAACTCCTTCTCTAGAAAGGATCCATTCTTGGCAACAAATGTCTTGCCTTCGGATCTGTGATAGAAGGTGTACCCAACAGTTTCCTTTGGGTATCCTATGAAGACACATTTATCCAATTTGGGTTCGAGCTTATTGGGTTGAAGCTTTTTCACATAAGCATCGCAGCCCCAAACTTTAAGAAACGACAACTTTGGTTTCTTGCCAAACCACAGTTCATAAGGCATCGTCTCAATGGATTTTGATGGTGCCCTATTTAACGTGAATGCGGCCGTCTCTAAAGCATAACCCCAAAACGATAGCGGTAAATCATAGATGGCACCATATCTAGTAAAGTACGATTACGACGTTTGGACACACCATTACGCTGTGGTCTTCCGGGCGGCGTGAGTTGCGAAACTATTCCACATTGCTTCAAATGTAAACCAAACTCGTAACTCAAATACTCTCCTCCACAATCAAATAGTAGAAACTTTATTTTCTTGTTACAATGATTTTCAACTTCACTCTGAAATTCTTTGAACTTTTCAAATGTTTCAGACTTATGTTTCATTAAGTAGATATACCCATATCTTCTCAAATCATCTGTGAAGGTGAGAAAATAACGCAGCTCTTGTAGCTTGATGCTCCTTCTTGATTTCTACCTCCGCAGCCTTTAGCATTGCGAAGAGCTCGGGAATTGTCTTATCCATCCCTTGCATATTATAGTTCATCACGAAGCTCTTGTAGCTTGGTGGCAATGATTGAAGAATTATGTCAATGATGCTATCATCCGGAAGATTAACTCCCAGTTGAATCAAGTGATTGTTATACCCAGACATTCTGAGTATATGCTCACTCACAGAACTATTCTGCTCCATCTTGCGGCTGTAGAACTTATTGGAGACTTCATATATCTCAATCCGGGCATTTGCTTGAAATATTAACTTCAACTCCTGGAACATCTCATTTGCTCCATGACGTTCAAAACATCGTTGAAGTCCTGGTTCTAAGCCGTAAAGCATGCCACACTGAACTATCGAGTAGTTATCAGCTTTGCTCTGCCAGACGTTCATAACATCTGGTGTTGCTCCTGCAGCAGGTTTTGCAACTAGCGGTGCTTCCAGGACGTAATTCTTCTGTGCAGCAATGAGGATAATCCTCAAGTTACGGACCCAGTACGTGTAATTGCTACCATCATCTTTCAACTTTGCTTTCTCAAGGAACGCATTAAAATTCAACGGAACAACAGCACAAGCCATCTATCTACAACAAACATAGACAAGCAAAATACTATCAGGTACTAAGTTCATGATAAATTTAAGTTCAATTAATCACATTACTTAAGAACTCCCACTTAGATAGACATCCCTCTAATCATCTAAGTGATCACGTGATCCAAATCAACTAAACCATAACCGATCATCACGTGAAATGGAGTAGTTTTCAATGGTGAACATCACTATGTTGATCATATCTACTATATGATTCACGCTCGACCTTTCGGTCTCAGTGTTCCGAGGCCATATCTGCATGTGCTAGGCTCGTCAAGTTTAACCTGAGTATTCTGCGTGTGCAAAACTGGCTTGCACCCGTTGTAGATGGACGTAGACCTTATCACACCCGATCATCATCTGGTGTCTGGGCACGACGAACTTTGGCAACGGTGCATACTCGGGGAGAACACTTTTATCTTGAAATTTAGTGAGAGATCATCTTATAATGCTACCGTCAATCAAAGCAAGATAAGATGCATAAAAGATAAACATCACATGCAATCAATACAAGTGATATGATATGGCCATCATCATCTTATGCTTGTGATCTCCATCTCCGAAGCATCGTCATGATCACCATCATCACCGGCGCGACACCTTGATCTCCATTGTAGCATCGTTGTCGTCTCGCCAACTATTGCTTCTACGACTATCGCTACCGCTTAGTGATAAACTAAAGCAATTACAGGGCGATTGCATTGCATACAATAAAGCGACAACCATATGGCTCCTGCCAGTTGCCGATAACTCAATTGCAAAGCATGATCATCTCATACAATAAAATATAGCACCATGTCTTGACCATATCACATCACAACATGCCCTGCAAAAACAAGTTAGACGTCCTCTACTTTGTTGTTGCAAGTTTTACGTGGCTGCTACGGGCTGAGCAAGAACCGTTCTTAACTACGCATCAAAACCACAACGATAGTTCGTCAAGTTAGTGATGTTTTAACCTTCTCAAGGACCGGGCGTAGCCACACTCGGTTCAACTAAAGTTGGAGAAACTGACACCCGCTAGCCACCTATGTGCAAAGCACGTCGGTAGAACCAGTCTCGCGTAAGTGTACGCGTAATGTCGGTCCAGGCCGCTTCATTCAACAATACCGCCGAACCAAAGTATGACATGTTGGTAAGTAGTATGACTTGTATTGCCCACAACTCACTTGTGTTCTACTCGTGCATATAACATCAATGCATAAAACCTAGGCTCCGATGCCACTGTTGGGAAACGTAGTAATTTCAAAAAAAAATCCTACGCACACGCAAGATCATGGTGATGCATAACAACGAGAGGGGAGAGTGTGTCTACATACCCTGGTAGACCGAAAGCGGAAGCATTAGCACAACGCGGTTGATGTAGTCGTACGTCTTCACGGCCCGACCAATCAAGCACCGAAAGCACGGCACCTACGAGTTCTTGCACACGTTCAGCTCGATGACGTCCCTCGAACTCCGATCCAGCCGAGTGTCGAGGGAGAGTTCCTTCAGCACGACGGCATGGTGACGATGATGATGTTCTACCGACGCAGGGCTTCGCCTAAGCACCGCTACGATATTATCGAGGAGGACTATGGTGGAGGGGGCACCGCACACGGCTAAGAGATCAATGATCAATTGTTGTGTCTATGGGGTGCCCCCCTCCCCCGTATATAAAGGAGTGGAGGAGGGGGCCGGCCAAAGGAAGGAGGCGCACCCAAGGGGGGAGTCCTACTCCCACTGGGAGTAGGACTCCTCCCTTTCCTATTTGGAGAGGGAGAGGGAAGGAAGAGGAAAGAGGGAGGAAGGAAAGGGGGCCGGCCCCCCTCCCAATTCGGATTGGGCTTGGGGGAGGGCGCGCCCCCTCCCTTGCTCCTTTCCCCTCCTTTCCACTAAGGCCCATTAAGGCCCATATACCTCCCGGGGGGTTCCGATAACCTCCCGGAGCTCCGGTATTGTCCCAATCTCACCCGGAACCTTTTCGGTGTCCAAATATAGTCATCCAATATATCGATCTTCATGTCTCGACCATTTCGAGACTCCTCGTCATGTCCGTGATCACATCCGGGACTCCGAACATCCTTCGGTACATCAAAACACACTACAAGAAATATGTCAACTTGTGACCACCACTATTGGTCATTGAAAGGTCACAAATTTCCATTTACGACCTTTTTGTGACCAAAAACAGAAGGTCAAAAGCTGGCCGTCATAAACTGACTATAGCGACCTTTCTTCTGGAATGGTCAAAGACGTTTACGACCAAAATATTCCTACTGTGGCGTTTTGGTCACTAGCAACCTCCCCCAGGCCACGTAGCCATCCAGCATGGCAAGCTGATGTGGCACAAGATTCAGCCCGGTCCAATTCGATTTTCTACATGGGCCGAGCCCAACAATTCGGCCTTTTTACTGTATATTTTCTCTATTAATTTTCTCTAGCTACATGGGCCTAGCCCAACAATTTGGCCTTTTTATTTTATGGGTCATGGCCTTTTTGTACAACAGTTTTAGTTTTTTTATAAAATAGGTCCACTAGTCAAACAGATCCCACTTGTCAGGTTCTGATAAGTGGGTCCTAGCTATTAGGCCCAGATTCTTCATATTTCAATTTTACAATAAGAAAATAACTAGTAGTTAAATTGGCAAGGAAAAACACACAAGATACTTCAAATAACAATAGCCAGATTCAATACAAGCTCTACAAATGACACGTCCTACAAGCTGTAGCATATACAAGCTTATTTACAAGCTCTACAAATGACAAGTCCTACAAGCTGTAGCATTTACAAGTTCTACAAGTTACACGTAATACAAGCTTAGCTGATACAAGCTCTACAACTATGGGAATCAGTTACAAGCTCTACAAGTATTTTCTTCTTCTATATGTAGCTCCTTCAATAGCGATCAAATGCCGGCTCACTGGAGAGTCAGGACTGGGCCTTCCACGGACGCCCTGTTACATGAATCAGCTGATAAAAAATAGAAAAACTGAAGACAATATATTATGAACATTCCATTCAAAAAAGGAGTAACTCAGTTGAAGTGAACACAGCAGCAGTTTTTCTCATTGAAGTGAACACAGCAGCAGTTTTTCTCATTGAAGTGAACACAGCAGCAGTTTTTCTCATTGAAGTGAACACAACAGCAGCAGTTTTTCTCATACAGTATGTGTCTTAATATAACTCCTAAGAAATGTTCACAACCTGAATTAACTACACTTTTTCTCATTGAAGTGAACACAGCAGCAGTTTAATCAACAACCCCATACTTTACTATAGAATGTTTCTTCTGAATGCATAGCTTAAAGGCGGGGCGGGGCTGAGAATCATCATAACAGGATATGTATATATATATGTAGAGAGAGAGAGATCACCTTAACAATAGATGGTGGGCATCCTCGCCGGATCGGAGCAGCTTTTCCCTGGCCCTCCCCACGGGATGGTACCAAACTGCACACACACCAAGCAAGAGAGCACGCATCAGATCATATGAGAAAATGAACAAAAAATAGAGAGGAGGAGGAGAGGGGTCACCTTGGCAACAGATGAACAAACTTTGGTCATTTGGCTCTGTCCTCGCCGGATTGAAGCATCTTGTCCTTTGGCCCTGTCCACACACCAAGCAAACTGCAGAAAAAACACGCAATGAAAAACTGAAGATCACAGTGTATGGAAAACTGAAGATCATAGTGATGATAACATACAAACAAAGGATCTTTGGCCCATCAAGTTTTAAGACAAAAAAAAGAGCAAAACCAACAATGCTACAAATCAGAGATTACAGGAACAACAACAGAAGGTTGTTTAACAAGTTTGAACGGCCACTATATATAGCACAATGTATGTAATGTAAAATTTCTGGATGAACAAGCTTTAATGGCTACAGTATTGTGATATTGTGATAATGGGAGGAGGCTTCCCATAAAACAGCAGGAAAATGCACTACTATTGTGATATTCCTCCCATAAAAAATACTAATATTCCAGTAGAGATCAAATGCTTGTGAGCAGGAAAATAATGGTACATTCACAACTTCAGTTCGGGTAAATATCACCATATGTATCAGTATACAGGCAGCAATAGTATCATCGAGCACAGAAAAACAGCAGCTTGACCCATGTAAGTCATAGCTCTTTAGAGAGAAAGAAAGAACAGGTTCAGCTAGCTATGTATTCATAGTTGAGAGCTAAGCAATTTGTTTGTTTATGCTGTAATTGACAGACCTAGTACAAGAAACAAGCCAAGTGAAACAATATTGACTAATTCGATGGCAATACAAGCTAATCTACTTTGCTAGTAGGTGACCATCCAATCCATGATGCAGCAGCAGGTGCAAATATGATATGATGTGAAGAAGAAGCAAGCTGGAGAGGTTGGGGATGAAACCAAAATTACAAACCATTGGCGGACCTCACATCACCACAGTTTTATCATTTTATAAGCAACTGGAAACTATGCAGAGCAGAGCAGACCGGACAGTAAAAGAATTATCAAGTAGGGCAAAACAGCAGCGTGGCCATCAACTCATAGCCCTGAAGAAAGAAAGAACCAATACGGTCAGCTACTTATTTATTCAGAATTGAGAGTTGAGCAATCATTAGAAAACTAAAGATACTGCTCAGCTAACTAAATAACACATGATTCAGTACACACTTGAGCTTTTATGTTTGGAGGATCAGGTTGGTTAAACAGATACAGTGGATGGAACATAGCAGAGATAGGCTAGTATAGCTCTAGTTTTAGTGATCCCAAAGGAATATTCATAGCAAAGCAAGATAGGTTGAAGCTAGACAAGCGGATTTCGAGTGTTGATAAGCACCAGAATGCTAGCAAATTGGCCTATATTTATATGTTCACTTCTCTTTATAATTCACTAATGCAAAGGTGCAAATCTTAATCCTTCTTTAATGATGACACAGATAAACAAGTTTTATCCAAAAAAGGTGTCTAAACAATTCAATCACTGATCCCTGACCTGCATGGATCAGGCGCATGTAGAAAACTGAGTGAACAAGGCCATGTGAGCTCACCTAATCGAGCTAGTGTTGCACACGAGGATGCCTTGGACGAGGGCGGCAGGGTCGGTTGAGGACCGCAGCGGCAGAGGCGACTGTGCCTGCAGCGGCGGAGGCCCCGCCTTCGTCTGACGCTGTCGAGGGCGGCAGATCTATCGAGGTACACGGCGGCGACAGCTGCTGCATGGGGAGGGGGGCTGTGGCCGGCGTGTAGCTTCGGTGGATCCTCCTTGAGGAGCTTGGCCTTGGCGCGGAGGATCTCTGTGTTGAGCATGCACCGTCGATGGTGGGAGAGGCGGCCGCCCGAGCAAATCAATGAGAAGGGGTCAGAGGTCGTGGCCATGCGAGGCAAATCGCCAGTAAAACGACTCAGCTGCGGGAGGAGACGGACCTGATTTGGCCGGCAGGGACCGCTGCGTGTCCTCGCCATCGAGGATCTGGCCGCCGTCTCGCTCGCACGGCCTGGATCCGCCCGCCGCATCGTGGTCAGAGTGGAGAAGATGGCGAGGTCGGCGGCGGAGCCGAAGGGGCCGGAGACGGAGGCTGGCCGTGCCGGGGATGCCATGAGATGCTCTGCGATCCGCGGGCGAGGAGCGAGGCAATGATGAGCAGCGCGGGTGCGAACGGCGGGAGCAGGTGGTCGTCCACGAAGGCGAGGAGGAGCGGCTTGAGGTGGGAGGGGAGGTCGCGACGGGATCGGCCGCCGTAGGTGGCGGCAGCGGTCCAATGGAGGGAGAGGGGAGAGGGGTTAGGGTTTGGGCTGCGGATCGTGGGGGGGAGTGGTGTGCGGGGGAGAGGGGGGGAGTGGTGTGCGGTGGGTGAGTGGTGGCATTCGTCCACTGATAGGTGGGCCCGCGAGGAATTAGGCCCACATGTTAGTGTCCTCAACAACGTGTGGTGTAGGTGAGGGGAGCTGCTTTCGGGTGGGTGTGGGTGGCGAGAGGATGACGGTGTGGGCCGTTGGATCTGGCAGTATCCGACGGTCTGTAATGCTTGATCCGCGTGACATGCCCATAGACCAATCAGAATGAAGTGCGGGCTTATGACCATCTAAAATTGTCGTAATTGATTAACAATAGGCGCTACCAACACAGCACCACAGCGCCCGGCGAAACTTCATTGCAGCGTGAGCTCCAACGCAGCACCACGATGGCCGATGGTAAGTTTCCTTCGCTTTTTATGACAATGTTAGTTAAGTTTTCAAATAATTAGTAGTGTTATTCCTTGAATAACGAAAAATCAATTTTCCATTTTTGGAGTGCCCAAAAAGAGTTTTTTTGTGAAGGACCTGCCATATATTTGTTGCAAAATTGGACCAAATCAATTTCCTAAAATACTAGGACATATTTAATGCATAATTGACCAAATGGTTGGGTGTCAAAAGCTTTTATCCACCTCTCGTGAAAAAGACAACTTTCCGCCGATTTATCTGGAAGCGGGTCAAATTTGAACTGTAGCTGCATTATAGTTTGCTCTTTATTTTTTCCAAAAATCATTTCTAGGTACATAAGTATCTATTTAATCAGAGAAACACAAAAAAAATTCCAAGATTCAACCACTAGCTAGGAACGGTCATTCCCGCCGTTTTGACCGCATTTTAAAACGGGCATAAAAAATTCAAAAAAAATCAAAAAATTGGGAAACCTTCGCATTGTGTCATCATATGTGGCCAAGTTCCTAGGAAAAATAACAAACTTGTAATACGGCAATTATTTTAAAAAAGTGTTCTCAGAAACGAGCTATCATGTGTGGAGATCAATGGCTTTCAAGCCAAATGATCAATCTTATGGCCACATTCATGGCATAGTTTGTTCAAATGATCTCATATTGTGCACAAGGGTGCATATTGGAATGGCAAACAATGTTGCCTAAGGAAGTTTTCATTTTCGTTGGACGAAAAAACCATTTTCCATTTTTCGAGTGCCCGAAAGGAGGTTTTTTTGTGAAGGAACTACCAAATAATTGTTGCAAAATTGGACCAAATCATTTTTATAAAATACTAGGCCATATTTAATGCACAATTGACAAAATGGTTGGGTGTAAAAATTTTTGATCCACCTCTCGTGAAAAAGACAAATTTCTGCCGATTCAGTTGGAAGCGGGTCAAATTTGAACTGCAGCTGCCTCTTAGTTTGCTATTTATTTTTTCCAAAAATCATTTCTAGGTACATAAGTATCTATTTAATCAGAGAAACACCAAAAAAATCCAAGATTCAACCACTAGCTAGGAACGGTCATTCCCGCCGTTTTGACCGCATTTTGGAACGGGCATAAAAAATTCAAAAAAAATCAAAAAATTGGAAAACCTTCACATTGTGTCATTATGTGTGACCAAGTTTCCAGGAAAAATAATAATCTTGTAATACAGAAATTATTTTAGAAAAGTGTTCTCATAAACGAGCTATCATGTGTGAAGATTCATGGATTTCAACCCAAATGCTCAATCTCATGGTCACATTCATGGCATAGTTTGTTCAAATGATCTCATATTGTGCACAAGGGTGCATATTGGAATTCCAAACAATGTTGCCAAAGGGAGTTTTCATTTTCTTTGCACGGAAAATTCATTTTCCATTTTTCGAGTGCCCGAAATGAGGTTTTTTTGTGAAGAACCTACCATATATTTGTTGCAAAATTGTACCAAATCATTTTTATAAAATATTAGGACATATTTAATGCACAATTGACAAAATGGTTGGGTGTCAAAAGTTTTGATCCACCTCTGGTGAAAAAGACAAATTCCCGCCGATTCAGTTGGAAGCGGGTCAAATTTGAACTGCAGCTGCCTCATAGTTTGCTATTTATTTTTTCCAAAAATCATTTCTAGGTACATAAGTATCTATTTAATCAGAGAAACACCAAAAAAATCCAAGATTCAACCACTAGCTAGGAACGGTCATTCCCGCCGTTTTGACCGCATTTTGGAACGGGTATAAAAAATTCAAAAAAAAATCAAAAAATTGGAAAACCTTCGCATTGTGTCATTATGTGTGACCAAGTTTCCAGGAAAATTAATAATCTTGTAATACAGAAATTATTTTAGAAAAGTGTTCTCATAAACGAGCTATCATGTGTGAAGATTCATGGATTTCAACCCAAACGCTCAATCTCATGGTCACATTCATGGCATAGTTTGTTCAAATAATCTCATATTGTGCACAAGGGTGCATATTGGAATTCCAAACAATGTTGCCAAAGGGAGTTTTCATTTTCTTTGCACGGAAAATTCATTTTCCATTTTTCGAGTGCCCGAAATGAGGTTTTTTTGTGAAGGACCTACCATATATTTGTTGCAAAATTGTACCAAATCATTTTTATAAAATATTAGGACATATTTAATGCACAATTGACAAAATGGTTGGGTGTCAAAAGTTTTGATCCACCTCTGGTGAAAAAGACAAATTCCCGCCGATTCAGTTGGAAGCGGGTCAAATTTGAACTACAGCTGCCTCATAGTTTGTTATTTATTTTTTCCAAAAATCATTTCTAGGTACATAAGTATCTATTTAATCATAGAAACATCAAAAGTTTTCCAAGGTCAACCACTAGCTAGGAACGGTCAAGCCCGCCGTTTTGACCGCATTTTCAAACGGGCATAAAAAATTCAAAAAAATCAAAAAATTGGAAAACCTTCGCATTATGTCATTATGTGTGATCAAGTTTCCAGGAAAAATAATAATCTTGTAATACAGAAATTATTTTAGAAAAGTGTTCTCATAAATGAGTTATCATGTGTGAAGATTCATGGATTTCAACCCAAACGCTCAATCTCATGGTCACATTCATGGCATAGTTTGTTCAAATGATCTCATATTGTGCACAAGGGTGAATATTGGAATTCCAAACAATGTTGCCAAAGGAAGTTTTCATTTTCTTTGCACGGAAAATTCATTTTCCATTTTTCGAGTGCCCGAAATGAGGTTTATTTGTGAAGGACCTACCATATATTTGTTGCAAAATTGTACCAAATCATTTTTATAAAATATTAGGACATATTTAATGCACAATTGACAAAATGGTTGGGTGTCAAAAGTTTTGATCCACCTCTGGTGAAAAAGACAAATTCTCGCCGATTCAGTTGGAAGCGGGTCAAATTTGAACTGCAACTGCCTCATAGTTTGCTATTTATTTTTTCCAAAAATCATTTCTAGTTACATAAGTACCTATTTAATCATAAATACATTGTTTGGTGGTGATACGTCGAGGTTTGGGCGGTGGCCGAGGGCCCCAACTCTAGAGCGCGTAAACTCGCATGCCCGTCGCGTGGTCACCGCGTGACCGTGGCGTTGCCATGTGTTCTGGGCAGCCTAGGCATGTCTAGTGGGTTGAGCACTCCCCAGGTAGGTGCTAGGAACAAAATTACAACATAAGATTCTCACGAGGAGACCGATCGATGCTCAAACATGAATTAGCGGCCAAGTGTTTGATTAGCGGTACGGGAAATGTACATGGCTAATAGGCATGAGTTTTGGCTGAGGATGATCAGTTACTAAGAAGACCGTCTTCACAAATTTTCAGCTCAAAAGGAGGACCCTAGGTAGTACTTGCTTTGCAAACCACCACACTAGACATAAATACGAATGTTGAAGCTCGGCTCAAAATAATGAATGGATTGAGCTGGCATTTGGTGGAGGATGGTTATTTGGGCATAGGAAAGTATTGTAGAAAATGGATACTATTTGGACATGCCAACGTGGTACTTCCTTCACAAACTGTTACTCTGAACAGAATAGGAAAATGAATATTTTTGAATTATTTTTGAACTAGGCAAGGAAGGTTTTTACATATTTGACGAAGATATGACCCAAAGAATTTATGAGATTTTTTTGAGAATTTTGGGAATGACAGAAATATAGGTTGCTTCACAACCTAGGGCAAAAACTGCCACATGGACATGACACATAGGCAAAACTGATGAGGTGGCGCCTAGTCATAGCAACCCACCACAATTTACAAGGATATGACCATCTATATTGGTCGTTAACAACTAGAAATAAGGCAGCGGACTAGCGCTGTTAGCTTTATGACCATTTCATGTAAGGAAATTATGACCTTTCTGACAAAAATGGTCGCAATGGTTTAGGGTTTGGAGCCCCTCGAACAGCTTTTGACCAATTGGTCTCAAATGGTCATAAATCTATGACTAATTCTTCCAGGGTCACTGACAGAAGGTCATAAGTTGACATATTTCTTGTAGTGACACATAAACTCATAATATAATTGTCATCTAACTTTAAGCATGCGGACCCTACGGGCTCGAGAACTATGTAGACATGACCGAGGTCTCCGGTGAATAACCAATAGCGGAACCTAGATGCTCATATTGGCTCCTACATATTCTACGAAGATCTTTATCGGTCAAACCGCATAACAACATATGTTGTTCCCTTTGTCATCGGTATGTTACTTGCCCGAGATTCGATCGTCGGTATCTCAATACCTAGTTCAATCTCGTTAACGGCAAGTCTCTTTACTCGTTAGTAATGCATCATCCCATAACTAACTCATTATCTACAGTGCTTGCAAGGCTTATAGTGATGTGCATTACTGAGAGGGCCCAGAGATACCTCTCTGACAATCGGAGTGACAAATCCTAATCTCGAAATACGTCAACTCAACAAGTACCTTTAGAGACACCTGTAGAGCACCTTTATAATCACCCAGTTAGGTTGTGACGTTTGGTAGCACACAAAGTGTTCCTCCGGTAAGCGGGAGTTACATAATCTCATAGTCATAGGAACATGTATAAGTCATCAAGAAAGCAATAGCAACATACTAAACGATCAAGTGCTAAGCTAATGGAATGGGTCAAGTCAATCACATCATTCTCCTAATGATGTGATCCCGTTAATCAAATGACAACTCATGTCTATGGTTAGAAAACTTAACCATCTTTGATTCACGAGCTAGTCAAGTAGAGCCATACTAGTAACACTATGTTTGTCTATGTATTCACACATGTATTATGTTTCCGGGTAATACAATTCTAGCATGAATAATAAACATTTATCATGATATGAGAAAATAAATAAACGTTATTATTGCCTCTAGGGCATATTTCCTTCACATACCCGGCAGGCGTCCTGGTTGAGGAGCAAGGCGGACTGGTGGGTGCCCATACCCGGCAGGCGTCCTGGTTGGGACCTCAGGTCTTAGATGTTAGGTTTGGTTGCCAGGTCTGTTTGATATTAGGCCTAGACTATCAGCGCCTCTTCATCAACTAAATAGGAGTAGCGACCGATGTTGCATAGATGGTGGCTTTGAACTTACTGTTGTATGACTTTGTAAGGTCTTGTGTTAATAATTAATAAAATAGCCGTATGCATTGTCCAAATGCAGACGCGGGGGTATTCCTCCTTTTCTAAAAAAACAACACACACGTCGAACAAAACATCCAAACCTGAGAATGCACAAACAGCAAAACATTCAGATGTTAACTGACAAAATAGACCTAAACATTCCACACGATCATCGGTCAATCGTGACGTAATCCTTCAATAATGACCAGCAGTGAGATCTTTCCATCCCTGTAGGCAACGGCACTGGAGAGGCCCACTCGGCTCCGCTGCCGTGCAACAGAGTCGAGACCGCCAACGAGGCTTTCAGAGTAGTGGAGGGTTTGCCGGACGAGTAGATCGACTCCTCTTGCTCGAACCCGGTGATGGGCAAGCTCTCAAGGAAGTTCGTGCGCTTGTGCAAGAACCATACAAAATCTCGCAATACTGCTCGAGCTCAAGAGGGTTGAGACGGCTTGATCGTTTTTCAACGAGAAGCTGTAGTAAAGAACAAACGAAGTCTCGCCGTGCTGCTCAGACGCCACCCAATCAGCACCGGGGAGGATTGTGCTGGCGTGATCGCTGTTCGAGAAGAAGCTGCAAGAACCAGAGGAAATCTGTTCGGATTTGGGCCATTCTAGTGGTTTGTGTTCGATCTTGTGCTTGTCCGTGGTTGCAATAGGAAACATGTTAGCTTCTGGTGAGACTCTGGCGAGTTTCCCTAATCAACGATTCATGACATGAGCTCAGATGTGTGGGTTAGATCTGAATGTGGACTAGCAATTGCCTTGAATTACATGCTACGTTTGGCATCCTCACCGTTGGGTCATTGTCCTCAAGTTACTTGGTTGTTCACAAGTAATTAAGTCAAAATAGATGGAATGGTTTTGCCGTGCATGGTAGCGACGGACTTGCATACTACTCCTAGACAATCCTAGACAATCCTAGACAATCTGTCAAGTACAAGAGATTGGTTGGTTGCCAAGTATTAATAATACGGCAAGCTTGTTTGCCAAGTACAAGAGATTACAAGATCAGATTTACAAGGAAACTATCCTAGACAATCTGTAAAATAAAATTACAAGGATTATCTACTAATGTATATACGTTAACATTCCCCCTCAATCTCAACCGGCCACGAGGTTGAGATTGCGTCGTAATTTCTCCAACATAAACTTAGTAGTCGGCTTAGTGAAAGCGTCCGCTACTTGATCACTGGAGGACACAAACCGGACATCCAACGCTCCTTGTGCCACCCTTTCTCTCACAAAGTGAAAATCCACCTCAATGTGTTTTGTCCTTGCATGAAAAACTGGATTTGCACTCAGATAGGTAGCACCCAAATTGTCACACCATAAAACTGGTGGCCGTGGCAGAAATACTCCTAGTTCTTTAAGCACGGATTGCACCCAAGTAACTTCAGCCGTGCCATTTGCAAGCGCCTTGTACTCTGCTTCGGTATTTGACCGTGAAACTGTGGGTTGTTTTCGAGCACTCCATGAAATCAGGTTAGGGTCAAGAAAAACCACAAAACCACCTGTAGAGCGTCGGTCATCAACACACCCTACCCAATCAGCATCAGTAAATACACTAAGAAGTGTGGAGCTAGACCGGCGAATGCAGAGTCCAGTGGTCAGAGTACCCTTGATATACCTGAGTATACGCTTGACTGCTTCCCAATGCACATTAGTGGGTTTGGCAAAATATTGGCACACTTTGTTGACAGCAAACGAAATATCAGGACGAGTAAGAGTAAGGTACTGCAATCCTCCAACCATGCTACGATAGCTGAAGGCATCATTATCAGTGAGGGGAGTACCAAGATTTGCTGCCAACTTATCGGTGACTGACATGGGAGTAGAAACCTCCTTGCAATTCTCCATATGAGCACGATGAAGAAGAGCATCAGCATACTTCCGTTGAGACAACACCATTCCCCCGGAATTGTAAGTGGCTTCAATCCCAAGGAAGTAAGAAAGACACCCCAGGTCTTTGATGGGAAAGGACCCAGCCAAAGTGCGAAGCAAACGATCAACTGCATTAGAGCAAGAGCCAGCAATGACAATATCATCAACATAGACCAACATGTAAGTGACCACAACTCCTTGCCGAAAAATTAAGAGGGAGGTGTCAACCAGTGGCGGAGCTTCCTTTGGGCCAACCTGGGCCATGCCCCC
>NC_041381.1:580819334-580821008 GCF_002162155.2 Triticum dicoccoides | reverse complement strand
CACATAATTAGACAGGAATGATGGTGTTTTGCCCAATCTTTGATTGAATAGCCCCTCCTACATGGATTAGCCCCTCCTATAATCCTGATCAAGCTCCGCCACTGGTGTCAACCTTGGACGAGTGAAACCCAAGCTGATGCAGTCGATCACTAAGGCAAGAGTACCATGCTCGGGGAGACTGTTTGAGTCCATAAATAGACTTCCGAAGCTTGCAAACATAATGGGGATACCGAGGATCCTCAAAACCTGGGGGCTGCTGCATGTACACATCCTCTTTAAGCAGACCATGAAGGAATGCATTGCTGACATCAATCTGACGTAAACAACAGCCCTGTGAAACAGCAAGTGACAACACAAGACGAACAGTGGCCGGCTTCACAACCGGACTAAAAGTGGCAACATAATCAACACCATATTGCTGAGTAAACCCACGTGCAACCAAACGTGCTTTGTACTTATCAAGAGAGCCATCAGACCGTTCCTTGAGCTTAAAAATCCACTTACAGCTGACAATGTTGGTGCCGGGAGGACGAGGCACAAGAGACCACGTCTCAGTGCGCTGAAGGGCAGAGAACTCCTCTCGCATGGCAGCCGTCCAAGCAGGATCAATAAGAGCTTGATGATGCGTAGTAGGAACGGAGACGGCGGCGCTGAAACCGCCGCGACGATATGGACTGTAGCGGACGGTGCCATCAGTTGGAACCTTCGGATGCCGGATGTTGTTCTGGAGACGCGTGCGAGCACGCTCTAGAACAGGCGCCGTCACGGAGGGATCATCTGCCGCAGCTCCAGGGGCTACGTCGCTGCATGCATGCACGCGATCAGCCGCGTCGGGCGCAGGCGCGGCTCGCTCGATCGCCTCGTCTGACGAGGAGACACCCTGCCGAGCCACGCGCGCGAGCGACGCCTGCTCGGGCGACTGGACTGCAGCCGCGTCGGGGGACTGGGCCGCATCCGGCTCAGGTGACTGGCATGCATCCGGCCTAGCAGTGGGTTGCGGTGAAGCAGGGGCTGGCCCAGTAGCCAGCCGCGTGGCACAGGCCGGTGTCGTGCATGGGGCTGTAGCATGCACGTCGTTCGCGCCTGTTTTTCTAATCGCCCTCACCTCGCCAGCCTGTGTACCTGCAGGACAAGTCTCAGGAAACAAACGTGACAGATTATAATTTCTTACATTAGCATTCTGAACTACTGGCTCAGTGGAAGGAAACGACACAGGAGGATTTAAGTGAGCTAAATCGGGACATGCACTAGTCGCAAAGGGAAAAACTTTTTCGTCCAAGACAACATCTCGAGAGATATAGATGCGACCAGTGGACTTGTCGAGACACTTATATCCTTTATGAAATGAACTATATCCGAGGAAAACGCACATCTTGAAGCGAAACTCAAGTTTACAGGAGTTGTATTTGCGAAGGCTAGGCCAACACGCGCATTCAAAAATACGGAGAAAGAGTAATCCGGATTGATGTCAAGAAGACGTTTGAGTGGTGGCATATCTTGAAGGGTCTGGCTAGGCATGCGATTGACCGAATAGCAAGCGGTGAGAAAAGCTTCATCCCAATAACGTAGAGGGAGATTAGAGTGAGCGAGGAGAGCAAGCCCGATTTCAACCAAATGACGGTGCTTACGTTCAGCGATACCGTTCTGTTGGGAAGTGTGAGGGCATGATATGCG
>NC_041381.1:580814003-580819100 GCF_002162155.2 Triticum dicoccoides | reverse complement strand
TGTGTTGAGAAGTCGTTCGACATGTGCCTGAAAGTTATAGAAAACTTGTTCGACATCAGATTTATGTTTAAGAAGATAAATCCAGGTAAAACGGCTGAAGTCATCAACAAAGCTAACATAAAATTTAAAACCTCCGGAGGAGGCGAGGGCAGGCCCCCACACATCGGTATGAACAAGCTCAAGTGGTTTTGAAGAAACACGAGAAGAATTATTGTAGGGTAAGTGATGACTTTTGGCGCGCTGACATGCGTCACAAATGAAAGTATCATGACTCGACGAACAAGGGAGTTTATTTGAACGAAGGACAGACTCAACTACATTATTCGAAGGGTGGCCCAAGCGATGATGCCACTGACTCGATGAAGACCGAATGCCGGAAAAAGCTCGACGCGATGACGATGACGATGGCCGGCCATACGGAATGGGGTAGAGACCATGGCGGCTTCTACCGTAAAGAAGGACACCCTCCTCGTTATTTTGTCCTTCACACAAAAGAAAAATTTATGAAATTCTACAAACACTCGATTATCCGAAACAAGACGATAAACAGAAAGGAGATGTTTTTGAATTTCAGGAACGTGCAACACATTATTAAGGTGGATGGGATCACTTGAGCCAGAAAGTTTAGTATGACCAATGTTAGAAATTTCCAAACCTGCACCATTTGCAACTTGGACTTGATCCTTTCCACGGTAGCGCTCGTGCATCGTCACCCAGTTGAGGTCGTTGGTGAGGTGGTCGGTGGCACCGATATCGAGGTACCAATTGTTGTCGCGATGATCGTATGTCACCACGTTGGCGTTGGCGCCGTGGTGCTCACCCGACTGGTTGGCATGGTTGTAGCGCTCAGCACAGTCGATGGCGTAATGTCCTTCCTGGCGGCATATTTGGCACTTGGGAGGGCGACGGTTTCGACAGTGGCCGCCGCTGCCACCGCCGCCGCCGTTGTAGCGCCAGCCGTTGTTGCCATGGTTGCCGTTGTGGCCACCATTGTAGCCGCCGCTGCCGCTGTTGCCGTTGCGGCTGCCGTTGCGAGACACGGAGCCGTTTCCATGGCGCATGGCGTTGTTGGCGGATGGAGAGAAGTCATCACTGTTGGCGGCATGCTGTTCATGTCGTGCTTCAAAGCAAAGAAGATAGGAGAAGAACTCGGAGAGACAAACTTCTCCGTTGAAGATGGAGAGTGCCGTCATGAGGGGGTCATACTCCTGACCCAGCCCCCCGATGATATGCCCGATGATCTTGTCATCAGAGAGCACCTCGCCGACAGTGGCTAGCGCGTCGGCCTAGCCCGTCATCTTGTGGAAGAATTCTGCCGCCGACATGTCCTTCTTCTTCGTCTGCGACAGCTGCGTGCAAAGTTGACACACGCTGGCCCGGTTTTGGGCGGCGAACATGGCGCCGAGAGCAGTCCAGACGGCGGCTTAAGATGTTGCCCGTGTCATCTGGGCGAGCACCTCCTCTGTCATGGAGGACAAGAGCGCGCCGAGCACGGCCTGGTCGGTCCTCCGCCAGGGCTCGTACTCGGGGTTGGGCACGGAGTGTCCTGCGTCACCGATGCCCTCGACGATCGTCTTCGGCGGCGCGGGAACAGACCCGTCGAGATATCCGAAGAGGCCGGCGCCGGTCAGGTTTGGTATGACCTGTGCTTTCCACACCAGAAAATTGGCGCGGGAGAGCCGGACGGTGATGAGGCCGGCGAGCGACGGCATGGAGGGGGTGGGACTGGAGACTATGGCGCCGGCGGTGGTGGTGACAAGCGCGCCGGCGGTGGTGCTAGCCATGGCGTGGAGACTGGATCACGCTCTGATTACCAAGTCAAAATAGATGGAATGGTTTTGCCGTGCATGGTAGCTACGGACTTGCATACTATTAATACTAGTAGAATGCCCGTGCGTTGCTACGGGCTTCTGAAATATTTTTCTGAAACTATATATCACTAGTAGAAAAGGGGGAAATTGTCAGGTTCGTAAGGGCCTTTAGTCCCGGTTCATGAACCGGGACTAACGGGTCGTTACTAATACCTCCCCCCTTTAGTCCCGGTTCAAACACGAACCGGGACAGGTGTGCCTCCACGTGGCCGGTGCGCCAAGCCCAGGCAGGGGGGCCTTTGGTCCCGGTTGGTGGCACCAACCGGGACCAAAAGGAGATGTTTTTTTTAAAAAAAGTGGCTGCTTTAGGGGTTTTGGGGGTTATTTTTAGGTTGTTATTAGCTAGCTAATAGAGAAAAGTGTCCTCTCTTATATCTTCGTCCTTGGTTTACCACTGCTGCTATGTTCATTTCACCCGCTGCATGCTCGCATCATACATCATCATATATAATAACAAGTCCTACTAATCATACATCATATGCATCATACAACTTCTACTCGTTATTAACAATAAGTCATACGATCATCATCCTCATAGTCATCGAACCCAACCCAACATATAATTGTTCTTAGCACATGATCATCAGTATCAGGTAGGACCTAAACACCCTTAAGGTAAAATAGAATAAAATAATATAGACCCTGACTCTCCATTATGAAGAATGGGGATCATCATGTCTTCAATTTTTGCACTTCGCTGCCTTTTGCTTCTAAGACGTTCCTTACGACTATCCATATATTTTTTCCATTCTTTGATTGTCATGTCTCCACTTCTTTTAGAAACCCGGTATGGACAGTTCAGATTCGTAGGAAGACCTGGTTGTATGTTCAAAACATGAAGGGTACCGTGCGTATACATCATATGAGGCACACAATTATTCGGGATTATCTGTTTCAAAAATAGTAATAACTTCGTAGCTAGCAATGATGTACTAGTTTTAGAAGTGTGCAAAAAGATGCACGGATGTCGTAATAGTAAAAACTCTTACCAGGGTATTTCCATGGTAGTTATCGTAGTTCAACACATGCACTAGTGGCACGTATTAACCATAATGTTGAGGAGTTCGATTGTAGACATTGTAATTCTCAAGATCAGTACAAAATGCGATCAGATGATTTTTCTCCCTATAAGTTAATTCGGAGCCATCAGTGTAGTGGGTTTTGTCTACCATCTTCCGCACATTCTTTGAAGAATGAAAATAAGCTGTGAATGGAAATAAGATGTCAACTATTTTGAAATAAACAATATAAATTACTTAATAACTATGTTAAGCTCACATGGGGGAAGAATTGGAGGTGTATCCACAAGGACCCAAATCGAAGGTCTCTCTTGCTCGATTGTAGGATCACCAAGATCCATGGTGACAAGCATACCCTCATCAAAACCATACATCTTGCAAAGTGCTTCTCAATTTTTGCAACCAAAATGGGTTACACTCTCAGCATTGTACAACTTTACTTGAAAATCCACACCATGATGGGTACTTAGGATAATTTTTTTGGTTTCCATACTTTTATGGTCTTCAAAACTCATCCTCTCCAAGACATAGTGTCTTGCATAGCATGGGGTAAGCTAGTCGAATTGGAAAAGATGAAAAATACACGTTAAAATAGTTGAAGTCGTGCTTAATTACGAAAAAAACTATTGTCGTTGTTGCATACCGTATGAACATCGAAGGTCTCCTCGAGCTTAATGCTGAAGCGCCGATCTTCGTCCAGCTCAATGAACTTGTCGCACATACCTCGGTCATCGTGGCACCAGTCGCACTCCGCCGGGCGGTTTTCGTCGTCCGAGTACGATATTTCCGGCCTATGTTCATAATTCAAATATTAAACTAGATCATTATTATTAATCACGGGTTGACTATCGGTGATGTACGTAGCTCCTCCTTTCATTCCCGAGTGCATTATTACACCAAATTGTCTAGCACACGGGAATGAAGGAGAACTTTTCCAATATGAGCATTCAATAAGCAAAACCAAATCATAAAATAAGCAAAACTAAATCATAAAATAAAGTAGTATTCAAATTAGCATGCATTCAATAATTATAAGCAAAAGTACATCATTTCTTGGTGTCCGTACATCGTCGAATATTATCACTAATATAGCATCACTAATACAACTAGAATCGTAGCGCCCGACGGGTATCGTCGCCGGCGGTGGACACCCAATGATAAGGAACCATCACAGGATCATAGCTCCAGTGAGATCCCTGAAGAACCTGCCAGGTATTGTCGAACCTGCCCTCCAATCCAACCATGTAGCGACGGACGTGCTCGTCCTTCTCGCTGACACGGTGATGTACCACCTCCGCGGTGTCCGGAAGCCTCGGCACCGTCACTGGCCCACGCGAGTGCCACCAAACAAGGATCGGGTCAACAACGGGCTACCTCCTCACCAACCTACGTCCCCTGGAAGGTAGCTCCTCCCAATACCAGCCCGGCGGAGCCCAGTCCCGAACATGGCCCTGATCAAGCAGGCCTCCACCGCTGAGTCAACGACGACGAGGATGCGGGATAGGCATCGCCGACGTCGATGCGGGAAATACTTTTATATATAGTTAAATAAAGCAGTTTTATTAATTAAATCAACTAGCTAGTTCAAATATTAAACACTTACTATAAATAAATAAAGTAGTACTTACTAAAAACAAACTACTTCTATATATAGTAAAATAAAGTAGTTTATTAAATCAACTAGCTAGTTCAACTATATATGAAGCACTTACTATAAATAAAATAAAGTAGTACTTACTAAAAATAAACTAGTATTTTTCTAACTAATTATATTAAACACTTTCTCTTCTTATTTTTATCCTTTTTCTAAATACTATGAACAAAAAAATTGTTAAAATTCTATAAACAAAATTACAACAAAAAAATCATAAAAATTCTATGAAACAAAAAAAAATCATAATAATTTGACATATTCGATCTTTGCATATATATGAACATACAAACATGCATATTCAACAATTATATCACCAAAAAAATCTATTAACAGAAAAAAAATCTAACACAATATGAACAAATTAATTACACAATATGAAAAAAAATCTAACAGAAAAATCTATGAACTACACATCTAACAAAAAAATCTATGAACTACAAAAAAATCTAAAAAAAATCTAACAAAATCTAACAAAAATCATAAAAAGTTGCTCACGGCGCGGGGCGGCGACGGCGAGGTGCAGCGCGGGGCGGGGCAGGGCGGCGACGGCGTC
>NC_041381.1:580794459-580813603 GCF_002162155.2 Triticum dicoccoides | reverse complement strand
GGGCGGCTCGGGCAGCCTGACGGCATCGGGATGGATTCGCCGCCGTTGGGGGAGAGGAGATCGAAGTGGGGATGCGCGATTGTGAAATTTTGCTAAGTGCTACTTATATAGCAAAGGCTTTGGTCCCAGTTCATGGCGCAAACTGGGACCAATACCCCTCTTTAGTCTCGGTTGGAGCCACCAACCGGGACCAAAGGCCTCTTTTCAGCAGCCCAAAGGGCGGGAAACAAAGACCTTTGGTCCCGGTTGGTGCCACCAACCGGGACTAAAGAGGGGTATTGATCCCGGTTGGTGCAACCAACCGGGACTAAAGAGGGGCATTGGTCCCGGTTGGAGCCACCAACCAGTACCAATGGACCCGTCTAATTACTTATTTATTTTTTACAGCTGTTTTTTAGTTGATTCTTTCTGCAGCTGTTTTTTTAGTCCCACCTCGCCAAGCGAGAGGCGCTCGCAGATGTTTATAAGCCCTGAGTGCAGAGATGATGAAGAAGAGGCTCAATGCTTACCTGCACGTTGGTTAGCTTCAAGCCTTGAGGAATAGGGTAGACTGTACGGAGCTATGTGCAGTGCAGTTTACACTATTCCGAAAGGCTTGAAGCGAATTAATGAGCATTGCGCCTCTTTTTTATTTTTAATGACTTATTACAACTCAGAAATAAATAGAAAAAATATATATCGCAGAAAAGAAAAAAAACTATATAAAAAACTACTCAGAAATAAATAGGAGAAAAAATAGTTGTGATTAACTTTACTAAAAAAGGAGTATAGATGCTTATTTTTAATGATTTGTTACAACTCAGAAATAAATAGAAAAAAATAAATATAGCAGAAAAGAAAAAAACTATATAAAAAACTACTCAGAAATAAATAGAAGAAAAAATAGTTGTGATTAACTTTACTAAAAAAATGAGCATAGATGCTTATTTTTAATGACTTATTACCACTCGGAAATAAATAGAAAAAAATAAATATAGCAGAAAAGAAAAAAAACTATATAAAAAACTACTCAGAAATAAATAGAAGAAAAAATAGTTGTGATTAACTTTACTAAAAAATGAGCATAGATGCTTATTTTTAATGACTTATTACAACTCAGAAATAAATAGAAAAAAATAAATATAGCAGAAAAGAAAAAAAACTATATAACAAACTACTCAGAAATAAATAGAAGAAAAAATAGTTGTGATTAACTTTACTAAAAAAATGAGCATAGATGCGCTTATAGAGAAAATTCATAATAAATTCATAATAAATTTCTACAAACTTCAGAGAAATTCAGTATGAATTTAGGTCAAATTCCCTCTATAAGGGCATCTATTTTCATTTTGAGAGGAGCTCAACAAGGCAGAGAGGGAGGGGCTTATAAACCGGTGTGAGTGCCCTTCGGTTGGCGAGGTGGGACCAAACTCTGACCGCAACAAGGACCAACCCTTTAGTCCCGGTTCGTGGGGCGAACCGGGACTAAAGGGAAGCCTTTGGTCCCGGTTCAGGCCACCAACCGGGACCAATGGTGGTGGGCCAGGAGCGAGGCCCTTTAGTCCCGGTTCATCCCACCAACCGGGACCAAAAGGCCCAGACGAACCGGGACCAATGGCCCACGTGGCCCGGCCGGCCCCCGAGGCTCACGAACCGGGTCAAATGCTCCCATTGGTCCCAGTTCTAGACTGAACCGGGACTAATGGGCCGGCCCTGCCTGGACTATTGCCCCCTTTTCTACTAGTGTATAAAGATAATGCATATTAAATTTCACATGTAGGGACAATATAACTCCGACACAATGTATGATAATTAAATTCCACTTCACTTGTAATGTAAACTGATAACACAAAGGCAAATTGACTATGTATACATATGAAGCGATGATCCAACAAAAATCAAGTAACCACGTGATTCGTGTGGTAAGCAATCCAAACAATTCAAAAAAAACACTAAAATCTAGTAGGACGTTTATGTTGCTACTGACAACTATGCATATAAATGAATCAAATAAACTATTAAGGTCGTCTCCATGGTCAAAGCTTAGACAGACGTTGCTAAGGCCCTATACAACACTTCCCACTGATCTCCTCCCTAGCGTCCCCCACGACCCCCGCGTCGCATCCCCCGGCGGTGGCGAGGGAACCCTAGCCGCGCCACCGCGCCCCCCTCCCCACCTCGTCCTACCTCCTAGCCGCCGCCTATGACAGCCGTCAGGCAAGCCCGGGGCACCAAGGATGGTGAAGGCGGGGCATCGGTTGCCCTACATCTGCATGGGGAACCCCGGATCTGGAGGGGTGGCTCCATTGGCAACGCACAGCCGGCTAGCAGCCGTGCGGATGGTGGATCTGGTGTCCCGGCCGCGCGGGCGGCGGGATCCGGTGGTCGTTAGTGGTCGGCGGCGGCTTCTGCGGTGGCCAGTGCGCGCGATCTGGCGCCTCCCCTCCTCCCCTGTTCGGCGTACGGGCTAGCTTGGTCGGGTTGCGCTTCCTCTTGGTCCTGGTTCTATACAGGAGGCGCTGCTGGTGGCGGAGATCTAGTTCGGGCGAAATCCCTGGCCGGCCATGACCGGTCACGCCGACGGCGACGCCTGTGGGCGTCGTTCCCCTCCTTGGAGGCATCGACATGGACTGATCTCCTCACTTCACCTTCCCCTAGGTCTCCCAGGCGAAAGTCCTAACTTTGTTGGGCGGCGGCGGCGCTCACGGCGCCGTTCCCTGCTTGACAGCGCTGCTTTGGGAACCTTGGGGTTGGGTGGCGCTTGTGGGTGGTGGGCGACGGCCGTGGTGCGGCCCTATCCTAGCATGGATTTACGTCCGTTGATTGGACATGGACTCGCGTAGGTGGAGGTCATCGGCTGGCATCATGGTGGCATCAATGGCGGAGGACCTGCCAAGGCTCGCATAGGTGGAGGTGGTCGTTTAGCGTCGTGGTGTCGTCGATGGTGGAGGACCTGCCAAGGTTGTCACCTCAATCTACTCTGAAGATGGACCAGCGGAAGACGGCGGCGACGATACATGTGAGTGCGTCGGGCCGGTTTGAGCCCCGCACCTGGCAGATGGCTCGGTCGGGGCCTCCGGCTTTAGATGTTAGGCTTAGGTGAGAGTACTGGGTATGTGGCCCTGTTGGGGAACGTAGCAGAAATTCAAATTTTTCCTACCCATCACCAAGATCTATCTATGGAGAGACTAGAAACGAGGGGAAGGAGAGTGCATCTACATACCCTTGTAGATCGCTAAGCGGAAGCGTTCAAGAGAACGGGGTTGAAGGAGTCGTACTCGTCGTGATCCAAATCACCGAAGATCCTAGTGCCGAACGGACGGCACCTCCGCGTTCAACACACGTACAGCCCGGTGACGTCTCCCATGCCTTGATCCAGCAAGGAGAGAGGGAGAGGTTGAGGAAGACTCCATCCAGCAGCAGCACGACGGCGTGGTGGTGGTGGAGGAGCGTGGCAATCCTGCAGGGCTTCGCCAAGCACCGCAGGAGAGGAGGAGAAAGAGAGGTAGGGTTGCGCCAACAAGAGAAGAACTTCATATGTTGGGCTGCTCCTTTGCCTCCAGTATATATAGGGGAGAGAGGGGGCTGCGCCCCCACCTAGGTTTCCACCCCTAGGGGCGGCGGCCAGCCCTAGATCCCATCTAGGGGGGCGGCCGAGGGGTGGAGAGGGGGAAACTTGCCCCCCAAGCAAGGTGGGGCACCCCCTCCCCAAACCCTAGGCGCCTTGGGCCCTTGTGGGGGGGCGCACCAGCCCACCTGGGGCTGGTCCCCTCCAACACTTGGCCCATGCTGCCCTCCGGGGATGGTGGCCCCACTTGATGGACCCCCAGGACCCTCCCGGTGGTCCCGGTACGTTACCGATAAAACCCGAAACTTTTCCGGTGACCAAAACATGACTTCCCATATATAAATCTTTACCTCCGGACCATTTCGGAACTCCTCGTGACGTCCGGGATCTCATCCGGGACTCCGAACAACAGTCGGTAACCACATACAAACTTCCTAGCGTCATCGAACCTTAAGTGTGTAGACCCTACGGGTTCGGGAACCATGCAGACATGACCGAGACGTTCTCCGGCCAATAACCAACAGCGGGATCTGGATACCCATGTTGGCTCCCACATGTTCCACGATGATCTCATCGGATGAACCACGATGTCAAGGACTCAATCGATCCCGTATACAATTCCCTTTGTCTAACGGTATTGTACTTGCCCGAGATTCGATCGTCGGTATACCGATACCTTGTTCAACCTCGTTACCGGCAAGTCTCTTTACTCATTCCGTAACACATCATCCCGTGATCAACCCCTTGGTCACATTGTGCACATTATGATGATGTCCTACCGAGTGGGCCCAGAGATACCTCTCCGTCACACGGAGTGACAAATCCCATTCTCGATTCGAGCCAACCCAACAGACACTTTCGGAGATACCTGTAGTGCACCTTTATAGCCACCCAGTTACGTTGTGACGTTTGGTACACCCAAAGCATTCCTACGGTATCCGGGAGTTGCACAATCTCATGGTCTAAGGAAATGATACTTGACATTAGAAAAGCTTTAGCATACGAACTACACGATCTTTGTGCTAGGCTTAGGATTGGGTCTTGTCCATCAAATCATTCTCCTAATGATGTGATCCCGTTATCAATGACATCCAATGTCCATGGTCAGGAAAACGTAACCATCTATTGATCAACGAGCTAGTCAACTAGAGGCTTACTAGGGACATGGTGTTGTCTATGTATCCACACATGTATATGAGTTTCCTATCAATACAATTATAGCATGGATAATAAACGATTATCATGAACAAGGAAATATAATAATAACTAATTCATTATTGCCTCTAGGGCATATTTCCTACAGTCTCCCACTTGCACTAGAGTCAATAATCTAGTTCACATCGCCATGTGATTGACACTCATAGGGCACATCGCCATGTGACCAACATCCAAAGAGTTTACTAGTGTCATTAAACTAGTTCACATCATCATGTGATTAAGACTCAATGAGTTATGGGGTTTGATCATGTTTTGCTTGTGAGAGAGGTTTTAGTCAACGGGTCTGCAACATTCAGATCCGTATGTACTTCGCAAATCTCTAGGTCATATTTTAAATGCTGCTTCACCACTCCACTTGGAGCTATTCCAAATGGTTGCTCCACTATACGTATCCGGTTTGCTACTCAAAGTCATTCGGATAGGTGTTAAAGCTTGCATCGACGTAACCCTTTACGCCAAACTCTTTATCACCTCCATAATCGAGAAACATGTCCTTATTTACTCCAAGGACAATTTTGACCGCTGTCCAATGATCCATTCCTGAATCATTCTTGTACCCCTTGACTGACTCATAGCAAGGCACACTTCCAGTGCGGTACATAGCATAGCATATTATAGAGCCTACGTCTGAAGCATAGGGGACGACCTTCGTCCTTTCTCTCTCTTGTGCCGTGGTCGAGCTTTAAGTCTTAACTTCATACCTTACAACTTAGGCAAGAACTCCTTCTTTGACTGATCCATCTTAAACACCTTCAAGATCATGTCAAGGTATGTGCTCATTTGAAAGTACCATTAAGCGGTTTTTGATCTATCCTTATAGATCTTGATGCTCAATGTTCAAGTAGCTTAATCCAGGTTTTCACTTGAAAAACACTTTTCAAATAACTCTATATGCTTTCCAGAAACTCTACATCATTTCTGATCAACAATATGTCAATAACATATACTCATCGGAAATTCTATAGTGCTCCCACTCACTTCTTTGGAAATACAAGTTTCTCATAAACTTTGTATAAACCCAAAATCTTTGATCATCTTATCAAAGTGTATATTCCAACTCTGAGATGCTTACTCCAGTCCATGGAAGGATCGCTGGAGCTAGCATACCTTTTAGCATCCTTAGGATCGACAAAACCTTTCTGATTGTATCACATACAACCTTTCCTTACGAAAACTGGTAAGGAAACTCGTTTTGACATCCATCTGCCAGATTTCATAAATGCAGCTAATGCTAACATGATTCCGATGGACTTAAGCATCGCTACGGATGAGAAAATCTCATCGTAGTCAACTCCTCGAACTTGTGAAAAACTCTTCACCACAAGTCGAGCTTCATAGACGGTGACATTACCGTCCATGTCCGTCTTCTTCTTAAAGATCCATTTATCTCAATGGCTTGCTGATCATTGGGCAAGTCCACCAAAGTCCATGCTTTGTTCTGATACATGGATCCTATCTCGGATTTCATGGCTTCTAACCATTTGTCAAAATTTGGGCCCACCATCGCTTCTCCATAGCTCGTAGGTTCATTGTTGTCTAGCAACATGACCTTCAAAACAGGATTACTGTACCATTCTGAAGTAGTACGCATCCTTGTCACCCTACGAGGTACGGTAGTGACTTGATCCAAAACTTCATGATCACTATCATAAGCTTCTACTTCAATTGGTGTAGGTGCCACAGGAACAACTTCATGTGCCCTGCTACATACTAGTTGAAGTGACGGTTCAACAACCTCATCAAGTCTCCACCAGGCTCCCACTCAACTTTCCGAGACAAACTTTTTCTCGAGAAAGGACCCGATTCAAGAAACAATCCCTATTGTTTTCGGATATGAATTAGGAGGTATACCCAACTGTTTTGGGTGTCCTATGAAGATGCATTTTATCCGCTTTGGGTTCGAGCTTATCAACCTGAAACTTTTTCACATAAGCGTCGCAGCCCCAAACTTTTAAGAAATGACAACTTAGGTTTCTCCAAACCATAGTTCAAACGGTGTCGTCTCAATGGAATTACGTGGTGCCCTATTAAAGTGAGTGTGGTTGTCTCTAATGCCTAACCCATGAACGATAGTGTTAATTCGATAAGAGACATCATGGTACGTACCATATCCAATAGGGTGCGACTATGATGTTCGGACACACCATCACACTATGGTGTTCCAGGCGGTATTAATTGTGAAACAATTTCCACAATGTCTTAATTGCGTGCCAAAGCTCGTAACTCAGATACTCATCTCTATGATCATATCATAGACATTTTATCCTCTTGTGACGATGATCTTCAACTTCACTCCGAAATTACTTGAACCATTCAATAATTCAGACTTGTGTTTCATCAAGTAAATATACTCAACATCTACTCGAATCATCTGTGAAGTAAGAACATAACGATATTCACTGCATGCCTCAGCACTCATTGGACTGCACACATCAAAATGTGTTACTTCCAACAAGTTGCTATCTTGTTCCATCTTACTGAAAACGAGGCTTTTCAGTCATATTGCCCATGTAGTAAGATTTGCATATCTCAAGTGATTCAAAATCAAGTGAGTCCAAACGATCCATCTGCATGGAGTTTCTTCATGCGTATACACCAATAGACATGGTTCACATGTCTCAAACTTTTAAACAACGAGTGAGTCCAAAGATCCATCAACATGGAGCTTCTTCATGCGTTTTATACCAATATGACTTACATGGCAGTGCCACAAGTAAGTGGTACTATCATTACTATCTTATATCTTTTGGCATGAAAATGTGTATCACTATGATCGAGATTCAATAAACCATTCCTTTAGGTGCAAGACCATTAAAGGTATTATTCAAATAAATAGAGTAACCATTATTCTCCTTAAATGAATAACCGTATTGCGATAGACATAATCCAATCATGTCTATGCTCAACGCAAACACGAAAATACAATTATTCAGGTTTAATACTAATCTTGATGGTAGAGGGAGCGTGCGATGTTTGATCACATCAAACTTGGAAACACTTCCAACACATATCGTCAGCTCACCTTTAGCTAGTCTCCATTTATTCTGTAGCTCTTTTATTTCGAGTTACTAACACTTAGCAACCGAACCGGTATCTTAATACCCTGGTGCTACTAGGAGTACTAGTAAAGTACACATTAACATAAGGTATATCCAATATACTTCTATCGACCTTGCCAGCCTTCTCATCTACCAAGTATCTAGGGTAATTCTGCTCCAGTGGTTGTTCCCCTTATTACAGAAGCACTTAGTCTCGGGTTTGGGTTCAACCTTGGGTTTCTTCACTGGAGCAGCAGCTGATTTGCCATTTCATGAAGTATCCCTTCTTGCCCTTGCCCTTCTTGAAACTAGTGGTTTCACAAACCATCAATAATTGATGCTCTGTCTTGATTTCTACTTTCGCGGTGTCGAACATCGTGAATACCTCAAGGATCATCATATCTATCCCTGATATGTTATAGTTCATCACGAAGCTCTAGCAGCTTGGTGGCAATGACTTTGGAGAAACATCATTATCTCATCTGGAAGATCAACTCCCACTCGATTCAAGTGATTGTTGCACTCAGACAATCTGAGCACAAGCTCAATGATTGAGCTTTTCTCCCTTAGTTTGCAGGCTAAGAAAATCGTTGGAGGTCTTATACCTCTTGACGTGGGCACGAGCCTGAAATCCCAATTTCAGCCCTCGAAACATCTCATATGTTCTGCGACGTTTCGAAAACGTCTTTGGTGCCTCAACTCTAAACCGTTTAACTGAACTATTATGTAGTTATCAAAGCGTGTATGTCCGATGTTCGCAACATACACATACGATGTTTGGGGTTCAGCACACTGAGAGGTGCACTAAGGACATAAGCTTCCTACTGTCCGCATAATCGCTACTGTCAACTTTCAACTATATTTTCTCTAGGAACATATCTAAAACAGTAGAACTAAAACGCGAGCTATGACATAATTTGCAAAGATCTTTTGACTATGTTTCAGATAATTAAGTTCATCTTATGAACTCCCACTCAGATAGACATCCCTCTAGTCATCTAAGTGATTACATGATCCGAGTCAACTAGGCCGTGTCCGATCATCACGTGAGACGGACTAGTCATCATCGGTGAACATCTTCAAGTTGATCGTATCTACTATACGACTCATGCTCGACCTTTCGGTCTCTTGTGTTCCTAGTCCATGTCTGTACATGCTAGGCTCGTCAAGTCAACCTAAGTGTTTCGCGTGTGTAAATCTGGCTTACACCCGTTGTATGTGAACGTAAGAATCTATCACACCCGATCATCACGTGGTGCTTCGAAACGACGAACTTTCGCAACAGTGCACAGTTACGGGGAACACTTTCTTGAAATTTTAATGAGGGATCATCTTATTTACTACCGTCGTTCTAAGCAAATAAGATGCATAAACATGATAAACATCACATGCAATCAAAAAGTGACATGATATGGCCAATATCATTTTGCTCATTTTGATTTCCATCTTCGGGGCTCCATGATCATCATCGTCACCGGCATGACACCATGATCTCCATCATCGTGTCTCCATGAAGTTGTCTCGCCAACTTATTACTTCTACTACTATGGCTACTGGTTAGCAATAAAGTAAAGTAATTACATGGCGTTGTTCAATGACACACAGGCCATACAATAAATAAAGACAACTCCTATGGCTCCTGCCGGTTGTCATACTCATCGACATGCAAGTCGTGAATCCTATTACAAGAACATGATCAATCTCATACATCACATATCATTCATCACATTCTTCTTGGCCATATCACATGACATAGCATACCCTGCAAAAACAAGTTAGACGTCCTCTAATTGTTGTTTGCATGTTTTATGTGGCTGCTATGGGTTTCTAGCAAGAACGTTTCTTACCTACGCAAAAACCACAACATGATATGTCAATTGCTATTTACCCTTCATAAGGACCCTTTTCATCGAATCCGATCTGACTAAAGTGGGAGAGACTGGCACCCGCTAGCCACCTTATGCAACAAGTGCATGTCAGTCGGTGGAACCTGTCTCACGTAAGAGTACGTGTAAGGTCGGTCTGGGCCGCTTCATCCCACAATGCCGCCGAATCAAGATTGGACTAGTAATGGTAAGCATATTGAACAAAATAAACGCCCACAACTACTTTGTGTTCTACTCGTGCAAAGAATCTACGCAATAGACCTAGCCCATGATGCCACTGTTGGGGAACCTAGCAGAAATTCAAAATTTTCCTACGCATCACCAAGATCTATCTATGGAGAGACTAGCAACGAGGGGAAGGAGAGTGCATCTACATACCCTTGAAGATCGCTAAGCGGAAGCGTTCAAGAGAATGGGGTTGAAGGAGTCGTACTCATCGTGATCCAAATCACCGGAGATCCTAGTGCCGAACGGACGGCACCTCCGCGTTCAACACACGTACAGCCCGGTGACGTCTCCCATGCCTTGATCCAGCAAGGAGAGAGGGAGAGGTCGAGGAAGACTCCATCCAGCAGCAGCACGATAGCATGGTGGTGGTGGAGGAGCGTGGCAATCCTGCAGGGCTTCGCCAAGAACCGCGGGAGAGGAGGAGAAAGAGAGGTAGGGCTGCGCCAACAGGAGAAGAACTTCATATGTTGGGCTGCTCCTTTGCCTCCAATATATATAGGGGAGAGAGGGGGCTGTGCCCCCACCTAGGTTTCCACCCCTAGGGGCGGCGGCCAGCCCTAGATCCCATCTAGGGGGGCGGCCAAGGTGTGGAGAGGGGGAAACTTGCCCCCCAAGCAAGGTGGGGTGCCCCCTCCCCAAACCCTAGGGGCCTTGGGCCCTTGTGGGGGGGCGCGCCAGCCCACCTGGGGCTGTTCCCCTCCCACACTTGGCCCATGCTGCCCTCCGGGGATGGTGGCCCCACTTGGTGGACACCCGAGACCCTCCCGGTGGCCCGGTACGTTACCAATAAAACCCGAAACTTTTTCGGTGACCAAAACATGACTTCCCATATATAAATCTTTACCTCCGGACCATCCCGGAGCTCCTCGTGACGTCTGTGGTCTCATCCGGGACTCCGAACAACAGTCGGTAACCACATACAAACTTCCTAGCGTCATCGAACCTTAAGTGTGTAGACCCTACGGGTTCGGGAACCATGCAGACATGACCGAGACGTTCTCCGTCCAATAACCAATAGCGGGATCTAGATACCCATGTTGGCTCCCACATGTTCCACGATGATCTCATCGAATGAACCACGATGTCAAGGACTCAATCGATCCCGTATACAATTCCCTTTGTCTAACGATATTGTACTTGCCCGAGATTCGATCGTCGGTATACCGATACCTTGTTCAATCTCGTTACCGGCAAGTGTCTTTACTCGTTCCGTAACACATCATCCCGTGATCAACCCCTTGGTCACATTGTGCACATTATGATGATGTCCTACCGAGTGGGCCTAGAGATACCTCTCCGTCACACAGAGTGAGAAATCCCAGTCTCGATTTGAGCCAACCCAACAGACACTTTCGGAGATACCTGTAGTGCACCTTTATAGCCACCCAGTTACGTTGTGACGTTTGGTACACCCAAAGCATTCCTACGATATCCGGGAGTTGCACAATCTCATGGTCTAAGGAAATGATACTTGACATTAGAAAAGCTTTAGCATACGAACTACACGATCTTTGTGCTAGGCTTAGGATTGGGTCTTGTCCATCACATCATTCTCCTAATGATGTGATCCCGTTATCAACGACATCCAATGTCCATGGTCAGGAAACCGTAACCATCTATTGATCAACGAGCTAGTCAACTAGAGGCTTACTAGGGACATGGTGTTGTCTATGTATCCACACATGTATATGAGTTTCCTATCAATATAATTATAGCATGGATAATAAACGATTATCATGAACAAGGAAATATAATAATAACTAATTTATTATTGCCTCTAGGGCATATTTCCAATAGTCTCCCACTTGCACTAGAGTCAATAATCTAGTTCACACCACCATGTGATTTTCACTCACAGGTCACATCGCCATGTGACCAACATCCAAAGAGTTTACTAGTGTCATTAAACTAGTTCACATAATCATGTGATTAAGACTCAATGAGTTTTGGGGTTTGATTATGTTTTGCTTGTGAGAGAGGTTTTAGTCAACGGGTCTGCAACATTCAGATCCGTATGTACTTCGCAAATCTCTAGGTCATATTTTAAATGTTGCTTCACCACTCCACTTGGAGCTATTCCAAATAGTTGCTCCACTATACGTATCCGGTTTGCTACTCAGAGTCATTCGGATAGGTGTTAAAGCTTGCATCGACGTAACCCTTTACGCCAAACTCTTTATCACCTCCATAATCGAGAAACATGTCCTTATTTACTCCAAGGACAATTTTGACCGCTATCCAATGATCCATTCCTGGATCATTCTTGTACCCCTTGACTGACTCATAGCAAGGCACACATCCAGTGCGGTACATAGCATAGCATATTATAGAGCCTACGTCTGAAGCATAGGGGACGACCTTCATCCTTTCTCTCTCTTCTGCCGTGGTCGAGCTTTAAGTCTTAACTTCATACCTTACAACTTAGGCAAGAACTCCTTCTTTGACTGATCCATCTTAAACACCTTCAAGATCATGTCAAGGTATGTGCTCATTTGAAAGTACCATTAAGCGGTTTTTGATCTATCCTTATAGATCTTGATGCTCAATGTTCAAGTAGCTTAATCCAGGTTTTCACTTGAAAAACACTTTTCAAATAACCCTATATGCTTTCCAGAAACTCTACATCATTTCTGATCAACAATATGTCAATAACATATACTCATCGGAAATTCTATAGTGCTCCCACTCACTTCTTTGGAAATACAAGTTTCTCATAAACTTTGTATAAACCCAAAATCTTTGATCATCTTATCAAAGTGTATATTCCAACTCCGAGATGCTTACTCCAGTCCATGGAAGGATCGCTGGAGCTAGCATTCCTTTTAGCATCCTTAGGATCGACAAAACCTTTCTGATTGTATCACATACAACCTTTCCTTACGAAAACTGGTAAGGAAACTCGTTTTGACATCCATCTGCCAGATTTCATAAATGCAGCTAATGCTAACATGATTCCGATGGACTTAAGCATCGCTACGGATGAGAAAATCTCATTGTAGTCACCTCCTTGAACGTGTGAAAAACTCTTCGCCACAAGTCGAGCTTCATAGACGGTGACATTACCGTCCACGTCCGTCTTCTTCTTAAAGATGCATTTATCTCAATGGCTTGCCGATCATTGGGCAAGTCCACCAAAGTCCATGCTTTGTTCTGATACATGGATCCTATCTCGGATTTCATGCCTTCTAACCATTTGTTGCAATTTGGGCCCACCATCGCTTCTCCATAGCTCGTAGGTTCATTGTTGTCTAGCAACATGACCTTCAAGACAAGATTACTGTACCATTCTGAAGTAGTACGCATCCTTGTCACCCTACGAGGTACGGTAGTGACTTGATCCAAAACTTCATGATCACTATCATAAGCTTCTACTTCAATTGGTGTAGGCGCCACAGGAACAACTTCCTGTGCCCTGCTACATACTAGTTGAAGTGACGGTTCAACAACCTCATCAAGTCTCCACCATGCTCCCACTCAACTTTCTGAGACAAACTTTTTCTCGAGAAAGGACCCGATTCAAGAAACAATCCCTATTCCTTTCGGATCTGAATGAGGAGGTATACCCAACTGTTTTGGGTGTCCTATGAAGATGCATTTTATCTGCTTTGGGTTCGAGCTTATCAACCTGAAACTTTTTCACATAAGCGTCGCAGCCCCAAACTTTTAAGAAACAATAACTTAGGTTTCTCCAAACCATAGTTCAAACGGTGTCGTCTCAACAGAATTACGTGGTGCCCTATTAAAGTGAGTGCGGTTGTCTCTAATGCCTAACCCATGAACGATAGTGGTAATTCGATAAGAGACATCATGGTACGTACCATATCCAGTAGGGTGCAACTATGATGTTCGGACACACCATCACACTATGGTGTTCCAGGCGGTATTAATTGTGAAACAATTTCCACAATGTCTTAATTGCGTGCCAAAGCTCGTAACTCAGATACTCATCTCTATGATCATATCATAGACATTTTATCCTCTTGTCACGATGATCTTCAACTTCACTCTGAAATTACTTGAACCATTCAATAATTCAGACTTGTGTTTCATCAAGTAAATATACTCAACATCTACTCGAATCATGTGTGAAGTAAGAACATAACGATATTCACTGCATGCCTCAGCACTCATTGGACTGCACACATCAAAATGTGTTACTTCCAACAAGTTGCTATCTTGTTCCATCTTACTGAAAACGAGGCTTTTCAGTCATCTTGCCCATGTGGTAAGATTTGCATATCTCAAGTGATTCAAAATCAAGTGAGTCCAAACGTTCCATCTGCATGGAGTTTCTTCATGCGTATACACCAATAGACATGGTTCGCATGTCTCAAACATTTCAACAACGAGTGAGTCCAAAGATCCATCAACATGGAGCTTCTTCATGCGTTTTATACCAATATGACTTACATGGCAGTGCCACAAGTAAGTGGTACTATCATTACTATCTTATATCTTTTGGCATGAAAATGTGTATCACTATGATCGAGATTCAATAAACCATTCCTTTAGGTGCAAGACCATTAAAGGTATTATTCAAATAAATAGAGTAACCATTATTCTCCTTAAATGAATAACCGTATTGCGATAGACATAATCCAATCATTTCTATGCTCAATGCAAACACCAAAAGACAATTATTCAGGTTTAATACTAATCTTGATGGTAGAGGGAGCTTGCGATGTTTGATCACATCAAACTTGGAAACACTTCCAACACATATCGTCAGCTCACCTTTAGCTAGTCTCCATTTATTCCGTAGCTCTTTTATTTCGAGTTACTAACACTTAGCAACCGAACTGGTATCTTAATACCCTGGTGCTACTAGGAGTACCAGTAAAGTACACATTAACATAATGTATATCCAATATACTTCTATCGACCTTGCCAGCCTTCTCATCTACCAAGTATCTAGGGTAATTCTGCTCCAGTGGTTGTTCCCCTTATTACAGAAGCACTTAGTCTCGGGTTTGGGTTCAACCTTGGGTTTCTTCACTAGAGCAGCAGCTGATTTGCCGTTTCATGTAGTATCCCTTCTTGCCCTTGCCCTTCTTGAAACTAGTGGTTTCACCAACCATCAACAATTGATGCTCCTTCTTGATTTCTACTTTCGCGGTGTCGAACATCGTGAATACCTCAAGGATCATCATATCTATCCCTGATATGTTATAGTTCATCACGAAGCTCTAGCAGTTTGGTGGCAATGACTTTGGAGAAACATCATTATCTCATCTGGAAGATCAACTCCCACTCGATTCAAGTGATTGTTGCACTCAGACAATCTGAGCACAAGCTCAACATTTGAGCTTTTCTCCCTTAGTTTGCAGGCTAAGAAAATTGTCGGAGGTCTTATACCTCTTGATGTGGGCACGAGCCTGAAATCCCAATTTCAGCCCTCGAAACATCTCATATGTTTCGCGATGTTTCGAAAATGTCTTTGGTGCCTCAACTCTAAACCGTTTAACTGAACTATCACGTACTTATCAAAGAGAGTATGTCCGATGTTCGCAACATCCACAGACGAAGTTTGGGGTTCAGCACACTGAGCGGTGCACTAAGGACATAAGCTTTCTACTATCCGCATAATCGCTACTGTCAACTTTCAACTATATTTTCTCTAGGAACATATCTAAAATAGTAGAACTAAAACGCGAACTATGACATAATTTGCAAAGATCTTTTGACTATGTTCAGGATAATTAAGTTCATCTTATGAACTTCCACTCAGATAGACATCCCTCTAGTCATCTAAGTGATTACATGATCCGAGTCAACTAGGCCGTGTCCGTTCATCATGTGAGACGGACTAGTCATCATCGGTGAACATCTTCCTGTTGATCGTATCTACTATACGACTCATGCTTGACCTTTCGGTCTCTTTTGTTCCAAGGCCATGTCTGTACATGCTAGGCTCGTCAAGTCAACCTAAGTGTCTCGCGTGTGTAAATCTGGCTTACACCCGTTGTATGTGAATGTAAGAATCTATCACACCCGATCATCACGTGGTGCTTCGAAACGACCAACTTTCGCAACGGTGCACAGTTAGGGGGAACGCTTTCTTGAAATTTTAATGAGGGATGATCTTATTTACTACCGTCGTTCTAAGCAAATAAGATGCATAAACATGATAAACATCATATGCAATCAAAAAGTGACATGATATGGCCAATATCATTTTGCTCCTTTTGATCTCCATCTTCGGGGCTCCATGTTCATCATCGTCACCGGCATGACACCATGATCTCCATCATCATGATCTTCATCATCGTGTCTCCATGAAGTTGTCTCGCCAACTTATTACTTCTACTACTATGGCTACTGGTTAGCAATAAAGTAAAGTAATTACATGGTGTTGTTCAATGACACGCAGGCCATACAATAAATAAAGACAACTCCTATGGCTCCTGCCGGTTGTCATACTCATCGACATGCAAGTCGTGAATCCTATTATAAGAACATGATCAATCTCATACATCACATATCATTCATCACATTCTTCTTGGCCATATCACATGACATAGCATACCCTGCAAAAACAAGTTAGACGTCCTCTAATTGTTGTTTGCATGTTTTACGTGACTGCTATGGGTTTCTAGCAAGAACGTTTCTTACCTACGCAAAAACCACAATGTGATATGTCAATTGCTATTTACCCTTCATAAGGACCCTTTTCATCGAATCCGATCCGACTAAACTGGGAGAGACTGGCACCCGCTAGCCACCTTATCCAACAAGTGCATGTCAGTCGGTGGAACCTGTCTCACGTAAGAGTATGTGTAAGGTCGGTTCGGGACGCTTCATCCCACAATGCCGCCGAATCAAGATTGGACTAGTAACGGTAAGCATATTGAACAAAATCAATGCCCACAACTACTTTGTGTTCTACTCCTGCAAAGAATCTACGCAATAGATCTAGCTCATGATGCCACTGTTGGGGAACATAGCATAAATTCAAAATTTTCCTACGCATCACCAAGATCTATCTATGGAGAGACTAGCAACGAGGGGAAGGAGAGTGCATCTACATACCCTTGTAGATCGCTAAGCGGAAGCGTTCAAGAGAACAGGGTTGAAGGAGTCATACTCGTCGTGATCCAAATCACCGGAGATCCTAGTGCCGAACGGACGGCACCTCCTCGTTCAACACACGTACAGCCCGGTGACGTCTCCCATGCCTTGATCCAGCAAGGAGAGAGGGAGAGGTTGAGGAAGACTCCATCCAGTAGCAGCACGACGGCGTGGTGGTGGTGGAGGAGCGTGGCGATCCTGCAGGGCTTCAACAAGCACCGCGGGAGAGGAGAAAGAGAGGTAGGGCTGCGCCAATAGGAGAAGAACTTCATATGTTGGGCTGCTCCTTTGCCTGTAGTATATATAGGGGAGAGAGGGGGCTGCGCCCCCACCTAGGTTTCCACCCCTAGGGGCGGCGACCAGCCCTAGATCCCATCTAGGGGGGCGGCCAAGGGGTGGAGAGGGGGAAACTTGCCCCCCAAGCAAGGTGGGGCGCCCCCTCCCCAAACCCTAGGCGCCTTGGGCCCTTGTGGGGAGGCGCACCAGCCCACCTGGGGCTGGTCCCCTCCCACACTTGGTCCATGCTGCCCTCCGGGGATGGTGGCCCCACTTGGTGGACCCCCGGGACCCTCCCGGTGGTCCCGGTATGTTACCGATAAAACCCGAAACTTTTCTGGTGACCAAAACAGGACTTCCCATATATAAATCTTTACCTCCGAACCATTCCGGAACTCCTCGTGACGTCCAGGATCTCATTCGGGACTCCGAAAAACATTCGGTAACCACATACGAACTTCCTTTATAACCCTAGCGTGATCGAACCTTAAGTGTGTAGACCCTACGGGTTCGGGAACCATGCAGACATGACCGAGACGTTCTCCGGCCAATAACCAACAGCGGGATCTGGATACCCATGTTGGCTCCCACATGTTCCACGATGATCACATCGGATGAACCACGATGTCAAGGACTCAATCGATCCCGTATACAATTCCCTTTGTCTAACGGTATTGTACTTGCCCGAGATTCGATCATCGGTATACCGATACCTTGTTCAATCTCGTTACCGGCAGGTCTCTTTACTCGTTCCGTAACACATCATCCCGTGATCAACCCCTTGGTCACATTGTGCACATTATTATGATGTCCTACCGAGTGGGCCCAGAGATACCTCTCCGTCACACGGAGTGACAAATCCCAGTCTCGATTCGAGCCAACCAAACAGACACTTTCGGAGATACCTGTAGTGCACCTTTATAGCCACCCAGTTACGTTTTGACGTTTGGTACACCCAAAGCATTCCTACGGTATCCGGGAGTTGCACAATCTCATGGTTTAAGGAAATGATACTTGACATTAGAAAAGCTTTAGTATACGAACTACACGATCTTTGTGCTAGGCTTAGGATTGGGTCTTGTCCATCACATCATTCTCCTAATGATGTGATCCCGTTATCAATGACATCCAATGTCCATGGTCAGGAAACCGTAACCATCTATTGATCAACGAGCTAGTCAACTAGAGGCTTACTAGGGACATGGTGTTGTCTATGTATCCACACATGTATATGAGTTTCCTATCAATACAATTATAGCATGGATAATAAACGATTATCATGAACAAGGAAATATAATAATAACTAATTTATTATTGCCTCTAGGGCATATTTCCAACAGTCCCATCCTGCGCCCCTTCATCATTTGGATAGGAGTAGCGGCATGTTGCCAAGATGGCGGATTCAGACATATTGTTGTTCTACTTTGTAAGGTCCTCGAGAATAATTAATAAAATGGCTGCATGCATCTCCCATCTGTAGAGGCCGTGGGTCATCCTCCTTTTCCAAAACAAATGGTCAAACCTTATATCTCCCTCATAGCTTGTTCAGAAGGCACCGAATGAGCTCCCTGAAATTTGATCGTCTGGACAGCTCAAGCTCCCATAAATCCAGTCCATATGCGAGGGAGAAATTTAGTTGTCCGGACTATCCGCCATGTTATCTTTATGGACACAACACAAAAACCCCACCCACGATGCACCCTTCTCTTTTCCTACCGGACCATTCCCTCCCCGCTCGGTTTCCCGCCTTAGCTGGTCATTTCTCGTTGAAGCCCTCTCCTTTGAAACAGGATAACACTCACCTCACCTTCGCCATGACGCTCTCTCTCCTTCACACTGTATTTCCCCACGGACCACCATGAATGAGTCCCTTGCCAACCGCC
>NC_041381.1:580784977-580794370 GCF_002162155.2 Triticum dicoccoides | reverse complement strand
CCGTCAGGCACCATCAAGGGGTAGGAGGCGTGTGTCATGCCTCCCCCCATCCCCAGCCAAGAAGCCAAATCCGATGTCTCGTGAGCCATTGTCATGTTGTAATATACAGTTAAATGTCGTGCATTGCAAAGAAAAATGATGTCCATTGTTGGGCATGCAACCAACAAACCAATGCATTTACCCTTGTATCATAACTAAAAAATTGTATGGCTTGATAAAAAGATTGAACCAGTCATTCATGCAATTTGATGAAAGTCATCTCGGATGCAATGTACCAAATTTTCCATAGTAGGTAAAGTATTCCTCTCGGGTAGCCTTAACTGAATAGACCAACCCCGACCCCCACCCCACTTACTCTTAACCATCACCCTTATGAAAAGAAACCCACTAACTCGTGTTCTAAGTGAGGCAATGGTCGCCGCCGCCGTGGCAGCCCGGCAATCGCCCTTAAGTGTTATTCACTACAAGACTATCGCAAAAATTCTAGATGAAAAGATACTTGCACCTCAACATGCACTCAAGAAAATAAATGAATTACAGATCACAATGAAAAGCATTTGACGGCTTGAAGCATACAAATATTGTTCTTTGTTGTTTTATTTTCTATTTTAGTAAGCAACAAAAATGAGTACATGAGTTATCCCCATCAAATGCTTCAACAAAAAGCCATCAGTTTAGGAGTATATAAATACAAGGGATCAATGATGTTGTGGCTGGAGATGAAAATTGAAATTCATCAGAAAGTTTTCATCACTGTTTTAGCATTTGTGCCCACCAGTGATTATGCACGTAAAGCAACTCTTCTTTGTCTCTTTCATACAATTTCACCTTGCCACTGCAAAAGTATCTAATTACGCTTTCACCATCTTGCAATCTCGAAGTTTCTTCGGAAGGCCCGCAACCTGAAATGAAGGCTATCACTCTAAAATAGCATGGTATATTAGTGACCGTGCAAGCTTCAAGATTTAAAACCAATATGCAACCCCTTCAAATAATAATGAATGGGATAGCAAATGTGTGAAAGTTTCTTGCCTTTATCAAGTCACTACAACTTAGCACGTTGATGTATGACCTGCTTCCTTGAGCCGATGGAAAGCATGTATTGTGTGCAACACATCATCAATGACCTTATGCCATCATCAAAGACAGCCAACAAAGCAGCATGGCACCAACCTTCAATCTTTCAGTGTGCATTTTGTGAATGAACTTAATTTAAAACATGACCAAAGTTCTATAACAACGATCACATATAGGTTTAATCTTCAGGCTGACCTTGGGAGGGATAAAGATGTCATACTTATAGATACCACAACCCAAGATCTCTCTGAACCAACATGTAACGCTAGATAATAAATCTCTTCATGGCAGTCCAAGACTTCTTGCACAGACTCCTGCCATTATCAAGAAAGGGGAATCTGGTGTTCAACACTTTTTATGTTTTGTAGATATCCATCGTATTCTAGTTCGCAGTGACCTATTAAAAAGTACCCTCCACAAGTCATTATGTTCTTCTATTGGCCAAGGCAATAATTATACTTTAGCAGTGAAGAAACAAGGATAGCACCGAAAACATCATAATAGACTAATAACTACCCAAGGGCGCTCTACGGGGGAACATGTAAGATATATATTACAAGGCAACCAACTATAACTAATTCTGCCATGCCCATTTTCTTCTTAATATCTGGTGCCCATATCCTATCGATGCAAACTTCTCTCATTTATACATAGTCAGAGAGCTGCTGACATACAAATAAAGGTTACAAAGTTAATGCAAAACTACAATATCAGCAAAAGTCATGCTTATAAGGAACCGTAACGTCGAAGCGTGTTGCTTCCTAGCTTGGCACTCGGACCATGTTTGCATCAGCTGCCTGAGCTTCCCTTTGCTTTCCCTGTAATATTGGGAAATTAAAAGGTAAGGATAATTGGATTAATAAATGTAAGATGCTGCTATAGATACAATGCAGAAAAATGCATCTTGTGTTTAACCTTGTCAAGTTGTAGACTGCATGGACAGAAAGCTCGGTTCATTATGTCCGAGCTCTTTTAACTCCCTGTGGCCGAGTGCCCTTGCCTATTTCAACTGAAACACCATCACCACGTTTTACATCAACAACGACATTGTCGTCCAAGGGTCCATATCCTCATCCAGTCCTTCCATATTAATGATCTCATCAGAAGCGACCTATGAGGCATTGATGGCCCTAGGTATAGCGGCGGCTTGCCAATGTATTCTAAAATTAAAAGAACATGTTTCCTTGAAGACAAAAGAGCCAGGACACATTTGAGTTGAATATTCAAGAGAAAATAGTACTACCTCTGTTCCTAAATATAGGATGTAGTATATTATACCCAAATATCTCTTAAGCTACACTATACGAATGTATTCTAAAATTTGTATCCATTGATCTTGTACTTGATCAGGCCTACGAGTTGTCACTTCACAACTAAAATAGTTGTGTAGTTGCAGAGTTGCTCCATTCAAATATCTGTAGAATTAGATGTACGAACAAAAGGGAATCCATACATTAGACAATTGTAATTCAGAAAACTGACAAGCACCATGTACAATGCCCCATCCAGGATGACTTTGCTGAACTCCGTAAACAAATTATTACAATTATAAACAAGTTAACCAATTAGATAACCAAAAAGACTGGAAGAGGTTTGCCTCATCTCGCCTCCCACCCTACTGACTACATCCTATTTCGCTCATCACAAAGTTGTCACCCTTACATTTTGGAAAGCCAATGAGTTGTGGTGTAATTCATGTCACCTATGTTGATATGGAATAGAAGAACTTTAGTCAAAAAGCAGTATAACAAGGCAGCTCTTTGACCATTGTGCAAGAAAAATATAGTTGTTTCACAAATCCAAGCATATTGTCTTTTTATGTGCAAGGAAGTTAAAAAATATACAGTTAGTAAGCGAATCTACGGAGCGAATGGGTAAATGGTTCGGGATCTTGCAAGAAGGGAGAACTACAATAGTAAAACTTACAGACACAACTGCAGATCTTCTTTTACTATTCTCCTTATATACAACAACAATTCGTAACAAAACACACTCTCAAATATTTCAGAGATCTCCTAAAGATAAACAGATGTTCCTCAGTGCTAACGCCGCTTTTATTTAACCTAAAACATAGTGCAGTGACATTCTAAGAACCATAAAACCAAGCAATAATAGGAAATGCACAGTATGACTTTGTTGCCACACTTATGTGTTTCAACAACTCACCATACTTTGTCTAGTACAACCATTCGCAAATAACAAGAAATGGGCATTATGAGTAGCGTGCAGAATGGCATGAAAAGCTAAGGAGGATAAAGAAAACCAGATAGCAAAGTGGAAGACTCGTTATAATTTAGTAGGCAAAGACAATAGCAGGTGACACAACTGATTAGGACATAGGTAGAGGAAAAATAACAATACTTTGTTGATAGCAAAATTATTGTAGTTTTTAGCTCTTGGATTGCTCCTGCAGATTATATCAAATTCGAGAGCAGTATCGTGGAAGAAAATATCCAACATTTCATAATTTAAGGCAACTGAGAAGGGAAAATGATTCATGAGAAGTAGAGCATCAGTCGCATCCAAGAAGGGAAGGGCAATTTCACATGAAGGTGGGCAACTACAAAGAGGAACATCTTGATCAAAGGTTGAACCATAAATAGTGACCTGATTTGAAGCTGGAACTGCTCAATCATCTCAATTGATGTACGCCTTCCCAACGTGCTTCAATTCTTGGAAGAACATGCATACTATTCTTACCCTGAAAAAAATGGCACAAAGCAGGAAGGAATTAGGGCACTCTCCTCTGTCATTTTTGTCATCCCTAAAAACCTGCATCATATTCTCAATCTCAGGAGCATCGCCACATGTACATACCTGTAAAGAGCAAGTCAAGGGACCATTTACAATGCAAAAATCGTCAAATCTATCATGTGCATGCCCAACTGATTAGTAATGTCAGGATTTTTCTTGAAAATCTAAGGATAGGTTACAACTAATCCAACATACTGTGACTGTGAGAACCTTTCTGCATCGACAATCAGTGCCATGAACAGCATGCCGACAATCAGTGCTGAATTTATCTTTAAGACAATATGAACTTCAAATACATAATGAATTTCAATCCGAAAAACATAACAACCTATACATGGTGAATTTTTTATGTTGTATGTACATCAAGAAACATTACCTTAAGCTGAAGGTGTAATCAGCAAATATCTCTCTCCTCCCTCTCCCTCTCCCTCTCCTTCCCTCCCTCCCTCCCTCCCTCCCCCTCTCTCTCTCTCATACTATTTAATAATCAAAACAGCCATTCTCGAGAGATTGTTTGCAAAACTTAACTTGTTAACTGCAAAGATCTAAAGTAGCAGATAATGAGTCAGAGTTGGAAGAAAATAAAATAATATGACAACAGAAGATCACATGGTACACACAGAAACACATCATGTCCTACCATGTGTTTGGTTCTTGACATATGAGATGTGCTTCTTGAACTAGTCGTAGCATACACGTTGGGGTTGGTCTCCAATAGAGGACGTGGACTGACAAAGTTGATCCTAACTGAACAAAGGGCATTCATATGCAGCCAGTAATCGAATCTATTTTAAATTATCCCTAGGTCTACTCTTTCCATTGACTTGTCAGTAGAATTTACAACAGTATATGCAGCTATATGCACAAAATTCAGGTTCAGAAATCAGAACTCACGGGGGAGGAGCTACGGCTGGGAAGCCACGAAATTGTAAGGGTTAAACAATGTCAAACTTGAGGGACATGCAGAGCTAGGCTAACCATGGGTGTAGTAGTAGGGCTCGATAGCAGGTAAACGGAATCCAGGAGGGCAAAAGAATTAGGCCAAGATGATAAGCTGTAGCGCCGGAGGGAACCGAGCATGGGGCCACCTTCCCCGTGTCCTTGCGGCCCCTCGGGTGGCCTGAATCAGCCGGAGACTTCGTGTCGGAGGAGATCGACGGGGCAGTGACATGGTTGACACAGTCAAAGAAGGTGCGACCTGGTGATGAAGAGGCCGAGGGCGTCGGCCATGGTCGTGGCTGCCCCTGGCGGCGGAGATCGTCGCAGGTGGTGTTGCGAGGGCTCCACGGTGTTGTGTGCCCCCGATCCTGCCGAAGAGGAAGAGGAAAACAACCTCATCTGGCAGCACGTGACAGGGATCTCGACAGCGAGCGCGGTGGGGGCTCCTGCCTACCGTGTCCCTCAGCCGCGGCCATTGGCGCGAATGCCTTGGCGACCCTCGCGCGCACCGCGGCCCCTCGCCCTGCGCCCGCCCTGTTCCTGGCATACAAGACGGCCGGTAGGGCCTCGTTATGCTGCTCCTTGCTGCAGGGGGTTCCTAGTGCCCTGCCCTGGGGTTTCGCACAGATGTGAGCGACGTGGTCCCACGGTGACCTAGAGGTCCGCAATGGAGGCGGCGGTGGCGATCTCAGATGTCGTTGGTGGTGGTGGCGGCGGCGGATGTAGGGAGACGGGACGCGGTCGGTTGGCAGGAAAAGAAAAGCTACACATTTTTTTAGGCAGTAGAGATGATTGATTGCGATTTTTTTAGAAAGGGAAAATCACATTAATATAAGGAAATACCCCATCAATACTTGATTGATTGCGATTTATTTTTTATATGGTAACTAATCTGATGGGTTTATGTGGTGAAGCGAAAAGGCAGGTGGGAGGGAGACGAAATAAAACAAGCGAAATAAAACCAACGAAAGTGGTGAGGCGAAATAAAACCAGCGAAAAATAACCGGCGGACAATTCACCAACTGCTCCATTAGGAGTAGAGATTTTTAGGCAGTAGAGATGATTGATTGCGATTTTTTTAGAAAGGGAAAATCACATCAATATAGGGAAATATTCCATCAATACTTGATTGATTGCGATTTATTTTTTATATGGTAACTAATCTGATGGGTTTATGTGGGTGGTGAAGCGAAAAGTCAGGTGAGAGGGAGACGAATTAAAACCAGCGAAATAAAACCAACGAAAGTGGTGAGGCGAAATAAAATCAGCGAAAAATAACCGGCGAACTATTCACCAACTGCTCCATTAGGAGTAGAGAAACGGCAAGCTTGGTTGCCAAGTACAAGAGATTACAAGATCAGATTTACAAGGAAACTATTTCCTAGACAATCTGTCAAATATAATTACAAGGATTATCTACTAGTGTATATACGTTAACAAATTACTCGCTCTGTTCTTCGATCCCACGCTGAGAAGATCGATTCACCCCCTCATGCACCTCTTCCACAAAGTTGGTTCCCATGATATTATAGATTTATATGTGGACGGGAGGCAAGGAGAACAAGCTCGTCTAGATCATCATGGCCTAGCTCGTAACTCTAGTACCTCTTGTTTATCTTTTTGTTTTGGGTATCTTTCTTCTCTTTTTGTGAGCGCTCGTATTCTAAACTGATATCTCTTGCATCATTCCATGGTCGTATTATTGGCTTAAAGGCTTTATTGATTTGAAGTTGAGCCAAAGCCTTCTTTCTAAAAATCAAACTGAATATCATCACTTTTTGTATACATGTTTTTGCGAAGGTGTAGAGCCTTGATGATCCTTTGTGCTTTCTTTGAGTTATGTTAGAAATTTATGTGGGTGTCACGCCGTAATCGATGAAGGAGTGTATGTCCACCAGGAGCATATCCAGTTAACACATCTCTCGCACAAGAACGAGCTCGTGACGCGGTAGTTGGTCGTGGCACCTAGGGTATTTTCCTCATTTCAGTTTGCATGTACCTCATATATTCCTATATGGACCACAAGGAGGATGAGTGGATGACATACACAATATTCACGGAGTCGGATGGATTCAAAAGTTTCTTAAGACGTGTTGCGTGTGAATAGGTTGTAGATCTAGTTAGGCGCATAGCTGAGGTGTGAGTCATTTTGTAGATGCATGAGTGTGATTTGCTTGATGTGCGCTTGATCAGATTCTACATCTTGTACCCATGGTTGGGGCTCAAAAACGCATCTCTCACATGATTCATCGTGTGTGCAATATTGTGCAACTTTCTAGGTTTCTGGCTCATCCACTTGTGCAAGGACAATGTGAGTGTGAAACTCGTGGGCGGTCCGAGCGGCAATAGAAAAAACATTTATTTACATCAATTGTGGCATGCATCCTCAAAGTGCCATCCATGTATCATACATTAAGAAACCATGTGCAATATATGCATGTAGTTCTCTAGCTTTTCATACATAGGAGATACTTTTCACAGCCGATACACATTCCTTTTTTCTTTTGTTGGAAAAACGTACAAGATATCATGCACTAAAGTTTTTGTCTCTTTAGTGGTTGAACTGTGCTTCTATTGCTATTACTCTTGTCAATATATATGGTGGCTGTGACGAAGGGTGGAGCATGAAGGGTGCGAGCGACAAACCATGTAAGCTAGGATGAGAAGTGGTACCATGGTGCCCCATTGGAAATAGGATTAGGATGCATTGGGAATTAAAGTTGAAGTTGAAGTCATCCTCACGGTGTGTATCATTAGACTCATAGGTCAAGATATATTTCTGATTTATCCTCGAACCCAGAGGGCCAAGGATGATCAATTCGAAATGGGATTAGGATGCATGGAAGTACATGCCTTCTAGTTTATCGTAGAAGGACCCATGGCTCGGCGCATCCTATGGCGGGCATTGCCCAAATGTCATATGTCTCTGCATTGTGTATATAAAAAGTGAAGCACTGAAGATGCGTCGACTCAGCAAGCCTGTAGAAAGTGATATGCCACATGGATGTCACATTTTTTTACACCTATGAAGGTGAAAAAACTCCTCTAGTGAAAAAACTGGCTTGACAACACCCAAAGGTTCTACCTGATTGGCCATTTTGTTCCAACGGCCTCATTTGTCTGCCCATAACACCGAGAGCACCAACGCTGACCCTCAAACAGTCCACAATAGTTTGGATCGCGTGGTTTAGACGTGTTTTGTCATACAACGTGGGTCTGTGTCCATCCGCCGACCGGTCCGGATGTGCTTTTTCCTACAAGTTGAAAGCAAACTGGGGGGCTTTACCGCCACACGTAGAACTACGACACCCCCAGCCAACTCAAATTCCCCTCCCGGTCTCATTCTCTTTCACTCCACCCCTGCTCCCCTTGCTTTGCATCCATGCCCTCCTCCTCTGATGCCGCCGTTGTACCTCTCTGGCCGCCACCTAGGCATTGACGGACGTCCGCAGCCACTACCCATGTGCCCACTCGCCTTTTACTACGGCGTCGTCCACACATGATCCGTTTGCAGCCAGGTATCCTTCGCCCCCCTGTCGATGACGTCCATGGTGGACACACGCCCGACAGGTGTTCGGTCAAATGCCATTGAGCTTATTTTCGAACTTTTGTCATTTTTAGAGTAAGAAGGATGGCGGGTTACTTGACCATGGAGGATGAGTTGTTGTGCGATGTGTGATTGGTTGTATCAGTGGAATTCGTTTGCAGGAGCAGAAGGGGGCACTTTTGGCAGCTCTTGCATGGTTTGTTTCATGTGTTAATTAATTGCACACTAGACGTGCACATCATCCATGAAGGCATTGTGAAGTCATTAGTGCATCGATGGTACACCATCCGGAACTCTGTCACAAAGTTTTGTGGCATAGTGATCGCCTCGAAGCAATGTGGCCACTGCGCTTGGGAACTATGAAGATCGCAAGTTTTTCTTCTTCTTGCTCTATATGTTGATTGATTCATTCACTCATTGTTGTTCTACATGTTGTGTAGTCTGCATGCATGACCATGGTATACTACAGGTCAGAGGGCAGACCCTTCACACACATGTATTGTTGGATGAAACTCAAGGGGAAATATGTGAGTGACAACATGTACCGAAACTGGAGCTAGTATTGTTGAATTTCATCTATCCATGAAAAAATTGATGAACATCCGGTTGAATTTGAATTATTGTTGTACTAGACATATTTACATGCTATTTCCCGTCGTGTTTGATGAAATTCATCTGGTTAGTTGAAACCCGATTTGAAATGTATGTGACTAGTTTTGAATGACCAGCTTTCGCATCCGTGTCCGCGGATTATCCCTCCTGGTTCACAGACGAACATGATGTCCGGTTTGCATGTTAGCGTTCACTAAAGGAAATTCGGAAACTCAAAACTTCAATGTGAGGATAGATGAACATGTCGTACTAGTACTAATCTACAGCAACTGAGAGATGGAGCAACAGAAATAAAAGTCTGGCATGCATCCTTGTCCTGCGATCTAGGTTCCACACACACACACACACACACACACACACACACACACAAAAGTCAGCTAGCTCTTCAAGGCATGCAAGCCAGTTTAGGGTTTAGGGTTGGGTCTTTGCTGAGAGGTTGAACCATGCACCTACACTCGTCCATA
>NC_041381.1:580722713-580784793 GCF_002162155.2 Triticum dicoccoides | reverse complement strand
GGGCAAAGGGCATGGAGGGTGAGAGTAACAAACCAAGGCAGCATAAGGATAATCCATTCGAAATAGGAGGCATCGGGAACTAGAGTCGTTGAATCCGACTGGAGACCTGTACGTGTAAATCCAGATGTCCATCAACCCAGATGTTAATGCCTTGGTGCTTTAGTACAAAACAAGAGGATGCGTGTAATTATCCTTCGTTAACTCAGGATTACTATCCAGCACCGCTGCACAAGTAATCAGTCACGACCAGAAAAAATCCCTGTAGTTGCGGTATCAAATTGACAAGTCCACTCGGCTCCGCTGCTCTGAGTTGACGCATCCGGCGAGGCTGTAGGTAGTGAGTACAGAAATACAGAGAAGCCTTTCGGTTTCTTTCTTGCAACGGTTATGTTTTGACCCAATCTTTGTTAACTTAATACCATTTCTTTCTATGCAACTGTAATATGTATTGGTAGCGAAGGAAACTTATGTCCGACAAAAAGTCGTTGTGGCGGCTTCTTCCTTACTCTGCTGTGGAGATTACTTTGACCCCACGAAATCATTAGAGCATGTTTTTTCTCCAGAGTTTCAGTCTGTATAAGCACATAGAAAGTTCAGTTCCGTTGATCTCTTGTCTAGCTCCCCAGGGAGTTTAACTGAATACAGTATACACGTGATTCATTTTTCTCCGTGTAATGCAATAAATTGTCATGCAGCCATCACCCACAATCTCAGAACATTTAGGAAAAAGGATTGCAAGTTCTCTTACCCAAAAAGGCTTTTGCCCCGCTTTATATATAAAGCATCAACCACACATTACAACCATCACCAGTTCACCACAACAAAGAAGAAAAAGAAGAGAAAAGAAAATTGACAAGGATAAACACACTACGGAACAACAAGTGACGGCCTCCGATCATGCAATCGACGCAACCGCGACAAGGGAGCAATTCGCCACCGGAGGGAGGCCACGCTCCATCAACTCCCAATGGCCAACCCTGTTGTCCTACCTTCCGCCGCTGCCTCCTAAGAGGGCACCCCTGCCCTCTCGTCCTGGATTGAAGGACGCCGACCCATCAGGAGGCAGAACAGCTCACCCCCGAGCACGGATGGACTGGCCAACATGTTGCCGGGGAGAGGACGAGCCTTGGCCACCTAACCTCTCACAGGAACCCACATCGCGCCCGTCACCGGCCAAGATCAAGAAGCCCACCGCCATTGCCGAGCAAGGACACGACAGAAACAGGCAAACCACCACCGCGCCGAGCCCCTGACCATCATGGAATCCCAAAGCAACGTTTCAAGAAGAAAACGACGCCGATGCGCCGTCGCCGCCCAATCAAGAGATTTTAGGCTTTCGCCCGGGACCATGGGGTGGAGGCGATGAGAGGGTCTCGATGTCGCCCACCAGAGGGAGAACGGCGCCGTGAGCGTCGCCAACATCATGACCGACACGTCGGTCAATGGTTTCCCCCGACCCAGAGCTTGCATCGCCATTGCTTCGCCAACCAGCCGAGCAGGACGTCCGGAGGAAGCCCGCAGACAGGCTAGCAGAGGAGGAAAAGTGTGGTGAAGCCGCCAACTTCAGATCGAATCCAAGCCCGCCGCCGACTCGCCACCCAGCACGGCCAAGACGGCGCACCGAGTGTCGGTGCCAAACCACGTCGACAAGGGGGAGACGCCCTCTCCAGCAGTGGTCGCCACCACCCGCAACGCCCGCCGCTCCCAGGAGGGAAGATCGGCCGCGCCAGATCAAACCCCCGCCGCTGCCACCGCGGGGCCACACCGCCGCCTCCCAGCACCGAAGCCGCCAGATCCGCCGCCGAAGGCCCCGCCGGTCCCAGCTCCCCAACGGGGGACGGCCCGCGCCATCGAGATCCCGGCCAGTTGAGGAAGGAGAGAGCCCCGCCGCTGCCAGGGCCGCACGGGCTTCGCCCGGCGGACGCCCTCGGGCAGCGGCGAGGGGGAGGAGTGAGCGAGGATGGAATCTTGCACCGGCGCCGGAGGGGAACCTCGTGTGACGCGCTCATGGGGCGCGTCGCGGGAGCGGGGGGAGGGGGCAACTTAGGGGTCAAAAGCAACAACATTCTTGCAAGTTCTGTTGAGCGAGTTGTGAGCTAAGACAACAGCTTTGGAACATTACATCACAGCAAACCGCAACACACAGCTCCAACAAACATCCCAACCTAAGAATGGACAGACAATAAAACATTCAAATGTTTAACTGACGAAATAGACCTAAACATTCCACACGATCATCCGTCAATATGTGACGTAATCCTTTAGTAACTCGGCTCTGCTGTCAGGCAACAGAGTCGATGCCCCCAACGAGGCTTTCTGAGCAGAGGAAGGTCCACCAGACGAGTAGATCGAATTACAGGCTACGGTTGTCATCCTCATCATCGGTCATTGTCCCCAAGTTACCTGGTTGTTCAAAACTAATTACCCGCTTGGTCCTTTGATCCCACACCGTGAAGATTGAGTAGCCCCTCCCCCTCATGCACCTTTTTCCCAAAGTTGGTTCCCATCACCTGCTCTATTTATATGTGGACGGGAGTTAGTCCTGGCCATGGGAAGCCGGGCCCGGCCGGCCCGAAAAAGCCCGACCCGGCCCGGCCCGACGCAGCCTCCGGGCCGGGCTCGGGCCTAGTTTTTGAGCTCGAAGGCCGGCCTGGGCCGGGCCCGGGCCTGTCATTTTTGCCATTTTCTAAAGGTCGGGCCGGTCCGGCCCGAAGCCCGACGGGCTTTTACGTGCTTGGGCCGGGCTCGGGCCCAGAAACACAAGCCCGATGGCCGGGCCGGGCCGGGTCCGGGCCTGAGTTTTTTGTATCGGGCTTGGCTAGGCCCGGCCCGAAGCCCGGTCCGGCCCGAGGTTTGGCCAGGTATAACGGGAGTCAAGGAGAGCAGGCTGCAGACAAGCTACTCTAGATCATCTTGGCCTAGTTTGTAACTCTAGTACCTCCTGTTTAGCCTTTTTTGCTTGGGTGTCTTTCTGGACGTGGATTCTTAAAGCTCGGGCTTCCGTACACCACTTATCCATACCCTTCAATATTGCTTCGAGATCAGTGCTACACAACTAACTACATGAAAGTTTCTCTTTTTTGTTTCTTCAAAACAAAACAACATATGAACTTCAAACTTTCCAGGACAACGAAACATTCTTGCTACAACGTGGGAAAAAAGCTTCAGTTTTTTTGTCCGACATAAATATACAAAATGAGAATCTCTTTTTAGTAAAAAATAACATTTTTATTACATATGATTCACGAAAAAATCTGGAAGTTATTTTCCACATTCTAGTTAAAATGTTTGTTTGTCCTGAAAGCTTGAAGTTCATACGTTGTTTTATTTGAAAGAAGCAAAAAAGACAAAAATGCTTGCACTAATCACGATGCAGAAATGGATGGCAAGATAAGCGGGTGTACCAATGCCTATGCTTTCTCAAATGTTAACCATGTCTTTCTTCTCTTTTGTGAGTGCTTGTATTCTAAACGGGCATCTCTCGCACCAATCGATGGCTGTATTATTAGCTTAAAGGCTTATATTGATTTGAAATTGATCCAAAGCCTTCTTTCTAAAATTAAACTAATTGATAGATACAAATCCACATTGAATCATGAATTTTGTATGCATGTTTCTGTGAAGGTGTAAAGCGTAGATGATCCTTCTACACCATTTTTACAAATGGTGAAATTTATTGGCTCAAAATGGAGCATTAAGAGGATACAAATGCAATGAGCACACACCCGTCCTCTATGTCTCCTATAATTTATGTTAGAAATTTATGCGGATGTCAAGCAGTAATCGGTCAAGGAGTGGGTGTCCACTCGAAGCATATCCAGTTTACTCATCTCTCACTACGAGAACGAGCCCGTGGCTCGATTGTTTGTTGTGACACCTGGCGTATTTTCCATGTTTAAGTTTACAGGTATCTCACTCTTCTACCGATCACGGGGAGGACGACGCACCTGCCGTTCACAGAGTCAAATGGCTTTAAAAGTTCCTCAAGACATGTTGCATGTGTATAGGTTGTAGATCTAGTTAGGCACATGGCTGAGATGTGAGCTGTTGTGTGCGTGCGAGTGTATTGTGGGCGTGCTTGGTTGCAGTTCGCTACAGTACCCGCATTGCATGTCCATCACCAGCCAGCCTGGTTCTTCATATGCAGCATCATATGCAGCAGATGCAGCCTATTTGGTTGCCTGCATCGCATGAAGGGGCACTCCCCCCTGCTGTTTGGTTATCGTTTTTGTGCTTAGAGTGTGAGCAGATGCAAACTTCAGTTGTTTGGTTGCAAACAACATTTATGTTCTGCTCACCCCATGCAAATGTGATGGCCTTACCACCACATGATCAGCACAACAACAAGCACAACTGACAGCAGATCAAAGAGGCAAGCACTGACAGCAAACAAAACAAGCAACCAAATGAGATCAAACAAAGCAAGCAACAGAAATGACAGCAAACTACCTAGATTAACAGCAGGGGCATCCTCCTTCCCTGCTCCACGCCAAGGTGGTGCTCCTGGCCAAATATTAACAAGTTCACAGCACAACTACCATAAGTTCTAGCCACTGACCATAACAAGTTCAACACTAACACCTAAGTTAACTACATTGCATGCACAATGTCACCAATGCAGTTGTGCTTGCTGCAACAAAACCTGCACATGATCGAGGAGTCGTGGTTGTAGATTGGACCTTCAGGGCGAGTCCTGAGATGCGCACAACGAGGAGGTCACCGGGGACGATCCGGTGGCAGTGGCAGAAGTAGTTCCAGCCAAGGCCAAGCACATGTGCCCCGAAGTTCTGGACCTGCACCCAGAACTCGCACCACTTGTTCGCCGACAACCTGACCATGCGCGGGAGCCGCTTGATGACCAGCCACTCATTCATCACCCCCACGAACTTGTGTGGGATGACGAGCATGGTGAGGTCTTCGGTGTCCTTGATCTGCTGGTAGCAGCGCAGTGGCTCCCGGCCCCCCTCCTCGTGGCCGGTCCTCAAAGATCATCCCCTTGAACGAGGCAAGCCCATGAAGGCGACCCTGCCAGGAAGGTCCACCCTCTTGAGCCACTTGTTCGTAGGGATGAGATCCTCGGCGCCCTCAGCTCCGGCCACCACCTGAGCTCCTCCACCCGCCACGTCTCAGTCACTCTTCAATATCTTGTCAGGTAAGATGACAAGTATTAGAAGGTCTTGCAAAATGAACAACCACTAATCAGTGGTATTAGCTCTTCTGCAAATGCCACTGATTAGTTGCACTAGCACTACAGCAAATGGCACTCATCAGAGACATTTGCTGAAGAGAAAATGACACTGATCAGTGCACAAACTCTTTGCCAAATGCCACTTATCAATGGCATTTGCTCTTGGGCAAATGCCATTGATCAGTGCCATATGCTCTTGGGCAAGTGCCACTGATCAGGGGACTTGCCCAAGAGTTGGCACTTATCAGTGGTATTTGCCCATGAGCAAATGCCATTGATCAGTGGCATCTGGTCTTCTGCAACTGCCACTCATCAGTGCACTATCCTAAGCATGGAAACATCTAAAAATAGCACCCATATGTGCACCCATGCACATTTGGCTGAAGGAAATATGCCCTAGAGGCAATAATAAAGTTATTATTTATTTCCTTAATTCATGATCAATGTTCATTATTCATGCTAGAATTGTATTAACCGAAAACTTAGTACATGTGTCAATACATAGACAAAACCTATAGTCCCTAGTGTGCCTCTACTTGACTAGCTCGTTAATCAAAGATGGTTATGTTTCCTAACCATAGACATGTGTTGTCATTTGATGAACGGGATCACATCATTAGAAGAATGGTGTGATGGACATGACCCATTCGTTAGCTTAGCATTATGATTGTGTTAGTTTCATTGCTATTGTTTTCTTCATGACTTATACAAGTTCCTCAGACTATGAGATTATGCAACTCCCGAATACCGGAGGAACACTTTGTGTGCTACCAAATGTCACAATGTAAAAGGGTGATTATAAAGGTGCTCTACAGGTGTCTCTGAAGGTGTTTGTTGGGTTGGCATAGATCGAGATTAGGATTTGTCACTCCGTGTTTCGGAGAGGTATCTCTGGGCTCTCTCGGTAATACTCATCACTATAAGCCTTGCAAGCATTGTGACTAATGAGTTAGTTGCGGGATGAAGTATTACGGAACGGTTAAAGAGACTTGCCGGTAACGAGATTTAACTAGGTATTGAGATACCGACGATCAAATCTCAGGCAAGTAACATATCGATGACAAAGGGAACAACGTATGTTGTTATGCGGTTTGACCGATAAAGATCTTCATAGAATATGTAGGAACCAATATGAGCATCCAGGTTCCGCTATTGGTTATTGACCGGAGACGCGTCTCGGTCATGTCTACATAGTTCTCGAACCCGTAGTGTCCGCACGCTTAACGTTCGATGACGATTGGTATTATGAGTTAATGTGTTTTGATGTACCGAAGGTAGTTCGGAGTTCCGGATGTGATCACAGAGATGACGAGAAGTCTCTAAATGGTCGAGACATGAAGATTGATATATTGGACGACTATGTTTGGACATCGGAGTGGTTCCGGATGAGTTCGGGCATTTACCGGAGTACCGGGGGGTTACCGGAACCCCCCGGGGAGTGTATGGGCCTTATTGGGAGAGAGGAGGAGGAGGCCAAGGAGAGGCCCCCCCAAGCCCAGTCCTAATTGGGTGGGGGGCGGGCCCCCTTTCCTTCCTCTCTCTCTCCTCCTTCCTTCCTCTCCTACTCCAACTAGGGAAAAGGGGGGATCCTACTCCCGGTGGGAGTAGGACTCCCCTAGAGCGCGCCATAGAGAGGGCCGGCCCCTCCCTCCTCCACTCCTTTATATACGGGGAGGGGGCACCCCTTGGACACACAAGTTGACATTGTTTAGCCGTGTGCGGTGCCCCCCTCCACAGTTACACACCTCGGTCATGTCGTCGTAGTGCTTAGGCGAAGCCCTGCGCCGCTAACTTCATCATCACCATCACCATGCCGTCGTGCTGACGAAACTCTCCCTCGGCCTCAACTGGATCAAGAGTACGAGGGACCTTCCCGAGCTGAACGTGTGCTGAACGCGGAGGTGCCGTACGTTCGGTGCTTGGATCGGTTGGATCGCGAAGACGTTCGACTACATCAACCGCGTTAACTAAACGCTTCTGCTTTCGGTCTATGAGGGTACGTGGACACGCTCTCCCCTCTCGTTGCTATGCATCACCTAGATAGATCTTGCGTGATCGTAGGAATTTTTTTTGAAATTACCGCGTTCCCCAACATTGGCAGCATCCTAAAATGGTCCTACTACATGCACATATAACAATCTAGAGCATGCAACACAAACCCTAGCTTGAACATGTATGTAGCAACATGAACAACAACATGAACATGATCCTAGCTTGAACATGAACATGCCATTTGCATGAACACAGATCCAAGCAAGACCATGGCATGAATGCAGATCCTAGCAAAGCACACTAGCATTGGGGATTCTAGCATGAACACAGATCCTAGGAAAGCACTAACAGAAGAACATTATCCTAGAACACACATTGTAGCAAACAAGAACAGATCGGTCAAATTTGATTCGATTGGGATCGCATCGAATCGGATCTACTTGAATCCTATCTAATCCTATCGAATCCACTAAGTACTAGCACGTGCCTAAGAAAGAAACCCCTAATCTACATCTACGAGCAAGCATTGGGGATTCTTTGACTCACCGGAGCTTGCGCAGTAGCAGCCAACCAAGGCCGGGGTGAAAACCCCGGCGGGAAGGAGAGAGGTGGCGGAGCAGAAGAGGAGCCGGCCCTCGCGACGGCCGGCGGCATCGACCTCGTGCTCATGGCCACGCCGGAGGTCAAGGAGGACGGCGCGCCGACAGGAGAAAACCCTTGGACAGGGTCAAGAAAACCCCACTGCCCAATGGGGTCCCAAGAAGTGGCGGCTCCGTGGACGGCACCGGCGCCGAGCCCACGACCACGAGGTCCGAAAACGGCGGCGGGGCAGGAACGGCCGGGACCGCATTGGTCGGCCCTCGTGGTGGCCGGCAACAGATGGGGGACGGTGCTCGCAGCGCCGTCGCCAGGTCCCTGCCCGAGTTCTAGAGCTCGGCCACCCAGCGCTCTTGGATGCTGGCGATGCGCTGGTCGATGGGGGTCAGAGGACGGCGCGATGGTGGGCAAGGCAGAACCATTAGAGGAGAGGAAAAGGAGGGGCGGTGAGGCAGAGCAGTGGGAATAGTGTGTGGCGGTGACAGGAGAGTGCGAGGGGAGTTATGAGACGTCCCCTCCGTCTCCCGCGCTGCCCGAGGCGTGCAACCTCCTCACACGCGTGGCCAGCCGAGGCAGGCTCACGGTTTCCGCCGGGCTAGGCTCGGGCCTACTTTAAGTTTCGTGCGCGGCACGAATCACATGCAGCCCAGCCAACCAAATAGACAACGCACATCCCGTGCAGGCCTGGTTGGGCTGCATGCGGCCAACCAAACACGCACTGTGTGTATTGTGCTTCGATCAGATTCTATAGCTTGTATCTGTAGTTGAGGCTCAAAAAACGCATCTCTCACATGATTCACGTGTGTGCAAACTTCCAGGTTTTGGACTCTCGCTCCCCGTCCAGACCCACACACGTCCATTTGTGTTTGAAATCAAGGGCATGGTGGGACTGAAACTCGTGTACGGTCCAAGGGGCAACTAAAATTGGATACCTACATCATGTGTGGCACACATCCTCATTGTGGCATCCATGTTTCACACCTTTAAGAAACCATGTGCAATATGTGCATGTGAGATACTTTTTATATACTAGTAGATGATTCACCGCGCGTTGCTGCGGAGATTTCTTGCAATAATTTATTAATAAAATTTAAAATAGATTGTATACATTTTATTTGATTATTATATAGTTACGAATATATATAGAATATTAGTAATATTTCTCATGCATGTTGGGAGAAACAATTAGTGCGTTTGATGAGGTGGCATATGTGCATGTTGAGAGAGAATGTAAATAATATTTTTCTTGCATGTTTAGAGAAATAATTAGTGGGATGATGACGTGGCATGTGTGTTGGGGTGGCATCTGTGCATGTTGTGAAAAGTTAGATAGTGGGGATCAACTGTTTAGGTATACTATATGATACCCCACGCGTTGCTGTGGAGATCTATTGCTATATTTTCTTGATGAGATTAAAAATAGATATGGTACATTGTATTTGATTATTATAGTTGTGAATATATATAGAACATAATTCGTATTCCATGCACGTTGAGAGAAATATAATTAGTGCTATTGATGAGGTGGCATGTGTGGAGAGTTCAAATGTGTGAGAGAATATAAATAGCATTTATCATGCATGTTAAGAAAAAGAATTAATGAGATGATGATGTGGCATGTGTGGTGAGGTGGCATGCATGCATGTGGAGAGAATTGAGATAGTGAGGATCACTATTTAGGCATAATATAGTATAGGGGGTATGAGCGAAAACTGCCTTTGGTGACCGAGCTCACTGGAGGCCTCCAGATTCAAAATTCAAATTTCATTGAAATTCATATTTTTACATTTCAAAAAATTCCAAAAAAATACAGATATACATGAAGGCATAACACACATGTGTGTAAATTTTCAGGGCAAAATACGTTGAAATGAGCGTTGTGCAAAAAAGACAAATGTAGGGCTATTTAACACGTAATACTATTCAGACTCACATCCATGAATTTGTCTTTTTTGCACAGGTCGCATTTCAACGTATTTCATCATGAAATTTTACACACATGTGGGTTACATCCTTACATACACGCATATTTTTTTCAGAATCTTTTAAAACATAAAAGTTTGAATTTGATTTTTTTCAAAAATAAAGGCCTTTATGGAGCTCGGCCTTCAAAACGCCATTCTCAGGGTATGAGAAACTTTTCACAGCATAGACACATCCTTTTTCTTTTGCGGAAAAAAGTACTCCCTCCATAAAGAAATATAAAAGCGTTTAGATCACTAGAGGAAGTACAAAATATCTTGCACTAAAGCTTCTCTCTCTTGAGTGATTGAACCTGCATCTATTACCATTATATATGGTGTGGGTGAGGAAGGGTGGAGCATGAAGGGTGCGAGCGACAAACCATGTATAGCTAGGATGAGAAGCAGAAGGAGAAGTTGTAATCAATTACATGCAAGGAGAGTGGAGCTCAATTTGAAATGTGCGACCCGTTAGGTGTACGGCCTGGCGACTGCGCTGGCGACCGCGAGCCCCCGGCGGGGCGTGCGCTAGGCGGGATGCCACCAGCGGCATGGACCTTGGTCCACCATGGAGTGGGTTCGCCCCAGGTGCGCGCGGCGGTGGAGCGTGTTGTTTCGCCGACCCCAGGGGCTGGGGCCTGCCGGAACCGTTTCTGGGCGCTGTCGGAGGCGGACTCTAACGATGAAGACGAGGGGGAGGATTGCGAGAGTTGTGTGCGTGCGGTGCCGGAGGGGCCGTCGATTGGTGATTTTGATGCCTTCGCGGCGGAGGCGCGTGGCCTGGGAGCAGCGGGGGGGGGGGCGCTTTGCTCCGGGAGGTCGCGGTTCCAGGGCCACGGCCTAGCGCATCTGGCAGCCGGCATCGGCGGGGAGTGCGGGCTCGGGTCGTCGAAGGCGACGGGTGCGGCCCGTCGCATCAGATCCTTGACGGTGGCTTGTCTGGTCTAGGATAGGGATGCACAGTCCGGGGAGGACTGGCCTTGCCTGCCTGCTCCTTCGGCTCCTGCTCCGCCGGTGGCGGTGGCGGACGAGAGGGAGCGGGCGCTGTCTGCCCGGGGGCCTAGGGTTGGGCCGTTGGGGCCGCATGCTGGTGGGCTAGAGCCAGCTAACGAAGTGGTTCACGGGCTGGGCCCATCCGCGGGGCAGGTGCTGGGGACGGCTCAGGAAGTGAATACACTTGTCGGCTATAAATGGATGCGGAGAGGCTGTCTGGACCCTCATTTAGGGTTTCCAGCCACTGCGAGCGAGGAGCGGCGCCTCGCACACTCCGCCCGCACTCTCAAGTTCTCGCCCCCTCCCCCTCCCCTTCTCAAATCCTTTGCGGCGGTGGTGATGGGAGACCGGCGAGCTGACAAGAGGGCCATGAAGGTCTCAGATCTGGAAGCGGAGCGGCGCAGGGAGTGGGAGCTGCAGGACAAGGCGAAGCGCTCGATGCGGGAGCGCGCGGACGGTCATGAGGTTAGAGCCGAGCACGGCGGATCTCGTGACCAGGGCGGGCGCGAGGGGGATTGGGGTCCTCCTCCCCCATGGTGGATCCAGCAACAAGAAAGAAAGAAGAACAAGAAGGTCAATCAGAGGCGGCGCAAGCTCGAGAGGAAGCCGGAGGCACATCCCAACTATGCTGGGGGCCATGGGGATCCGATGGCCAAGAAACCTCGGGCGGCCGCAGATCCATTGGCGGTTGCCTTTCCTTCTTCCTCCAAGGGCACGGCGGAGGAGCCAATTCCAGTGGAAGAGGTGACAGATGTGGAATGCTTAAAGTGCGGCCGCCTCGAGCACTACCAATCCAAGTGTAAGTTTCAACCCATGTGCGTGCTCTGTAAGGAGGAAGGACATGCGTCTACGCACTGTCCGATGCGGGGGCGTCAACTCCATTTGTAGATCATGGGTAGCGCCATCTCCGTAGAGGGTTTTTTCTACTTGGAGTTTGATGAGGAGGATGAGGCAGAGCTGCCTATGGATGCAAGGATCAGAACGCGGCAATTTTTCTTACTTCCGAGCCAGGGAGGCTCAACCTTCGCATCCTCAAGCAAGAACTTCAACACATGGTGACTGGATCTTGGGATTGGCAAGTGACCCAGGTTGGTGACAACGATTTCTTGGTTGTTTTCCCTTCGGCTGATCTCCTTCACATGGCAAAGACAAGTGGAAAGCTTTTTCTATCTATCAATGACATCACAGCCTCGGTCCAGGACATGCTTCACGAGAAGGTGCAGCCGATGGCCATGCCAGAGACTTGGGTGCGGCTGCACGGCATCCGGAAGAAACACAGACGTGAGGATCGCATCAAGGAAGGGTTCCGAATGCTTGGCCGCCCAATCGTGGTAGACGAACTGTCCCTCATCAGGATGGGCCCGGTGAGGATGAAGTTAGCGTGCAAGGCTCCGGAGAAACTAAATGGTTTCGTGGAAGTATGGTTCAATCATGAAGGTTACCAGATTAAGGTGGAGCGTGAGATGTTGCCCAAGCTTGGTGGTGAGCGTGTGGTGATCGTTCCTGGTCCATCTAACCCCCCGCCCAAAGATCCCGCTGCCAATGGAGGGGCGCACCCTTCGGGTAGCGTGCATCCCATCGGCGCATCCCCTAGTGCGGCCCCTCAAGGAGATGATCGGGTTCCCACCAAGGGATCAGACGGTGACACCGAGATGCGGGACATGGGAGATGATTTCGAGGATAACCAGCAAGATACTTCTATAGACACGGAAACTTGGGACAGGTTGGGTGCTCTCTCAACTGATGCGGGTGCCATGGGGGTGGCGACGCAGGACACGGCAGTGAGCGTCCCATCGCTAGATCAATCCCTAGCGTTGACGTTCGACGAATACAGATCAAACTTGGTGGCCCCAGTGGTGACGCGACTGGAGCCTAACAAGGAGGTTGGGGCCATTTCAGTCCCGGCGCCATCTCTGGCTGTGGCAACCGGGGCGGACTCTGGGTGTGTCATGGATTGTGACCTGACCCCCGCCAACAAGCGTGGCTCCAACAGTGCGGGGCGTCAGGGAAAGAAGATGGCGGGCAGAAAGCCGGCCAATAAGCAGGTGGCAGAAGAGGCGGGGGAGACGGGAGCGGCGGTAACCCTTCGTGGCGAATTGGGGGCGGCGCTGGGTGTGGCAGAAGTGGGCACCAAGGCCAGGCGTTCCGAGGCTACTCCTATTGCGCAGCGGGCGCCCAGCGCGCGTGCCAAGGCCAAGCTTGGGGAGCTAACTTCGCTGGAGAGCGCCAAACTTCGGCTTGCTGACAAGAATCTGGAGGCCGCAGGTAATCCCTTACCATCTTACCACATACTGAACGCTTTTTCGGATGAACATCTTGCGAACATCTTAGACGATAGTGGAGTTGCAATTAGTGCTCCGTGTAGTGAGATCATCTCACTGGTGCGCGCGCGGGAGGAAGCGCAGGCCATGCTCGCAGCTGCGGCCGCGCGCTATGCTGACTCGAATCAACTTGCCATCGTGCCGGTAGCGGCTGGATGCGAGCACTACAAAAAATACACTTCCATGATGATACGTGTTTGTCACAGTTGGTCGCGTTTTTTGTCATGCATGTACATCCATGACGATTTTATGACAGAATCAAGATAGTCATACCTGTGTTGTCGTAGAAGTGTTCCATGACATTATCAAAATTATCATCACGGAAGTGTCCACTTCCATGACGATAAATCGCGTGTCACAGAAGTGCTTTCGTCAAGGGTGACTGTCGGTGTCAAAACCGGCGGATCTCGGGTAGGGGGTCCCGAACTGTGCGTCTAGGCGGATGGTAACAGGAGACGAGGGACATGATGTTTTACCCAGGTTCGGGCCCTCTTGATGGAGGTAAAACCCTACGTCCTGCTTGATTGATATTGATATTGTGGATGTTTACAAGAGTGGATCTACCACGAGATCAAGGAGGCTAAACCCTAGAAGCTAGCCTATGGTATGATTGTAATGGTTCTTGTTGTTGTTCTACGGACTAGAGCCATCCGGTTTATATAGACACCGGAGAGGGCTAGGGTTACATAGAGTCGGTTACAATAGTAGGAGATCTACATATCCGTATCGCCAAGCTTGCCTTCCACGCCAAGGAAAGTCCCATCCGGACACGGGGCAAAGTCTTCAATCTTGTATCTTCATAGTCTTGGAGTCCGGTCGATGATGATAGTCCGGTCGATGATAGTTCGGCTGATGATGGTAGTCCGGCTATCCGGACACCCCCTAATCCAGGACTCCCTCAGTAGCCCCTGAACCAGGCTTCAATGACGATAAGTCCGGCGCGTATATTGCTTGGCATTGCAAGGAGGGTTCCTCCTCCGAATGATAGAAGATTGTGAACACCAGGATAGTGTCCGGCTCTGCAAAATAAATTCCACATTTCACCGTAGAGAGAATAATATATACACAAGTTCGATCTGCTGACGTTTTTTGTGGCATGACGTCACGCCACTACCAAGCCATTACTTGAATCGTTTTTTACTCTACCACCTCAGTGCATTTAGCGAAGCGGTTTCCTCGGCATGTCTTGTCGAAGCAGAGATCGTGTTCCCCCTTAATCCGGGATTCTCATCAATACGGACGTGGGTAACCCAACCGCGCCATTGATGGTGACGCTTGGGGGATAAGCGAGTTTTACCAGGCCGGTGGGGGACGCGTAGACTTCGCCCGCCCATATAAGGGATAAGGATTCACCTTTTCACCTACGCCTTCTTCCTCCTTTGCTTATCCATCTCCGCGCACTCGAGCTCCAGCGCCCAAGCCCGCACATCTCGTCTCAACCTTCCCCACTTATGTCCGGAGCGGGAGGCAAGTGGATGACCTCCTCCGTTACAGAGGAGCACATCAAAACACTGCGCAGCGCCGGCTACCTGTCCGGCGACATCGCGCACCGGCTGCCCGACGAGGGGCAGCTCATCCCCACCCCCAGGCCCCATGAGAGGGTCGTTTTTATTCCCCACTTCCTCCGCGGACTAGGTTTTCCACTTCACCCTTTTGTCTGGGGGCTCATGTTCTACTACGGCCTGGATTTCCATGATCTGGCGCCGAACTTCATCCTCAACATCTCGGCGTTCATCGTCGTGTGCGAGGCCTTCCTCTGCATCCAGCCCCACTTCGGCTTGTGGCTCAAGACCTTCAATGTCAAGCCGAAGGTAGTGAAGGGCACTCAAGCGGAGTGCGGAGGCGCCATGTTGGGCAAGATGCCCAATGTCCTTTGGTTTGAAGGGGCCTTCGTGGAATCCGTCAAGGGGTGGCAATCGGGGTGGTTCTATATCACCAAGCCGTGCGACCCTAAGTGGGCGGCGACCCCCGAGTTCAGATCTGGTATCCCCACGCAGCTCACCTCCTGGAAAGAGAAGGGTTTGCTGTGGGGTAGTTCGGAGGAGGTGACGGGACTCCAAGCCTGTATCCAGAAGCTGGTGAAGAAGCTCAGGCTGGTTAACGTGGTCCAAGTCATGCTCGTCCGCCGGATTCTCCCATGCCAAGAGCGGGCATTCAATCTGTGGGAGTTCAATCCGGAACAGCACCAGGCGCTGAGCGGGCTCTTCGACACGACGTATGAAGGCGCCTGGAGGGTGCTGTTTAAGGGCGCCGAAGCCCCCGCATCCGCGACTGAAGATCGCGGATTTCGCTCGCAGCGCCAAGCCGACGAGGTAAGTGATTCTACCCCTTTATGGGACACTTGCTTTTCATAGTTTGACTATATGCGGGTTTTAATTTCCCCTTTTCCTTTGACGGGACTGGATGAGGAAGGCGGAGCAGATTATCTGCCCGGCTCCCATGCCAGAAAACCCAGTAGACGCCCGTCTAGCGAGGCTGCTGGTTCCGGCACCACACGTGGTGCCGAAGAAGAAGGCCAAGAAGGAGGCCACGGGTGCTCGAAAGAGTTCCCGTTTTCAGGTATCCGACGATTCCGGGGCGGACTCCTCCCCCGAAAACGAGGAGGAGAAAGAGGACTCTCTCCCAGAGGAGGGAGAGAGGAAGAGGAAGGCTTCCCCAACAGGGGAGGCCGAAGGGTCCAAGAGGGGAAGGACTATTCCCCCGGACAGCTCCGCCAACATCAACGTTGGCGAGGAAGAACGGCCTTCAAGGGCCAGGCCTCTAGTGAGATCGTAAGTATCCGGATTCCTGAGTGATTTATAATTTCTTTTTCTATGTCACATAGTGTCATTCTGATGCCGCGTGCTGCCTGTAGTCCGGCCAAGGATGATCTCCCCGCTTCATCGAGCGGGTCGTTGGCTCCGTCAGATGTAGATTCCATCCCGACCGCCTCCACCCCTCGCGACACCGAGGACGCCGAGGTGGGATCCCAAGAAGGGACCCATCAGGGGGAGGCTCCGGAGGCGCCACAAGGCAGCCTCCCGGACTTTGCGCCGGGCTCCATATCAGAACCCGCAGTGGTTCCGGAGTCCGGCCGGTGGCCCCTTCGCACGAAGGGCAAGACCGTGACGCCGGCGGCTTCCGTCCAACCGGCAGCGCCGGACAATTTGTTGGAGGCGCTCCAAAGCGCTTCCATTGAGGAAGAACACCGCACTATTATGAGTGCGGTGATTCAGAAGGTACAGCTCGCCAAGAGCGGGCTGACCGGAGCCTGCAGTAGCCTTCTATCAGGCTTTGAGGTAAGAAGATAAAAATATGCAATGTAATACCGCATAGACAGTAGCCCCTGATGCTCGGTTCGGTGTTCGGAAAGAAAAGCCGGACTGAGGATCTGGAAAAAAAAGATATACGCATGGTTGCTAAAAAATTATGTCAATATGGGTTGCAGGCTGCGCTGCTGACCTCTGCCGCACTGACTGCGGAGGTCGGCGCTTTGAAGCAGGAGCTCGAGCGGTCCGAGCAAGAGCTCCGCCGCGCCAAGAAGCAGCTCCAGGACAAAGAAGGTGAGTAACACCATTTTTAACTTGTACCTTACAGAAAAGGATTTAGGTTGCAACAAAAAATAACAAGGATAACATGGGTACTGCAGGGGACACGAACGAGGTGGCGACCCTGAAGGAGGCCGTGTCTGCGGCCGAATGCAATGCGGCCGCGGAACGGGCAGAGCGAGAAAAGCAGGAGGCGCGGGTGGTGGTGGTTCAGCAAGAGCTCCAGGCTCTCATGGAAAAGCATGAGAGTTTGGAGCGTGACTCAAAGACTCAAGAGTCCGAGCTTGCCTCGGCTCTCGAAAGTGCCAAGACTGCCAAGGCCGATGCCCATAAGTCCCTTCAGGAGGTTGAGTTGGTGAGGAAGATAGCGGCGGGTAAGGCATTTTTCATGCAAAGCAAGCATGTGAATGTAAATTACGTGTTACTTACCCGAATTCGGAGCTCTCCAGGGGCGTTTGTAGATCTGCCTCGCAGCGTGTCTGATGCCGTTGCATTCTACCGAGCCGAGGAGGGGAGCTCAACGGAGAAGGTCTTCTAGTCTCGGCATGCTGAGGCCGGCCATCCGGTGCCCCCTAGCGACCAGCTGAAGCAGCTGGTCGAGCTCCACAAGGCGGCCGAGCAGGCCATGAAGGGCCTCATAGTCCGGCTGTGGCCTAGAGAGGCCATGCCTGGGAGCTACTTCGGTCTCGTGCGACGGTTGGTGGATGCGTGCCCCTGGGTAGAGGTTATCAAGCGCTCTGCCTGTATTCAAGGTGCTCGTCGGGCCCTTGCCCGCGCAAAGGTGCATTGGGGCAAGCTGGATGCGGAGAAGCTAATCACTGACGCGCCACCAGCGGGCAAGGAATATCGTACGCCCGAAATGTACTATAGGACTGTCCTGAAGGGTGCCCGCAAGATTGCGGATGAGTGCCCCAGGGATGTAATTATTGAGTAAATTCGCAATGTGTTATCCTGTGCGCTGAAAACTTTGTTCATATGCGCTAAGCAACGCTTGTTAATTTAAAATATTACCTTCTGTGCGGCCGTTTATTAAATCTGAGAGATGACAAGTCGTCGGCTTCAGCCCCCATGCCACGAGTGCTGGGGTGTTCGGGATAAACTTGAGCACTCTTGTTCCCATTTTTGGGTCCATCTAGGGAGGCGCTCAACACAACGAACAAGGCAACCGGACTTATAGTGCTTGAACACTCTCACTTAGCCATAGAATTCTATAATTTTAAATTTCGGCGAAGCCCCTAGTATTCGGAAGACCGAATTAGGGGCGCTATCCACGCCTTCGTCGGACATTATCCGGAACTTCGCTCGAAGCAGCGTAGGTCTTTAAGGACCCGAAAGGACCTCTCGAACAGCGACCAGTCTCTTGCCTTATCATGACAGTCAGTTTTAGCTTTCTCCACTGAGGCGTTAACCCGGCTCAACCGGGGCGCAATCGCAGTGGTTCTCCCAGTGCTACCTTAGCCGATAGAACGGAACCTAAGGTGCCATACATGGGAGCCGGGCAAACCCAACTATTGACCCAAGACATGATTCGGAGCCGATTCATATAATGCTATAAGTTCGGGGTGCCGCACTTGTGAAAGTGTTCGGACTTTATCACACCATAATGCGGGGAACATAAGCCCCTGGTGTATTTGGCCGTACCAAAATGTACGGATGCAACATGTTGTAAATGAACATATATATATATAAGGTAATGCAATTATGGGCAAAAAGTTCTGCATTTTATTCGAGAAGATCTGCTATGAGTGCAGAATGATACAAATAGTGCGGAAAACAAGGGATTGGACGAATTAAAGGCGTCTCCCTCCAGGGGTAGGCCGCGGAATGGTGTATTTAACAAATTTAATGCTCGTAATGGAGACCACCTGAGTGTTCGTCGCAGCCTTTGTCCCTCCCTGGCTGTTGCATCATGAGTTCGGCAGGTTCGCCGCCGGAATGAGTCCTGTGTAAAAAAAGAAATAAAAGATAAAAAGAGCCACACACTTGGGAGCCCCTGGTGTGGTCGAACCGCACTCTGGGTCTGGTGTGGTTGTGCCTCTCCCCCTATGCCCATGGTATCTCCAGGGCGTAATTATGTACACGGAGAGTTTGTCTTACAATTGTGCGAGGGCTGGGGTTGAGGCCGCATTGCTACGCATGCTCGGAACGTGCCAGGTGGTCTTGGTTGATGTTGCTCCGGGCGCGTTTGGCCGTGTCCGGTCGTTTAACGGCCGGACTCGAAAATTGCCTTAAAAGGCTGCTCTGTACTTCTGCCGCGAGAGCCGCTGTATGTTCCTCCGTTAGGAGGGAGCGTTCCGTGTTTCCATTGACCGTGATGACTCCACGGGGGCCTGGCATCTTGAGCTGAAGGTATGCATAATGCGGCACCGCGTTGAATTTTGCGAACGCGGTTCGTCCGAGCAGAGCGTGATAGCCACTGCGGAATGGGACTATGTCGAAGATTAACTCCTCGCTTCGGAAATTATCCGGGGATCCGAAGACCACTTCCAGTGTAACTGAGCCTGTACAACTGGCCTCGACACCTGGTATGACGCCTTTGAAGGTTGTCTTTGTAGGTTTAATCCTTGAAGGGTCTATGCCCATCTTGCGCACTGTATCCTGATAAAGCAGGTTCAGGCTACTGCCGCCGTCCATCAGGACTCTCGTGAGGTGAAATCCATCGACGATTGGGTCTAAAACCAATGCGGCGAATCCGCCATGGCGGATACTGGTCGGATGGTCTCTTCGATCGAAAGTGATCAGGCAAGAGGACCATGGGTTGAATTTAGGGGCGACTGGCTCCATCACGTATACGTCCCTTAGTGCACGCTTCCGCTCCCTCTTGGGAATATGCGTTGCGTATATCATGTTTACCGTCTGAACTTGAGGGGGAATCCCTTTTGTCCTCTGTTGTTCGGCGACCGGGTCTCCTCCTCATCATCGCTGTGTAGCCCCTTGTCACTGTTTTCGGCGATTAATTTGCCTGCCTGCTTGAATACCTAAAAATCTCTGTTGGTGTGGTTAGCTGGCTTTTCGGGGGTTCCATGTATTTGACAGGAGCGGTCGAGTATTCGGTCCAAATTGGACGGGCCCGGAGTGGTTCTTTTGAATGGCTTCTTCTGTTGACCGGGCTTGGAGCCTCGGAATCCGGCGTTGACTGCCGTATCCTGATTGCTGTCGCCGTTAATGCGGCGTTTGTTGTTGTTTTGAGGCAACCTGCCGTTGCGGTCCTTGGTATCCGGACTGCCAGCGTTTTTGCTGAGGTTGTTGCTGCGAGCTAGCCAGCTATCCTCTCCCGCACAGAAGCGGGTCATGAGTGATGTGAGGGCTGCCATGGATTTCGGCTTTTCCTGTCCTAGGTGCCGGGCCAGCCACTCGTCGCGGATGTTATGTTTGAAGGCAGCGAGGGCCTCTGCATCCGGACAGTCGACGATTTGATTTTTCTTTGTTAAGAACCGTGTCCAGAATTGCCTGGCCGATTCGTATGGCTGCTGGATTATGTGGCTTAGGTCATCTGCGTCCGGTGGTCGCACTTATGTGCCCTGGAAGTTGTCGAGGAATGCGGCTTCCAGGTCTTCCCAGCATCCAATTGACTCTGCGGGCAGGCTGTTAAGCCAATGCCGAGCTGGTCCTTTAAGCTTGAGCGGGATATATTTGATGGCGTGAAGATCGTCGCCGCGGGCCATATGTATATGGAGGAGATAATCCTCAATCCAAACCGCGGGGTCTGTTGTGCCATCGTAGGATTCGATATTAACGGGTTTAAACCCTTCAGGGATTTGATGATCCATTACTTCCTCAGTGAAGCATAGTGGGTGTGCGGCGCCTCTGTATTGAGCAATATCGCGACGTAGCTCGAGAGAGCGTTGTCTGCTCTGTTCGGCCCAGCCGGAGTAGTTGTATCCGGCGCAACGGTATTCGTCGTGGGTCTTGGGGCGCCCACGTGATCCATAGATAGATCTGGATTGTCTCGCCTTGTCCTCCAATATATCCCGCAAGTCCGGCGCGTTCTCCCATGGCTTCATGCTTTTTGAGCGATGTCGGGGTACGGTTTTGGTGAAGGGCTTGCATGCCTCTCTGTCGCGGCCACGAGGTGGTCGGTCTGCCGTATTGTGCACTAGTGATGCAGGTTTGTACGCTTCCTCCTCTAGTCGGGGGAGCAACTTGCGTTTTGGGTAACTTTTGGAGGGGCGTTCGAGTTCATACTCTTCGGCCGCAAGGACCTCGGTCCATCAGTCGGCCAGTAGGTCTTGATCAGCTTGAAGCTGTTGCTGCTTTTTCTTTAGGCTGTTTGCCGTGGCCATTAGCCTGCGTCTGAAACGCTCTTGTTCGACGGGATCCTCAGGCACGACGAATTCGTCGTCGTCGAGGCTTGCCTCGTCTCCGGAGGGAGGTAAGTAATTCTCATCCTCGACCTCCTCGTCTGCCGTCCTCTCGTGAGGGCTTGCTTCTGCCTCCTCCTGCGCTGCATCGTGCTGGAGGGGGTTGTCTTCGGCACTTTCTGGGGTGTTATTGTCTCCTGTGCCGGAATCTCTATTCTTGCTGTGGCGGGATTTAGAGCGGCGCCGCTGATACCGGCGTTTGGGCTGTTTATTTAAGGAATCGGCCTCCGTTGCTTCTTCGCCGTCCCCATCTTTTGGGGTGTCCACCTTATATATGTCGTATGACGAGGTGGTCCTCCAGTGTCCTGTAGGCACTGGTTCTTGATAGTCTCCGGCATCGTCGTCCATACCGTCGATGTCTTCGGAGTCGTAGTCGAGTACGTCGGTTAGATCGTCGATGGTGGCTACGAAGTGGGTGGTGGGTGGGCCCTGAATTTCGTCCGCATCCCAACCATCCTGGCCGTAGTTCAGGCAGGGCTCTCCGGGTAGCGAGAGATGCTTCAGCGAATTTAAGATATCGCCGAAGGGTGAGTGCTGAAAGATGTCCGCAGCGGTGAATTCCATGATCGGTGCCTAGTCGGATTCGACCGGCAGGGGCGCCGGAGGTTCGGAGTCCGGCAGAGAGTCCGGCACCTCGGAGTCATGAGCTTTATGCGGGACAAGGTAAGTGTTCGGCTCCATCGCCGTAGAAGTTGCAGCTCCCGAGGCGGTGTCCAGCCATCCGTCCTCGATCTGAGCGATCGGCTCCGAACTATGGGTCGGAGCGGATTCATGTGCGGCCTCCAAGGTGCTGTCCGGCGGCAGAGTTAGGTCGTGCCCATCGTGACAGTGCGGCACGCTCAGCTGTGGCTCAGATCCATCGAAGATCAAGTCCCCGCGGATATCGGCCGTGAAGTTTAGGCTTCCAAACCTGACCTGACGGCCAGGGGCGTAGCTTTCGATCTGCTCCAGATGGCCAAGTGAGTTGGCCCGCAGTGCGAAGCCGCCGAATACGAAGATTTGTCCGGGGAGAAAAGTCTCACCCAGGACTGCGTCGTTGTCGATTGAAGAGGCCATCAAGCCTATCGGTGACGACACAGAGGAACTCTCAATGAAAGCACCAATGTCGGTGTCAAAACCGGCGGATCTCGGGTAGGGGGTCCCGAACTGTGCGTCTAGGCGGATGGTAACAGGAGACGAGGGACACGATGTTTTACCCAGGTTCGGGCCCTCTTGATGGAGGTAAAACCCTACGTCCTGCTTGATTGATATTGATATTGTGGATGTTTACAAGAGTGTATCTACCACGAGATCAAGGAGGCTAAACCCTAGAAGCTAGCCTATGGTATGATTGTAATGGTTGTTGTTGTTGTTCTACGGACTAGAGCCATCCAGTTATATAGACACCGGAGAGGGATAGGGTTACATAGAGTCGGTTACAATAGTAGGAGATCTACATATCCGTATCGCCAAGCTTGCCTTCCACGCCAAGGAAAGTCCCATCCGGACACGGGGCGAAGTCTTCAATCTTGTATCTTCATAGTCTTGGAGTCCGGTCGATGATGATAGTCCGGCCGATGATAGTTCGGCTGATGATGGTGGTCCGGCTATCCGGACACCCCCTAATCCAGGACTCCCTAAGTGACCGACATGTGGCATCCACCGTAACGGAACACCGTTAAGCTATCGGGTCGAGTTTTGGATCCGATAACCCGTTAACAGCCCCGACCAATGGGGATTTTCCACGTGTAAAATCATCATTGGCTAGAGGAAACACGTGTCGGCTCACCGTTGGGACAGATGTCATCCGCTCATTGTAACGAAGGCGCCTATGATACGGCGACATGTGGCACGGCCCAACAGAGGCCTATTCCTGTGAAAAGGTCGGCCTGTTTGACTTGGTCAAAAGGTGGCGGGCCGGCCCACGGAAAGCCTGTTAACGGCCTGTTCGCATATAGCCCATTTACAACCCCCTAACCCAGGGCCCGTTACGCCCTATATGAATTAGGCATAGTAGCATTATCTGGGCCGTCCAATATGATTCCATCCCATTTTAACTTCTGGCCCATGTGTGGCCCATGACTTCTTTCGGCCCATATGAGGCCCTTTGTAACTCTTGGCCCATTAACGGCCCGTGGTGAAACTGGCCTGTAATGAATAGTGTATCACTTTATATCCATTAACGGCCCGTTATTCTATTGGGCCGTTTCCATCCCAAGTTATCTTTCGGCCTTCTAAGGGACCATTGATTCTTGGGCTCATTTGCAGCATTCGGTTACATACGGCCCATTACTGTCGTTTTCTACTTGTGGGCCAAATTCAGCCCGTCGTTACAATCGGCCCATTTGCGGACCGTTAATACGTTGGGCCGTTTTCATGTAAAAAAACCGTTGGGCTGTTTTCATAGAGTTATCAAATACGGTCTATTAACGGCTCGTTATGGTCCATGAATAGTACGACCCATGATTGCGAAATGATGATACGCCCCGTAGAAGGCCCATGGATCCTACGGCCTGTATAGAAGGCCAATGGATCCTACGGCCGGAAGAAGTCCCATGGATCATACGGCTTGCAGGAGGCCCATGGTTACAATAGTCCGTGTGTTGCCATGATTATTTTGGCCTAGTTACCAAAAATAGGCTATTGTGGCCACTAGAAAAACACAGAAAAAGAACTACATTGATGACAAGCAAACAACTAAACAAGACAATAAGGAAATAAATAAGCAAGCAATTAACGCTAGCCTATTACCGCTATTACACATATTACATCCACTGGGCATCAAAGTTCGCCACCAGTGCAAATATAGGGAACAAAGCAGCATATTACATACACTGGCCGTCAAAATTGGCCACTAGTGCAAATAAACATGGCAGCAAAACAAGAGCATAACTGAAACAACTTCAAAAGAGCTCAAGAAATGTTATCCTGGGTATCCACCATGCTGGCAATAATCTTAGCAAGCTTATTAGCTTTGTCCTGTTTGGCACTAAAATCCTCCAACGCTTGCTATTGCACCAGAAAGTATGCATCTGAATGCTCCAGGGACTTCCACAGTCCTTCCTCTTCTTGTCACAGCACAGCTGATCGATGTCTTTCAGCTTGTAGTTGAGACTCAAGAAACCGAATTGATTCAAATAGTGAGTTTGAATAGCTTGTGCAAGCGGTAGTGGCCAGTAACTCGAACACTAAACCAAGACAGGACTTTGGGGTTGTCTCGTTGTCTTCAAGATAGTCTTCCTTAGCTGTTTTATCAGCTTTGTTGGAGATCAACAAGGATGTGTCACTATCCTGAACCTTATCTGCATTACTTCCTTTACCATTGCTTAATAAGGCACTCTTCCCTAATATTCTTTCAGCATTCTAAAAGAAGAAACAAGCAGACACATAACAAGTTTAGCATGTACTAGTATATGAAACTCATTTCGGTGAACCAGTTCATTAGTAAGGTGGACAGAATTAAACTACCAAGTCTTCTATTGCCAAGTACTAGTACATAATAAAAGCATCAAACAAACATATATCTATGTCCTATGGTCACTCCATTGTCTTGCCAAATCAAAATAGAGACACGGTTCAAATCATATCAGTTCAAGACAAAGCAGTAGTGAAAGAATACAAAGCGTGAGAAACTACACGACACAACAAGATTTCAGATGGGTACCACGGTCCACGGGTCTACATGTACAACAACACTATTGGCTTTGTTGTGATGCTAGTAATGTGCATGATATGAAAGTCAACTATATACACAATTGAAATTGAAATCAAAAGAGCTATTGATAAGAGCAAACCTGTTAAAGAAACATGCGTGAACATACCTGTTGTGCCATTGGAGTTTCAATTGGATCCTTCAATTTAAAAATAAGTTTGTATGAGTAAATATAGTGGTACAAGAGCAAAGCAATCATAGTTAAAAAAAGGCGTGCCTAAGCGAGCGCTTAAGAGCGCCTAGGCTCTAGGCGTTGGCAAAACGCATTGCGCATAACTACGCTTAATCTGTGCATAACTGTGCATAAGCATGCGCTTTGGTCAGTAAAGCACAAGGCGGTGGCAAAATGCACAATTAACGCCTAGCGCTTTTATGAACTATGATAGCAATGGAATCTTAAATTAGAACAGTTGTTCTTTAGGTTTAGGCACTTGTTCTACATGAATAGAGAGTACAGTAAGACGCAAGAATATAATACTTAAAGATAGAAAATGAGCTCATAGACCTTACCATTCTTGGTTCGGGACCAGTACAGAACAAGGCGTTCCCAGTCATCGTCCAGTAAATGTGTTTCAGAAGAACGTAAGGGAATTTGATGAGTTTCTTTGCCGGTGAAGTATGTTTTCTTCAGGTAATTCCGATACTGCCACTAAGCATTCTTGAAGGTAGCAGAGGTATTAGCACAGGTTACCTCATCCTGAGTTTCCAAATTGGTCCTTCTCTATAGAGAAAAATGGGAAAAATTGCTATATTATAACGATCATGGAGGTAGGATGTATGAGACGAAGCAAAGTAATTGCCATGAATAACATTACTTACACATAACTCCTGGACAAACACCTGCAACTGACATTTTCCTTCATCTTCAGTATAATATTTCCAAGATGGGAAGATACGCACATACGATTTAACAACATCAAATGCGATAGATGCTAAACTACAACTAGCTGGTTGTGCTTCCTCCACAGGAATAGGCGTACTAACTGGTGGAGTTGGGGTTCTCCGTGATAGTACTGGCCCTTTGGGCACTGGAGCTGCCTTACTAACTGCTCTTGCTTGGGAGCACTATGGTGGAGATGGTGCTGTGTCAACAGGAACTGGGTTACTATCGGCTGGGGTTGGGGTTAGATTGGGTGAAGCTGGTTCTCTGTCCATCATAGTAGGGGTACAATCTGCGAGAGTTTGGGTTATGTGTGGTAGGGATGGTTCTTGTGCATGTACAACCGGGGTGCTATCTCCACCAAGAGGTAGCACGGTTTTATTTGAAGACTGTGTTTTTAGTCTGCTAGATACTGGCATCACCCGCTCCAATTCAAATGGATGATAAACAGGAAACATAGTTGAATGTACAGACATTGTATGAGAGACAGATGCAATAGATAGTTGAAAAAAAAGGGTATGAAATAGTTGACATGTATATTGTTTAACTAAAATGGATAGCATGACATAATTTCACATATATGATGTCTATCTAAACTGGATAGCATAGCATAACATAATTCAAAGATATGATGAATAACTAAACAGAATCGCATGACATAATTCACCTACATGTTATCTAAGTAATCAGGATCGCATCATTTAATTAACATATGTGATTTATATGCTAAACAGAGGGCATTTGATATGATGTCTGAACTAAGAACATGGTGTTGAATATTGTGTATATGATGTTTAAAGTATGCAATGCAAGACACCGTATGCATGATATGAGCAGTATAACCATGCCAAGTTAGAGCATACACCTTAGTGGGGGAATAGGACTGGTCATCTGTCTCTGAATCCATCTTTGAGGAGCTATCGGGACCCAACAAGAGATCTGCTTCAACAGGTAGCACTGTCTGCTCTGAAGGCCTTGTTTTCACTCCAGATTTTTCCATCTCCCACCCAAATGGCTGATTCACAGGAAGAGTAGTTTAATGTACAATCATTGTCGAAAAATGGAAATGTAATGAAGAAAAGGATGGGCAAGATATCATTCAAATATATGATGCCTGGTTAAACAGGATGGCATTGCACATTTCACATATATTATGGCTGGCTAAAAGACATGAGACTGCATAATTCCCATATATGATATCGAAACTAAACAGGTGGCATTATAGAACATGTCTAAACTAAGCAGATGACATATATGATGTCAAAAGTAGGCACTGCAAGGCAACATATGCATGATATGACTAACATCATCATGCCAAGGTAGAGCAAACACCTTGGGGGGTAAATAGGAGTGGTCAGCGGCGTCTGAATCCGCCTCAGAACAGATATCTTCCTCTGGATTACAATCTGGAGAGGGGTGGGGAGGGTTTGCCATTGAACCACCATGGAGAAATGTCTGCATGACATTGTATTGTCGCGCAAAACACTTCTCTTTTTCTTACATGTTCAGCATGACTGTGTACAATATCTGACATGCATACGAAAAAAATATGGTGAGATATGTAAGGAGAGCATGCAAAAATTTAGAGTGATGATACAACCAGTGGATGGATCCAAAAATAATGATAGCGGCTGATGATTGCTTTAAATTAATAAAAAGACAGATGATGATTGTTTTACTATTTCACTACAAAAAAAGACACATCCGTGACATTTTGGGCCGAACGAAATAAAAATTTGTCATACATATGACACTTCTATGACGATAACTGTGACAAAACCCGGTATCATCATAGATGTGGTGGGCTCCTACTTCTATGACAAAAAATCATGACAGAAAATGGGCTTTTTGTCCTGGGCGGGCCGGAGACTCAGCTGCATGACATTCTTTGGGCCGTCCATGATGGAAAAACCCGTGGTAGAAGCGAGGGGGAGGAAAATTTCGGGGAGTTGCCGGTTACGGTGGGAGAGTGATGCGCGTTTGTCTTGTACAGGTACGCGCGTGTGTGCGAGGCGTTGGCTCTAACTGAAGCCGAGCGAGGCGTTGGGATCTAACTAAACCAGAGCGATTGCACTGCAGGCTACACGTTACTGAACCCGAGGGATCGATCGATGGCTGTTAACTAAACCCGATGGAGCGATTCCTTCGCTACTGCTGCTAACTAAGGCCGATCGATTGGATGAACAGTGAGCATTGCGGGGGGGTGGATGAATAGTGAGCGGTGGCGTTGCCTCTGGATGAACAGGAACCCGTGGTGTGGAGGGCTGGATGAACAGTAGACGGTGGAGGGGTGGTCGTGGAGGGGTGGTTGAACAGGACCCCGTGGTGTGGAGGGCTAGATGAACAGTAGACGGTGGAGGGGTGGCCGTGGAGGGGTGGTTGAACAGGACCCCGTGGTGTGGAGGGTTGGATGAACAGTAGATGGTGGAGGGGTGCCCGTGGAGGGGTGGTTGAATAGTAGCCGGTGGAGTAGCGCGCAGTGGAGGCTAGATGAACAGGAGCCCGTGGAGGCTGGAGGAGGTCGACGGTAGCCCATGGAGGCCGGAGGAGGTCGACGGTGGAGATGAACAGTATCTCGTGGAGTCCCGTTTTGCGGTATGCCACCCCCCCCCTTCGTTTCGACCGTAGCGCTCCAACACAAGTCCGTTTCGTCCGTTTTGCGGTACGCCACACCCCTCCCAATGAACAGGACCCCCGTTTCGATCGTAGGAGGTCCGTTTCCTCCATTTTCCGGTATGCCACACCCCTGCCGATCAACAGGACCCCCGTTTCGACCGTAGGAGGTCCGTTTCCTCCGTTTTGCGGTACGCCAAGCCCCTCCCGATTAACAGGACCCCGTTTCGAACGTGGCCGGTCGAACACAAGGCCGTTTCCTCCGTTGTGCGGTACACCAGGCCTCGTTTCCATCGCCTGTTCCGTCCAAGCCTTCCCGATGAACACGACCACGCATTCCGTTCCGACCCAGTCGGTTGGCTCCCCATGAACACGATGACGACGCTGTTTCTCCGTTCCGACCCAGTCATGTACCTATGCACGATAGGCGTTAGAGACCTTGCCCGTATGTACATACGTGGCCGTATTTTCTTTCTTGCACCCTCGCCGCTGTACGTACGTGTACATGCTACGTGCGTGCCTCTACTACGACACGTGCGCGCCTCTACATCTACGACACATGCGCGCCTCTACATCGACCAGTATGTACGTACACGTTCACGACCAGAATGACAACGCTACGTACGCTTCGACCAGGTGTGTCCCGACTGTCAGGCACTTCCATGCGTGCGAAGATGTAGCTGGTGGGTCCCAGCAGTCAGGGGGGCGAATCGTTTATTTTTTGTCCGGACGCACTTCCTTGCGTGCGAAGGTGTAGCTGGTGGGTCCCAGCAGTCAGGGGGGAAACGTTTTTTTCATGAAATATGGTGGGTCCCTGCTGTCAGGTGGAGGAATAATTATTTTGCGCGTAATAAGGAGGCACTTCCTTGCTGCGACCATGGACCCATCTGTCAGCCTCTCCACGTACAATCCACGTCCGATGGAAGCTGTTCTTTGACCACGTTGACCATGCCGCGCCAAGAGCACCAGGGCGGAGGACGACGGCGAGGCCTAGGAAGGGGACGACACGGGGCCGGGGAAGACGCGGTAGTGGATGCACGCGTAGAGGTGTACGAGGGTTCACTGGTTCACTGCGGTGTGAGGCTGCCGTCGCCGCAGAATAACAGGAGGTGTGGGTGAGTAGAGGGATGGCCTGGCCAGCAGTGGGAGTAGTAGGGGGCGGTGAGGCCTCTGCCGCATCGTAGCCGGCCACGAGAGGCAGGAGCACGAGGCACAACCGACGCTGGTTTGGGCGGCTGGAGCAAGAAGACCAGAGGTTGAAGAAGCACTACGGCTGTTGGATGGACATCGTACGGTCACTGGAGCTAGAATCGTGCATATTGACTAAGTTGACAAAGCCTTCCGTCCTCATCAACTTAGTAGGCCCACAAGTCAGCCTGCCACTATACTGGGTCCCAGCTAACAGGGAGAGTATTCATTTTTTTTTGTGCGTAATAAGGAGGCACTTCCTTGCGTACGAAGATATAACTCGTGGGTCCGAGCTATTAGAGCCGGCCGCGGGGAGGAGGGAGCAGGCAGTCCCGCCGGCGCTTGTTTGAGCGGTTGGAGCAGGAAGAGCAGAGATTGAAGAAGCACGACGGTCGTTGGATGGCCATCCAACAGTCACTGCTTGTGCGTCAACCTTTTTTTAGGAAAGCCTCAAATCTGTGGAAAACAGCATACAACCCATCTGCCATTATTTTTAATAATTTACAGCCCATTTGCTAATTCTTAAGGTTTTTTTGGAGCCCATATTCTTTTTGTTAGCATTACAGCCCATATTGTGGCCACGGTTAAAAACTTATACGAAATTTTGCATATTTCGGTGCGGTCCGAACTGTTTTTAATCCCGAAATTTTGACTCACATTCAAACTGATTTTAAAAATAAATGTATATCAATATAAAATCCAACAAATTCTCCATGCATAAAAATTAATGTAATTTAAAATCTCGAAATGAAAAAAAGATATTTAAAACAAACTGTCGGTTTGATGTGTTTTAAAAATGTACAGCCCATGTCTCATTACTAATGGGCCATTTTCTCGGCCAGCCGAATGAAAGCTCTCCTCGTCTTGAAAGATTTGCAGCCCAACAGGCCTGACAAAGCGACTTACTTGGCAAATCACAAAAAAACTGGGATGTGGTCGTGGACCCAGCTGTCAGCCTCTACATGTACAATACTCTCCCGATGGAATGTCATTGACCACATTGACCACGCCGCGTCGAGAGCACCAAGGCGGTGGACGACGGCGAGGCCTAGGAAGGGGACGACGCGGAGCCGGGGAAGACGCGGCAGTGGATGCCCACGCGGAGAGGAGTACCAGGGTTCACTGGTTCGGCTGCGGTGTGAGGCTGTCATCGCCGCAGGGCCTGGCTAGCGGTGGGAGTAGTAGGGGCGATGAGGCCTCAACGGCAGCACAACCGGCCACTGGAGGCAGGAGCAGGTGGTCTCCCCGGCGCTGGTTTGGGCGGCCGTTGCAAGAAGAGCAGTTATTGAAGAAGCAGCAGGACCGTTTGATTCAATCGCCGGGTGTAGACCTCCAGGAGCATCCAGCTGTGTTAATCGAAGGAAGGGGATCAATCGCCGGGTGTAGACCTCCACGAGCATCCAGCTGCCGCGACCATCGACAAGCACCATCCAAGACGTGTTCATGCCGACCCAGTACATACCGTTAATGTAGCTAAGGCTGGCGGGGATCGGATCGCAGTGAAGGGGGTTGATGCTCGCCACCCTACGATCGTTATGCTGCGTGACACGCCGTTTCTGAAGATCAGGCGGCATCAGCAAGCAAGTTGCTGGCTTAAAAAGCTCCGGCCTGAGGGCTTTGAGTAAACGGTACAGCCCCGACGAGCACGCGGCGAGCGGCATGGTATTGAGATTGTCCACACGTGAAACAATGAGCTTGATTACCTCTGTGAGGAGCGAATTCCAGCCACTCTTTCGGCAGACGTTGCTCGGTTCTGCCATTGTTAGTGCTTGGGTTTGGGATGAGGGGGGAGGCGCCTTAGCGGGGATGGAAGCTTGGACGAGATTATGTGCGGACAAAGATGGAGAACCGAATATGCGCTGCGGGAAGTGGACAGGTGATGATGACTACAGCATGCCGCTTGACTTACGAGACACATACCAGCAGCGTAGGGTCATATCGATGCCAGATAACTTGCTTGAGTGATCACAGTACTGGTACTCCCTACAGTACCTACTACAGTACTATGCCCTAGCTTGCTAGAGTAGAGTAGTAGAGTAGGACACTGCTCTACTACTAGCACCGGAGGAGTAGTATATTCTAATCTAAAATAGTTACAAACTTCGATGCCCGATCATGGAACGACTACGAACCATGCTCAAAGACCGTGTCTACGTGGTGTTTGGACATATATGCAAAAAAATAGCAAGATGCCCGTGCACTGCACGGCACACCATCATCACCAACTCGGTTTTCTATAAGAGTAGATATATATAGATATAGATAGATAGAGACTAGGGAGTACTAGTAAGGACACCATCTACTGCTTCGTGTGCTACTCCTGTGCTCCATTCGGCGGCCGCAACGTCCCCCCTACAGCCACTCCCTCCTGCGCTCCATTCGGTGGGTGCTGTTGAAATCTGGGGAGCGCACTCTCGCGACTGCTGGCAGCCATGACTTCACCGACAAAGAATTCTTCCCCAACCTCGGCAACCTCTTCCTCAATGACATGGGAGACAACCTCGACGCCAATGGTGCTGCTCTCGTTGCACCGTATGTGTTCCTGTCCTTCCTATTCGAAATCGTGGTAGAATTCATGTTTCTACTATGTATCCTACTACTATGCTAGTCCACATGATTAGTTTCATCTCTGTTATAGCCGTCATGATTTATTTTGTGCTTATTTGGATTAAATGTCGTAGTAACTTGCTCACATATTCAACTGGCGCAACGTCCCCTACAGCCACTCCCGTTTCTTGGACAACCAGGTCAATGCCTCCAAGGAGCCCTTCGTCCACTGCTATGAGTGCCCGATGCCGTTTTGTGGCTCGCCGGCGGACATGGTGCATCACCTCACGGATGCGTGCAGCGGTCACTGCTGGACCTTGGTGGAGAACATCAAGTACGACACGTGCTACCGGTTCACCATGCCGGAGTCACTGGAGGATCACCGCTGCCTACTAGTCTCGGAGGAGGACGGCAGCGTCTTCCTCTTGATCGTGGGCACCGGCGAGGCCCGCGCAGGCCGCCGCCCCGTCTTTGTAGCGTGTGTCAGGGGCGTCGCCGCTGACGCTGACACTGACACGAGGAAGATGTACGGGTGCAAGGTCAATGTTACTACCCCTCCCGGTCACGTGGGCGGCGAAACCGGCCTCATCGGACAGACTTGGAATCTGAGGAGCTGGGACTATCCCGCCAATGTGGACTTGGAAAACCCATGGCATCCGTTCTATCCTTTACCCGCCGACTCGGTGCACGGGGACTCCAAGGAGGTTCACCTAGACATACGCATTATCAAGTGCACTTAGAAAACATGTAGTGTGTGTGTGGGCGCTTATGGCGCGTGTCTTTGCCGCTTTTGATTCTGAGCATCTCCAATAGCATGTGTATATTTGGATGTCTATATATTCATATAGACAATGGTCTAAAAAGATTCCCTCATATACACATCCAGTTTTGCATCAGAACGTCTATATACAGGGACCATGACAGGTGGGCCGTTGCTGGGGAGAGGAAGAAATCATGACTATAGCTGAGTTTAGACAACGCCTTCACGTTGTCCAGGTGTGGACATTATTGAGATCGATTTAGAGGATGTGTATATTTGGACAACCATATAGACAAACTGTTGGACGCCTGTTTTGGGCTCACGTCGTGGAAAACGAGTATAGACATCCATATAGACAAGCTATTGGAGATGCTCTAAGCTTGTCATTAAACTTGAGTGGCTTTCGCCGCAGTCCTTCCTTTGAACTGCTCCTCTCAGTGAGCTGATGTAAGACACTTTGGGTTTCATTTGATAATGGAACCGGGGAGGAGCCTCCCTGTTCTTCTAAAAAAATATGCATTATCAAGTTAAATGTTGATCATTAGTCTTCGCTCAATGTAATCAGCTGTCTAAGCATGTGGAGACTTCCATGCAGGATCTTGCTCTATTGGAGTATCGCACATGAATAAAAGTGTATCCATTTATGGTTTAGTCTAGAATCTTCCATGTATGAATTTTTACTACAGTACTGGTGAAAGACTTACGATGAACCATTTCTTACATCTCATCTGCCCCCTTGCAAGTCATCCTGATCTAATCCCTCCGTCTAGGTGTATAAGGGCATGGTTAATATTACTTAATAGTATAGCCAACTGTTGACTATAAGAAAGTGGCATGTCATCTGTAGCCAACATGTATAACAATCGATACTCAAAAACTAATTCTTAAAGATCATTTCTTGCAAAGCACAATAAGTGTTATTTCTTCGCAAGTTTTGGATGCAGGTTGAACAGTTGAACGCTTTTGTTTGCAAAAGATACCTTTTTATCTATTTCACCCGGATGTTTGTGAGCTCTAGAGATGAGATAATATCCGAAGAAACCTATCGATACCTGTTACACATGAGATGACCCCCACATCCTTTGTCAAAACAAACAACTCCCCGATCAATGCATTTCACTCTTCGGTGCAACGCACTGGAACCTTACTACTATAGATTAGTACGACCAAAAATTGAACTAACATTATATATAGTACGATAAATACTGATGCATGTCACCTATAATTATATCATTCAAAACTATGTTCAAATACGAATCCAACGATATAGTTTTTGTTGACATGCACTAACATTTTGTCAGTTAAATCTTCAGTCAAATTCAATGGGGGACAAATAAACCACGACCGATGTAGTACAAGTGTAGAGGGCGGCGCTGCACGGGAGTCTCACCTCTCACCCCACTCGTGGCACGGCAGTAAAGCCGTCATATCACAAAACCCAACCACTCCCAGTAATAAATGGCCTGGTAAAATAAACGGACAAGCAACCATCACATCCCTCCGTCTTTTTTGCATTTCATCTCTCTGCATTTACTTTCTCCGGTTCATCTCCCACGCTCGATCCGTAGCTACTACTCCTAGAGCCAGTTCTTTTGGTGGCTTCCCCAGCTTTTCCCACAAGATTAGTCAAAGTGGAGAGTAACAATAAGGCGCCTCACTCGATTATTTGGGCTTCTAAACTACTACTCCGTCCTGGTTTATTCCTCACCATTGTAATTTGTGCTAAATTTTGACCAAAGATTTAACTGATAAAATGTTACTCAAAACACTTAGGCGCGGTGCATCTAGGTGTGTAAGTCATCTTACGAAAACCAAATAATCCGAAAACACTTAGGCGCGGTGCATTAACTTCTACCTCGTTTCTTGTTTCTTGACATATCAACCAATAAGAGATAAAGAGTGTGCATGCTTTTAATGACTTGAGATATCAAACACGACATGCAGTGGTTAGTTCATTACATGCAATACTATTAATTAGCAAATAAACATTAACGTTTCTCGTTTTCTCCTCCTCCTTGGTCACGGTGCATAGAGAAGGAAGCTAAAAGTAAACAATCAAACGAGCATTTTTGCATTTGTTTTGCATTGAATCATTTCACAAGCTTGACTAGTGTTGTTTTCCCACTTTTACAAAAACCGCATCGTAATGTTCAAACGTGCATTTGCACGTACATAAGTAATAGTAGTACTCCCTCCGTCTAGGTGTACAAGTCTTCCCTCCTTCTTGGTCACCGTGCACAACCAAAGATGACTTATTGACCTGGACAGAGGGAGTAGCACATTCTACAAGCATACATCGAGAGAGACGTGTAGTCCGATAGTATATAGTAAAGTTTGTGCTATATGCATGTACATGCAAAATGCGTAATAATACACAACATTTCCAAACTTTCCCATTTACATACTTAATTAAGGACGCTAAAAATTCCTGAATGTTCGGGATTTATCATTTGCGTCCCAGAACTAATGAGATCGGCTTATGAAACAAAAATTATACTCCTCCTAAAAGCCATAGCACTCGCAGGAGCGGTTGCGGCGCGCCACGAGTGCCCTGGTGCGTGGCCGTTTCCCAGCGTGCCGACACAACGCCTCTTCCTCAGCCTCGCAACTCGTGAGGTGATGATTGGCGGCTTGCCGACGGGCGAGCGCGATCTCACCGGTGTGGTGATCCGGCGCCAACAGGTACTCCTCCTGGCTAGAAGGGTGCACCCGGTCCATGTACCGCCAAGCGTAGATGAGGCGCTTGGGCCCGACTGCACTCAGGGCGTCGGCACGGGCGTCCTCCGCCACCCTCACGGCCCTCGCACGAGCCTTCTGCCAAAGAACCAATTGCTTAACTCTCTCGGATGCGACATAGATCTCCTAGAAAGCTTGTTGCGTGGTGCGCTTCTCTTCCTCGGCCTTCTTCTCTGCCTCTATTTTGGCGCGCTCTGCTGGAGGCAAAGCCTCCCACAAGGCGACATCCATTTCTTTCGAAAGCTCCTCAAGGCTGGGGGGGGCTCGACGGGCGGCGCGGTGTTCTCCTTGTAGCGAGGAGCCGACGCGTCCTCCGACGCGCGTGCCAGCGAGATTGAGACCGCCGACGCATCCACCTCGACGCGTCATGGTGAGGAGCGGAACGGCGATGCGTCCTCCTCGACTAGTGGCGGCGAGGAACGGAACAGCGACGTGTCGCGTCGCGGCGAGGAGCGGAACACCGATGCGTCCTCCTCGACAAGTGGTGGCGAGGAACGGAACGGTGACGCGTCGCATAGCGGCGAGGAGCGGAACACCAACACGTCCTCCTCGACTAGTGGCGGCGAGGAATGGAACAGCGACGTGTGACCGTCCGCGCGGTGCAGCGAGGGGCTCCTAGGGCCTTGGGGGGGGCGATGCCATGGTGGTCGACGTGAGAGGGAGGGGAGGAGATAGCGATGAACGTGAACGTGAGGGGGAGGAGATAGCGATGTCGTGGGAGGCACAGTATTTATAGCGAGCAATGGCACACCTAAGTAAGATATGGACTGAGCTGCACTGACTTAACTGCAGGTCCAGTTGCGTCACTGACATGTAGGCCAGTACACTGCTGGGCCCTTATGTCAGTGACCCAATGCACCTGAAGTTAAGTAAAAGCTACGTGGGCATATTTGTTGGAGTAAATTACAGGGGAGCGAAGGGGTGGAAATATTGCTGGTCACAATGGATTGGACGAGCGTGGGGGGAGGAGAGTCATGCATGCAGATTTTTTCACACAGCGTGGAGTGGTGGGACCATCGGAGGGAGAAGGAGAGTTTGGCAGGCATATTGTTTCCACACATGGAGAGGAAAAGATTTGGAGACGAACGGGCTTCCTGCAGGTATGGGGAACGGTGCATAATAAGTCATCTTGCATGCCGGGCTAGGTATAGTCTCAAGTCATTAAAAACATACACGCCCCACACATGTTCATATTTCAAGGTGCACTAAATTATTGCATGCGATGATTAAGGCTGGCCATCATGGTGGTATCTTAGCTGGTACACGGGAATAGGAAACATGCTGATGTGGCAAAGAATTAAAGAAGAGAGGAGGGTTAGACTAACTAGTGTTCATGCATGCATTGGTAAACACATTTTTTTGTGAAGAACGACAGCATTAGTTGAGTACTTTTGCAGACTTCAAAAACTATTCCACCGCCTCTACTATCTTGCTAAGAGTAGGTGAAATTTTTGAGTTGAGCCCTTTAAACTAGAAGGGAGGTAGTGGTACTCTAATAGCTAGGTGTGTAAGTCATCTTACGAAAACCAAATAATCCCAAAACACGTAGGCACGGTGCATTAACTTCTACCTCGTTTCTTGTTTCTTGACATATCAACCAATAAGAGATGAGGGTGTGCATGCTTTTAATGACCTGAGACTATCAAACATGACATGCAGTGGTTAGTTAATTGCATGCAATACTATTTAATTAGCAAATAAACATTAATGTCTCTTGTTTCCCCCTCCTCCTTGGTCACGGTGCACAGCCTAAGATGACTTACTCACCTAGACGGAGGGAGTATCAACATTCACAATGTCAAATCAATATTTTTACACTCATTATAAAACGTAGTTCTTATACTCAGTATGATCAGTATTGTAGATATTGATATTTTAGTGTAAATTTGGTCGTGGGATTTCATTGATGCCTGTCAAAGCGTGGAGGAAGCGGAGCTTAGGGCTTGCATTGCAAGTCTCTACATAGGTATTTCTCTTCATAATCCTGTAATTTTAGAGACTGATTGCGCTTTTGTGGTAGCGTCTCTTGCATTGGGGGACTATGATAGGTCTGCTATGCGTGACCTGAAGATTACAGCGTTGAGCATCTCGAAGTTGATCAACAATCTTCAATTGTCAAAGATTAGCCGTTTGGCCAATAAGGTGGCAAACTTAATCGCTAAGTATAACTTTGACAATAGATTAGATGGTATTCTTGTAAATAACATACCGCCCTGTGTGGTGAATATTGTACCGAATGAGTGTACTGGTGTGGCTGGTTAATTAATATAAGGTGGTGTTTAAAAAAATATATATTTGGTCAAACACTTTGCAAACGGTTGACGGGAGTAAAAAGGAAAAGAGGGAGTATCATGCATGCGGAGTAGGCAAAAAAATTGCTCATTTTTAGCCGGTCGAAGTCTCAAAGGGCGCGACCGCGCGAGGGAGGCGAAGGTCGTGGGAGGCGCGACGGTTGACGGAATTAAGTGAAGTTACATCCACGTGCCGGCATGGCGTGCGAACAGGCAGAAGCTATACCGCCAGGCCTACGATATGGGTCTAGTAGACATGACATCTAGTGGGTCCCGCATAGTTCTCGAGAACTCTTTGGGGGCTTGCAGCCGTTTATCCACCGGGCAAGCCAGCAAACCCACGCCGTTCGCACGCCCTACTCGTCCCCGTCTTCTACCTCACAACAGTTCGCTGCCAGTCGTCCCGTCCTTTCACATTAGTTCGCTCCCAGTTTTTGCGGGGTACAACAGTTCAACTTCTCCTAACCCTCCTCCAAAATCCATGGCCTCCCAAATCTCCATGGTCGCCCCTGAGTACCAGGTTAGAGCCATCACCGGCGATCAGTTCATCATCATCTACACACGTGGATCCGCGACGGTGAAAGCATGGCTTGCTCGCTTCCTGCGCATGTTCAACAGTTCAACGGATGAGTGGGTCGCTGGGCTAGATGTTGAGTACACCACAGTCCTGGGACGAGAGAAGGATCTAAAGGACGAAGAGAGCAAGATGCCCGCCGTGATCCAGGTTTGCGTACATAACGTTTGCTTGGTCTACCACATATGCCATGCCGACGTTGAGTGCCAGGATTTTAAGAACTTCCTCAAGGACAAAAGAGTGAAATTCGTTACTGTAGGCTTTAAGAATGACAAAGAAGTCCTGCGTCGGATAGGTCTCGTTGTAGGCCAGCCCTTCGATCTCCAGAAGGCAAGCCTGGTGTCCTCCTCTCAACCTTCAATGCTAACCCTGGCAGCAGCCATGATTGATCCTTCGTACGCTAAACTGAAGAAACCTCATCACGAGTTTCATCATGCATGGGAGTCGAAGACATTAGATGAAGATCACATCCTCTACGCAGCAATGGATGCCTACCTTTGTTTAAATATCTACATGGGTTGGATGAAGAAGCAGAGCCCAGTGTCCGGTTCAAGAAAAGAAGCGTCGGCGAAGAGGAAGAGGAAGAGGGACGAGGACGAAGTCGAGGACGTGGACTCGGACTCCGAGTAGGTGGCAGTGTTGTCGCTCATGCTGGTTCTACTGCAGTGTCAAGCTGACGAGTTGCTTAGTTTATTTTCAAGGGTGTGTTGTGCTGAGGCCCCAGCAGAACTATGTTTATGTTCTTTCTCGTTATTTGAACTGTTTAGTACATAGAGTAGTACTAGTACTATGTCTTACTACTGTTCTTCTTGCAGTTGGTACTACTTCTCGTACCTTCATGTTCCCATTGTACTTAATACGTTTGTACTAGTAGTATAATTTGGGTCAGTCAATTTGTGAAAGAAGTTCGACGGAGCGAAGGAAGAAGACGGCAGAAGAGGTGGAAGAATCCCTTCTAGCCATCCATGTTGCATCAAACAGCTCACATGAGTCGACTGACCCAAATTGCTCCTTCAGATTGCAGGATCCACGTGGCATTCAGGGTCTCAAAGGTAGATTCCGCGTCCGCACCCAGTTTGCGGGCTCGACGCGCGCGCGACTGGCTTCCGACTCGACAGCCACCATGCGCGCCTCCTCCGCGCGGACGGAGACGACAATGACACGCTAGTTCCTCCTCGCCGGCGTGCTGGAGCATGCGCTTGTCCACCTCTTCGTATGCTGCATGCATAGACGCGGCTCCACCAGCTGCTCGTGTGCTTGGCAGTGCGGCGGCATGGCGAGGAGGGACTGCAGACGACGTGAGCGGGTGAGCCTTCGGCTTCATGGCACAGGGATGGCGGCGACACGGCGGTGATAGGCGAGAAATTGTTGGTCGGAGCAGGCAGGCGCCAGCATGCGCAACGGCCGCGGCGGCATATTGATGAGTGCGCGTATGGGAGCTTACTTTAGTTTTATATGAGGTTGGTCAAACTTAAAAGAAAACCGTACTGGTACACATAAACATTAGACTTAGGCAGCGCTTCTATGATTTATTTTTTTGAAGTTAGTACCCCAGCCACGATACGGAATCCTGTGCAAGCGCGTGAACCGCGGCCGCGCGGTCGATTGAACGGTGCGTCACCGTGTCGCGCTCGAAGGACATCCACCGAACCTTTTTTGTGTGTGAAAACAATCCTCGAATATTACTCAACTTTTTTTCCTGGGAAAGTTCTTGACGCTGCAATATTTCCATATATTTGAATTTAGCTCCAGTTTGTGTTTATTTGGATTTGGACGTTTTAGGTGCGCCCTAGTTTTTTTAATACTTATTTTGTGTGTGTGACTGAGAGAGAACGTGTGTATGTGTCCATATGTGTGTTATGGCGGAAGGGCAATGTGGAGACGGTGTGCGTGTGATACAGACATAGAGAGGTATGAATGTGCAAACGATCATGCATGAGTGAGACATAGACATATGCCGATACATTGTGTATACATGAGAGAACGGTCTTCTAGTTCACTTGTGTGTGTGTGTGTGAGAGAGAGAGAGAGAGGGAGAGAGAGAGAGGAGCATCCGTAACACAACAAACATCTCTCTCGATTCGTCCGTCCCTCGCACGATCGCATGCAACACTAGATCATCGATGGCGCGCGTTGTTGCGCCCGTCTTTCAACAATAGTAAATGTGAGGGGTTGATGCAATAATGTGGAAGTATTTTATCAAAATGTCAAAAGTTCTACTCCCTCCGTTCCTAAATATAAGTCTTTGTAGAGATTGCACTAGATGGACTACATACGGAGCAAAATGAATGAATCTAAACTTAAAATGCATCTATATACATCTGTATGCGGTTTATAATGGAATCTCTACAAAGACCTACATTTAGGAACGGAGGGAGTAGTATCCAATTATGTGTACATACTTTTGCATAATTTCATTTTAACCAAACATATTTGAGGCAATCATTTTAATTTTAGGGACTTAGTCGAATGCCAAGCGCCTCACCCCATTCAGAAGGCATGTGACATGAAAGCGGAAAAAAACTATATCGTTGATCGATGAGTTTAATAGTACGTGCGTTAAATGTTGCAGGGATAATCTTCAGTACGATTGTCTATTCTTATATAATAAATTTTTGCAGGTGATATTCTCATATAACTTTGCATGCTAAGGCAGAAATATTGCGGGTGATACATTTTAGTCCGATATGGTGTATCAGAATGTGATGGCAAATATTGATATTTCTATAGGAAACCGGAGCCATATACATGGGTAAGTATTGACTGAAGGGATATCATTAATGTATATTTGACACACCAATGTTTTTCTCTAAATCTTGCTATAACAGTCTACGAAATATGTATGTCTCAATACAACACATTTGAGCCTAAATGTCCTTTGGGAGCGTTTGACTGAAATAATGCAGGAAATATTTCAGAGGTAGAAAAACAATTTAATACGCAGCACATCAGCAGGATATAATTCTTGCAACAAACGTTTTACTATTCTTTTGCATAATCCCCTGCTTACGTGTCTTGCTAACAATATTTCTGTTGGCATGTGCCTGTAACAGATCTGATCTCCACGCATGGCAAAAGGCATGAGCACCCCGAGCAAAATGCTGTAAAATATGAATGTAAAAAACATCAATTAATCATGCAAAATAAGCTGATATTCCTAATAAGATATTGGCGCCCTCTCAATGTTAAAATTAAAATGACTAAATGAAACTGGAAAAATGAGATGTGAAACTTCTAAGTTGTCACCCTCCAACAAGTTCGGGAGTACAACATAATTGAGTAATAATCAGAGCAATTTCAACATTGTTCTTTACTCCAATTTCAACACTGCCAATGGCTCAGTGCATTACATAGAAGACTTCAATGGGATGAATCAGAAAGGTTAGTGAATATCGGTACTTTCACTGCACAACAATCAAAGTATTCGGGATTCAGTATCTATTCTTATAGAAAAAACTACATTTCTGAGAGGAAAAACCCTGCTGAAGACTGGCTTTCAGAGTAGTCCATACCAAGAACACCAGATATCTCACCTTCAATCTAGCAGAATTGGCTTGGTTGCCGGAGGAAAAAACAATATGACAGCAAGGACAGAAAATCCTATTCATCGCCTTTTGTGACGTATTGTCGCTATAACGCACATGCAAACCACTATAGGGGCATGCAAACCACTATAGGGCCGGCCAATGTAGCTGTTGTTTTCCCTTTTTGTGTGAATTAAAAAAATATTCTCTATTGTGTTAAACTCAAATGTGGCATGCCTCAAAATAAAATCTCTGGTGAGAGGTAATTTTTTAAGCATCCAAAAATACCTGGAGAAAAATAATGTGGGCATGCAATAACATGGATCATGGAACAAAATTACAAGTATTCATAAATTCTAGTACAATACTAACACATGATTTATAGGACTTAGTATTGCTCCACGTACCTAACAAAGTTAATTATATTTTCTTGTTTAGCTTCCTGCCAGTAAAATTATAATCATATATTGGAAGACTGCTGAAGTGCTCAACTATATGGTAACAAATTGATTGACCATTGAGAAATCCAGAAATATGGAAACTTCAGTACTCAGTGGTTGGAGAAGTCAAAGGTTCTTATGTACAAATAAAAATGGTACATCAGGAGAAGCCAAAGATTTCTTATGATAACAAATAAAAATGTATGATCAGCTGTGAACTGATACAAAATTATATCCAGAACAAGTAGGCATTGCTATTTCTTTGCAATATATATCAAATCACACTTCATAATATATGTAGGTGGCATATGTTTAAAACTCATCTTACAGCAACTATGATATAGTAATTGTGATCATCAAATGGTAAAATTGGCAGGCACCTAGGAATAGTCAAGATAGCATGTGTATTTCCAAAGCCAAGGTTCATAGATTTCGAGAAGAGCTAATCACAAATCCATATAACCTGCACCGGCTCAACATTATTCGAATAATATTCAGATACAATGAACTGAATAGGTGGTATAAAGGAAAAAAGAAAGATGTGTAAGCAAACAACATGGGCGACTATACCTAGGTTTTTCCATCTTAGGAGCTGAGCAAATACTCAGAATCATTAGAGGTGTTTAATTCGTGGTTGAACGTATGCATTCACTTAGTTACCAATTCAGTTGTTCAATTAAACAATGGTCAAGTGCTCCAGACAATTGACTTCATGTACATATGCTGATCTGTAGCAGGTGACATGATCAAAGAAGATATTTTATTGCATAATTGCTGCACATATCAAAAAAGAAGTGTCCATCGACATAGTACAAAATGAAAAACAAACATAATGGTTCCGATGAGGAGAAATTACCGATCAATATGAGAAGAAGTGCCACTGGAAGGAAGCACGCCATCAACATCAACCGGCATGAATGGTCACGGCACACCCCCAGCAAACAACGGCAACCACCTGCGTTACAGGAAGGGAGATCGATTGAGACGAACGGATCAGGACACAAGGCAAGCTGCCAAGTCACGGTTGCCTCCTCTGTTCGAGGTCAGGGGCGCAGGACGGGTGCCGCCGCTCCCGCCCAGCGTCGGATGCCACACGGGGGTTTGCTAACAAAAGTATGGAGGAGTGGCGTGGTTTAACGCTAGATGGAGAGTGCTACAACAAACAGAGAGCCCACTGGGCCCGACTTAACATCAGGCATCTAAAATTGCCATTGGATCAGCTCGAAGAACCAAAGAAACCAACCAGTCCGTAGCTAAAATTCCTACTTGGTGAGAAGCTGTAATCATTTCAAATTGAGAATTATACGGATAACATATCAGTATATATATGAGATAACAACTGAGAATTGGAACCAGCACATCACCTTGAAACCAAACAGAGGTGGAACCTAAGCATCACCCATCGCGTTTGTACTGGAGATTGGTTTGCAAAAATTAGCAGAGTAGGAAAGGGGCAGCAGCAAGGTTGGGATTTTATAGGCTCGCATGAATATATGGAGACACGATTAACCTCTGAATTAATCAATTGGCATGAATATGAATGGGCGATGAAACTGACCTGTCCGGAGCATCAATTGGCATTAATGGCCGATTAACCTCTCTATCAATCATTTTTTGTGATTAAACTTCATGGCTGTTGGCCGCAACCCCATCCGGCTGTGCTGCTCGCGCCCGTGCCCCATCCGGCTGTGCCGCTAGCGTCCGTGCAACCGAATGACGTCTGTGCGGCCGAACGGTCCACAGAGGCGCTATACGCCTCGTCCGTGCAAACCTAGCACAGCCGCCGATGCAATCCGAGGCCATGGTCAGGCGGCGCAATCGGAACAGAGCAGGGTCATGATCCTTTGTTTTAGGGTTCGTCATGACATAAGAGGTTTAGCATACGCTACAGAAAATGCACAAGAGATGGTATCTTGATGGTGCCCCATCACACAGTTTTCATCTTAATGTTCAGACAATCAAAGATGGTCAGTATGCAGGTGCAGGTAGAACATTGATTAATGCTGATTGTTAAGTTTTTCTTCATCGCTATGGGGAAAACCTTGACATCATGAATTACAAAAGTAACTATTGTGAAAATTGAGTCATAACCACATAAGAGATCACATAACAGAAATTAACCTTGGAGCATTTGAAAGATTCTTATTGCATGAGTCAACCTCTTCCAATCTCTTCTCTCAAAAGGAAGACCTGAAAAATATCAGCACATGGACACTGATCCCAAGAACAAATGGAAAGGAAGGGGCAAGGAGGAGTAGAAACGGGACTCACCAGTGGCACCACGGCCAGATATGGGCTTTGGCAGGGCAAGGAAGACACCTAGGGTACCCACGAGAGGAAGGAGGTGGACACGGAAATATGGACGCTTCTCGCTGGCGCATCCGCTGAAAAGGAGCTTCTAGGATGCGTCTTGCACTACCTTCTCATCTCCACCGACATAGTAGTATCTATCAACACAACTTTTTCAACAGAAGGCATGTGAGCAGAAGGGATGTAGTGAAGGTAGGGTAATTTACCTGGAATTTGTATGAGGAGGAGGCGGACGGGATCTCCCTCCCGACATCGATATTCCTGCGCGCCTGGTACGTTGACACTGCGGTCTCAAAGAGAATCTTCCCAGTGATGTGACGGATCGGATGAGGAGGAGGCGGACGGGAGGGAGATGTCTATGAGTGAAGCCTGAGGTATGGGGAAACTGTTATGGCGGCAAGGAGACCTAGGGCGAATGCGGTCGCAACGGTCATGAACTTGTGATTCGCTTGAAAGGAGAGATGCGGGGGACTGAACCCGGGGAAGCATTCAAAAGGCCCATGTTGGCCCAATTCACCATAGAATGGCAGTTTTGTTACGGGAGCAGCTGCCCGAGCCAACTTGCGGAAACTGCAGTGATCAGAGGTTGATCCAATGACCAAAAATGCTCACAAGTCCAGATCGAACGGCTGAAAACGTTGATGGTCTTAGAGGGTCCTGAGAGCGCCTGAAAAGTGCTCAGTTATAATGTTTCGAAATATGCATCAACGCGCACATTTTGACACCCTCACTCGGCCCCTACCAACATAAGGGCCCGCGCAATCTCTTCGTGAATACCCATTTCTCTCCTTAGGTTTGTTTTCGCTCAATATCTGACACACACACACACACGCGCACGCATGCACGCAACCCAACACACACACACACTCCCCCAAGCACACAATTCATCCCCATCCAAGGTTATACGCCGACCACTCTCGCTTGTGCTTCTTTGCACCCCAACATGCACAACACCTCAATCTTCAAAGAGGGCATCGAGCAGATCGAAGACGGTGACCACACCGCGCTAGAGAATGCGGGGTCATTTGGAAGCAGGGTGATGTGACGACGGCTGACTGACTCCTCCCCCCACCCTCTCTCTCTCTTGCACAAAATTACCAATCCCTCTCTCCCCCGCACAAAATTGTCAATCCCTCAACCCATGAGATCCTTCCCCTCTCGTCCATGTTTTTCCAGCTCTCTCATCAAACATGTTGTCTATTCTCCTTCCACATATACAGAATCACGTATATTACATGTCTCCATCTTTCTCACATACATAACTTCTTCCTCTCTCTTTCTCTCTCTCTCTCTTTGTGTGTGTGTGTCTCGTTAGGTTTGTCTCCTACTCTCTCATCCACATACATATAATCTTTCCCGCCCTATCTGCTCCATCTTCGAAAGCTCTCTCTGCATGTTTCATTCACACAATGGGATATGTCAAAATGTTGCTTCTATAATGGATGATGTAGAGTTTTGGTTGTTTTTGTTGCATCCTACAAAGTAATAACTATGAAATGCATTTAGATTCTCATTTGACCGGGATTATGTGAGTTTGAGCATGTTGTCAAGTACTATAGACCTTGTATAGATCTTGGGATTCGACAATGATTGTAACTATTGAATTGTATAGACCATTACATTCGAAGTCAATAGCGTAATATATTTATTTCACAATTTCAACAAATGATTAGTTCACTACAAACTAAGAATACAAATGTGTACTCCCTCCGTTTTTATTTAAGTCCACGTATTAGCATTGGTCAAAGTCAAGTTTTGTAAACTCTCAGAAAGCTTATAACAAAAAATATTAACATATACAATAACAAATAAATACCATTAGATTCATTATTGAATGTAATTCCACATCATACATATTTGTTATGGTAAATGTTTATATTTTTATATAAGCTTGGTCAAACTTTAGGAAGTTTGACTTCGATCAAACCTAATATGCAGAGTTTACTACTAGTACTCGCTAGTTGCTTAGCCGAATCACTCAACACGCCACACGGGGAGTCCAGTGTCACAAAATTTTGAGGTCGGCGGGAAAATCTCCCGCGACCCTGATTCGAGCAGTGGGAAGTTACCATCATAGCCTTCGGAACAGGCCTATGTACGACGCTTGGTAGGGGGTTGTTTTCGTATCTTCAGGTTCATCCCACCCAGCCAGCCCCACCCCGGCACCCAGAGTAGTACACCTGAATACTCCCCATTTTCTATCCCCACCACAAAATAGACTTCTCCACGGCACCGCAGCCTTCGTGCTCCTCCCCTTTAGATCGGCGCACTCGTCCACCGCAGCGCATCTGCCTCATCGACGACCTCGTACGCCGCACTGGAGCTGGTCCACCGTTGTCATCATAGACGAAGCCTCTTCCCCGGCATCGTCTTCCACGGTCTCGGATCTGCTTCCGGAAGCCGACGCCAAGCGCAGAAGTACCACCGTCGTGGACAATGAACTGACTCCCGTTGCCGACCATGACTCACAGAGGCCGCCGCGACCATCGTTCTCCTCCTCGATTGGTAATGTTTGTATTGAATCACTTAGCAGTACATGTGCAGTTCCAATTTTGTTCATATCTACCCTTCAATTTTCCTGGGTGCTATTGTTCCCGTAAAAGTAATTGGTTATAGCCTCCATTGTCCAACAGAATATCAGCTTGTAATTGTGCGTCGCTCCTGTATCACGCTGTGCTTGGGTAGGTTTTTCATCTGCAACCAGCAGTGTGGCAAATGATGGAAAGGTTTTTAGAACTAGCAAGATGCCCATGCGTTGCACGCATCAAGATGCATTTGTATGAGTAGTTTATCTTGTGGGAGAAAAGGATGAATGAGGGAAGGCCTTATTTGCAAATCTGGAGAGGGGTATGGGTATCTTTTTGCAAAATTCCCATTTGTTTCCTTCCTATCTGTCAGATATAAATCGGACGGCCTATATTGCAAGAAAAAAAGTATAGAGAAAAAAAGTAGACAGTAAAGGAAGTAGAGATAAATATTAAATATTAAATATAAAATAAATATAACCATAGAGAAGAGAGTAGAGATAGCAGAGATGTCGGGAAAGGATCGCGCGCGCGCGGGAAAAAGCGGTCGGGCGTGCGCTAGTTTTGGCGCGCGGCGTCCGGCGCGCTTTATAAAATCCAACGCCCTCCCACCGCTATATGCCTTGCCGTCGCTCTGTGCCTCGCCACCGCTCTCTCCCCGCTCTTCTTTGCCTCGCCGCCGCCACGCCACCATGCCGCCGCGTCGCCGAGAAACTTGGGGATACTGGCATCCGCGCGCGCCCCTCCGGCGGCTTCTCCGCTGAGATCTGGTTCCGCGGGATGCGCCTCGGCCTCGGCAATTTCAACATCACCACCGAGGCCGCCCGCGCGTACGACGCGGCTGCGTGGCGCCTCCGGTGGCCTCATAGAACATTGAACTTCCCCAACATGCCGACGCGAGAGCGGGCGCAGGAGCTCGCGCCTCTGCCGCGGCTTAGCACCGACGAGGATCGTCGCGACAACCGGAGGCGGGAGCACCGTCTCGGCATCGCCGAGATGGACGAGGAAGCCATTGCATTGTGGTGCCAACACTTCCTGCAGGACATCATCAACGAGTGCGAGTTCTACGCGCAAAGGAGGGAGGAGAGGGATAAGAGGAGGGTGGAGCGAGCCGCCTATCGCGAGGACAAGCGTAGGCGAAAAGCAGACGCTCAATTCAACATGAGGCTAGGAGCAGCGTCGCCCTGGGAATCCAACGACGATCGGTATCTTCACGCCTACAGTCATACGTCGGAGGAGGACATCACCGAGGAGCCGTCGGACGACGAGGAGTAGTTGAATTATCTTTTTTCTATCTATCTATGCTGAGAACTATCCTCTACTCTCTAGTATCTACTTCTCGATCTCAGCACTGTAAATGTTTTTTTAAAGAGCCGCGCGTTGTGATTCTGTTGGAGATGCTCTAACATGGCAGACGAGTGCTTTAATGTTGCCCACAAGATGCGCGAGTATTACTAGTAGTATTTTTCTTGCCATGTTGGGATTTCGAAACCATGAGTGTGAACATGCAGAGGAGCAATGAAGACCAAACACGGGATATTCGGGACATCTTCAAGGAGCGTGGCAAGTTAAAGAGGAGCTGCAGTGAACCTGTAAAACGAGCTTTGGTAAGTAACACCCTTTCAATTACTTTCGTTTAGCCTCGTGTTCTTCGATGTGTATATGTTGTAGTTTCTGTTTCTCTTAAGCATGGTGTTCTTTGATGTGTAATAAGAAGTGTCTTAATCGTCCTAATGCTTTCGTTTTTAACTTGATGTAGGAAGTGGGTGTTCTCACCGTGTAGTCTGTTTTTATATTTCTTTTCCTTTTGAATTCACTTCTCCGAGTTCTGTTTATCTGGCTTCTACTAAATGGATCTAGGTTTCTCTGAGTATTGATCTAAAAAAGAAGTAACTTCATGTCAGGATGCAGTTCCTGCGAGGAGGGAAGTATGGTCAACCTCGAGATCATGTTTCCAAAATGAGGCTGGATTACACACTAGATGCCAGTTCCCTAATGATGCTGGATTAGACACAAGGTGCAAATTCCCAGATGATGCTGGATTACACACAAGCCAGGTGGAGTCGTCAGCTGTTCGTGTCCTCGTGGCATTAGTAAAGGCTGAAAGAAAGCGTGCAGCAGCCCTTGAGAATGTAGTTGAGTTCCTGAAGAAGCGAAAAGAGCAATTAGATGCTCTCTTCACCCAAGCCAAAGAAGAGATGGAAGAAGCCAGAAATAAGCTAGCAGAGGCAGAGCAGGCTAGGCGTCTCCTGCTATCTAAAACTGTTGTCAATACAAAATTTCCTTCATAATAGCTAGGTTCAAATGTTTATCCAGTCAGCATGCCTGTTGTGATGTCTGTGCATCTACTGATGTGGCACAAAATTTTTTTTCGGGTCATGTAATAACAGCAATTACTTTCCAAACAATAACACATGAAGCATTGGACATGGTATAGTTCACGCGCAAGCCCGACATTCCAAGTCCAACTTCCACATCAAAATCATGTTCACAGATATCTGCACATTCATACATAATGTCCACAACCATGATACACTTCAAAGCCAAAAAAATGTGAGGAGAGTTATAAATAAAGAAAAACCTCTACTAGTTCCTGCTATCAGTGCGAGCACAACAAGTCAAGACCATGCGTAAATTAATTATATTTTAGTCATTTTTTGTGTTCTAAAATGTCTGCCGGCTCGCGGAAGGACGTGTTGCCGGCACACGCGTGGATTCAATGAAGGCAGGCGGGGCAGTCTTAAGCTGGTTGCACGCGGTGAGGAGGCGTGCTTAGCCGGGCCTACATCGAGTGCGGCCCTCTTGGCCGGCGTGCCGGTTCAATGCCTGCGCTATGAGAGGTCGCGTCCGTGTCAGAGCAATCACTCCCTCCAGTCCTTTTTTGTTTGGGTATAACAAAATCTCGTTTTCCATTCACATTTTACAAGTAAACTGCATGGACAAACTTTGACCCAAAGTACGATGGGGACTAGTAAACGAGAATGGAGGTAGTAGTTTTTTTAATCAAAGAAGGGTTTCCCCTTCCGATTACTGAAAACCAGCATCTAAATCTAAACCATAGTATTTGCCCTAGAACTACCAGGTTCAACATCTCGTAACATAAACCCATACAGCCATACGCCAAGGAGGTATGTAGTACTATGAATTCCATTTTCGCTCCATACCAATCGTTCTAAAAACTACTTACTACTTATAATGTGCCATTTATAATCGGAACTGTTAACCCTGCTAAAAAATGATATTTTAAACGTGTCTACTCGGTTTGTGGCAACTGGCGAGCCACCGCACTCCAAGTCGTTCACCTGTGGTCCCGACCATCAACTCCTACAAAGGTGCTCCACCACGTACCCGGTACCAGCGAATGCAGCAATCATGCACCTAGGGTTTTAGGGTTTATTTGTTAATGTCGCCTTTACGTAACACTCATGTGTGCGAGACAGCAAGAGGCCGACTGCGTGCGTGCGCCTCTTCTCTTCGTATATGTACTCCACCATTTGTCTGGTGTCCAAAAAATTATAATAACTACTAGCAATGAGCCAATGCGTTGCCACACGATCAAAGTAGATTAATACATATTCACCGATTTGATAGAAAAAAAGTCTAGTTTTGAAATACGTATATCACTAAAAATATGTTATGTTTCACTCAAAATATATTCCTTTGGCGGTTTTGATGAGATAAGGGAGGCATGTTATTGGTTTCTAAATTTGAGAAGTGGTATATGTCTAATTTCTACTCTTACTAGCAAGATGCCCGTGCGTTGCACGGAACATCAAAATCTCGTGGGAGAAAAGGATGAACGAGGGAAGGCCTTATCTGCAAATGTGGTGAAGAGTGTGGGTAAATTGCCATATTTTCCTTCCTATCCGTCAGATATAAATCGGACGACCTACATTGTAGGATGGCAGGCCCACCATCATCACCAACTCTATTTTTTATCCCTACTCTTACAAAAGCATTGTCGGTGATGATCGTGTGCCTGCCATCCTGCAATATAGGCCGTCCGATCTATATCTGACGGATAGGAAGGAAACTATGGCAATTTTGCAAAAAGATACCCACACCCCTCTCCACATTTGCAAATAAGGTCTTCCCTCGTTCATCCTTTTCCCTCACAAGATAAACTACTCATACAAATGCATCTTGATGTTCCGTGCAACGCATGGCATCTTGCTAGTTGTTGCAAAAAGCCCATGTGTGTGTGAGAGAGGGAGAGTGGAGGAGGACGGAGTGCATGTGTGACAAAGACACAAGTAGTGTGTGTGCGATAGGTATCAGCTTAAAATGAGGCGATAGTGTGTGTGTGCACGATCGAGAGGGCGTGTCTCAAGAAGAGAAGAAAAGGCTACATAGATACAAGGAGCAAGAGAGAGAAGTGTATGCGATGGTGGAAGCATGAGTGTGCGGATGTATAAACCTATCTAGAGGCTAGCTAGTCGATAAATGCTTGTGAGAGAAATACGAGTCGGGGCGCGAAAGCGAGAGTTTTGTGTGTGTGTGTGAGAGAGAGATGGTAGTCGGGAAGGGGGTGGAAGCAGGAGTTGTGTGTGTTTGTCTGTGAGAGAGAGAGAGAGAGGAGACGGTAGTCGGGGTTGTCTGATCCGTGTCAGTATGGGATGGAGACGAAAAGGAGACCGCAACAAATGTCGTGTCTACAGGAGAGAGAGAGTAATTTTAGTGGTATGAGTCATATGTAGAGACATATAGGGTGTGTGAGAGAATCCCATAGAGAGAAAGACAAAGTGAAAGACGAGTGGAGACTGTGTGTGTGGCAGTGAAAAAGAAAGCTTAGGTACCGAGTGATACCAGAGAACAGTAGAGACATGAGAGATAATGAAAACCGTGTAATGTATAATGATAGGGAGAGTGTGACACTTCTCAAGGGAGACGTCGAGAGACCATGTTTGCGAGGATAGGAGAAACATGAAGTGAGCGTGCGGGTGAGGTGGAGAAAAGAGAGTGATGGCTACCTGAAGGAGCATGCATGCGAGAGAGATGGGCGTGAAAGGAGTGAACAAAAAAGGGATTCAAATATTTGAATTCGAGATGATGATACATGTAATCCATACTCGAACCAAAATTGATCTATCAAACATGCATACTCATATGAATTCACGCACATCTATGTTATTTAATATGTAGATATTACTGATCCATACATTTTAGTAGAACATAATTTGGTTAAATTTTTTCGAATTCAAACCTTAAGATTTCGAGATCGTTGTATTTGTAAATCATATTATACATATAAAGGAGCAGAATTCTTTGTTGTGCTTTTGAAAGTATATATGTAAAAAAATGATGTATATAGAATGTAATTCCAATTGAAAATGGATCCCGCCCGAAAAAAATAGTAGAATACAATCGGGATTCGAATTGAGTTGGCACGGTAAACGTGCACTATGCAAAATTTGAACGAAGCAGGGAAAGTCGCAGTAACCGCCCGAAACCAAAATCTGCGAGATGGAAATCACTACTGCCTATCCCTGCCGCGCAAAGCCTATCTGCTGGATTTCTATAGGTTTCGATAGGGGTAGGTTTGTAATTTCACCCAAACATGACATAACCGCCTCTCACCCGGATTCATACACGGTGGGCGCCAAAACACAGTGTGCCCTCGGCCGAAATCGACTCCCTCCCCGATTCATATTCATACACGGTGGGCGCCAAAAACAAACTCTCGTCAGCAAATTTTCGGTGTATGCGAGATTACCGTCCTATCCTCAACTGACTAATGTTGCTGTGATGTAGTAGAAATTTGAAACGGGGGCTAAGTTTGTAAATTTCCTCGCATTTGAGACAAGCGCGCCCTGACTACATGGTTCCCCCCTTCCTCTCTACCTCCCTTTTCCCCATTCGTACCCCGTGGGCGCCAAAACACCCTCTCCACCCCACCCTCCTCCGTCCACCGCCGTCCACCACCCCATCCACCGCCGTCCTCCTCCACCATGCCGGAGCTGATACCCCGACGCTGTCATCCATTACAAGAGATCGACCTCTCTCATCCACGGCTTCAGACCGGGATCCTTGCATCCCGTCCTCTCACTTCATCCCCGTCGTCGTCCACCTTGTCGGCGCCGCTCCTACAACCGTGTCGTCCACCGCGCCCTGCCGCCACCGTCTACCCTCCTAGATCTGCTTTCACGCTGCCGACAGCCATCGCTACCGCAACACCATCAAATTCTCACCAGATGCGTACACTGCGCCGCACCAGAGGCAGTACTCTTTCGTATCTTCTCAACTTATTTATCGTAGCAAGAAAATAGATCGCCACTGCTTTACTCTAATTTCTTGTCTTAGTTGCGAAGTTGCCTTTGTCCGGTTTGCACCTTCAGATCCGCCATGGCACGCTCAACACTATACTCCCAATGCTTATGGTTTCCCTTTTATATTCCACACTAGTTAAATCACAGTAGACTAAATTTCAAAATTGGGTCAGTCGATTTTTCAGAGCTCGCCGGAGTTCGCCAATGCAATCGAAGGGGCTCGGCTGGTTGTGGGGCCTCGCCGAACAAAGAAAACTCGACGCGAGTGGGGGTTGGGGTGGCGGAGGAACACAGTCGATGAGGGCCGTTGGTCCGACCGACGGCCCGTGCGGTGTTCTGTATGGGAAGAATCACACACGAGGAAGAAGAAGGGTTAGGAGACGTAGGATCTTCATCCAACCACCTAAAATGGTCAAGAGACAGCTGGGAGTTGCATTCTTAATGCGCTCTGGTTCATCATGTGTGGGCACTGCGCAACCAATATTTTATTATCCAAAATCTGCTTGCTCTTCTTTACCATGTTCGATAGAGCTGTGACACAAAACGTAGGACCGACTCCAGCAGACTGTAACCATACTTCATTGGCCACACCACTAGCCCCACCACAAAGGACCTGCACTCCAGCAAAAGGTATACCAATTTCATTTGCCATAGCACCAGTTGTACCACAGAAAAATCCCACTCCAGCAAAAAGTACAACAAGTCCACCGGCCGAAGACCTATCCCAACTGCAGAGACATCCAATTCCTGCAGATTGGAACCCCATTCCATTTATTCCCAGTTTAAAAGACAATGCTTTCAATGTTGTTAGGGACTACGTGCATATATTCCCATCATGTGAAGATTATTGTGAAGACAAACACCATTTTCACATCTTCCTGTCCAACTTACGTGTAAGTGCTATTATTCATGGTTATTATTTTCCTGTTTTCTGCTGATTGAACACATCAATGATTTACATTACATTGTTGTAACTAGGCGAGGGTCAATCTGGATAGTCATGACGAGGAACGCTTGCTTGTGCTTTTCAAGGAAGCATTGTAGCAGTATCGGTGTTACCTGAGGAAATCACACTTTGGTGGCAAATCTATAAACGAATTTCCCGTGAAGTCTCCTGTGCTAAATTTAGAAGACATTGAATGGAAAAAGATTGTTATGCACTGGTCACGTTCCCAGGATGAGGTACTGTCTATGAAATCACGTGACAATTTGAACTTCTACTTTTCTGCATGTGCCTTACGGATCTTGTTTGCAGGAAATCTGCTTGAAGAAGAATTCCGGTTTGAAAAGAACGACAGGATATCACAAATATGCTGCCCGCTGCTTTGCTCTTGTTAGTACCTGTTGTCCTGTATCACGGTACTTGCATAATACCTGGTTCATTATGTGACAGTAGTATGCATGATAGCTTGCTTATCAATTGTTCGCTCCAAATTCTTCAGTATCCAATGCCAATGTTTTTTTAGCTTTGCATTGTTCTTGTAAGTACATGCTGTCCTTTATCAGTGTACTTATAATGACAGGTAGTTGTTCATGTACCATCACTCTGCAGCTTATTTTCCTTTGCCCTCCATTTTCTACACATTAGATCTATATTTAATCTTACCATAAGGTTGGTACTGAAGAAGTTTAGCTGTGCATTGCTCTTGGTTGTACCTTTTGCATGTATCGCTGCACTTACATTTATAGCTACTTGGTTATGTAGCATCACTCTTCATCTTATCTTAAATATTCTCCATTTTTTGGTATATTATCACATCTGTATTTACTCTTAACAAAATGTAGAATAAAGGCAATGCTTATGAAGAAGATTCTGTGGTAAACTTCTTGAGTTGCCCCCCCCCATCAGCATGGACAAGGCCTTTATAGAGCTTGTCTTCACCAATAATGTAAGTTTGTCCATCTCAAGCCTTCAAACTTTGTTGTATATATTTGGTTAGGCATGACTGCAACAGCTATTTATTTTTGGTGTTTGCATCAAATTGCATGTTTAAAGTTTATTATGTACTCCCTCCGTTCCAAAATAGATGACCCAATTTTGTACTGAAGTTAGTATAAAGTTGGGTCATCTATTTTAGAATGGAGGGAGTAGTTCATAAACAAAAGTTTGTCCTTTCTCAATTTAAGTTTTCAGTTGTACAACCAAGTTCCCTATTCATACCATGTAAATTAAAGTATACAGAGCAAGTGATCTTCTTTTGCACTGCATGTATGCTTCTGTTCTTCATCCGTAATCCAGTGGTGTGGTGAACCTACCCACTACAACACAATGTCATATTCTGCAATGTCTTAACTATGAACAATGTCATATCATTCTACTACTCCCTCCGTCCGAAAATACTTTTCATTGAAATGGATGTATCTAGATGTATTTTAGTTCTAGACACATCCATTTTGATAACAAGTAATTCCGGACGGAGGGAGTATTATTTAAACCGTCTCTTTATTTGTCAATCTGAAATGGGATAAATTGACAGCACACTAACCATTGATACTTATGAGTTCTTGATCTGTAATCCAGTGGTGTCGTGAAGCTGCCAACTCCTTCACAATGTCATTTCCTGCCATGTATTGACCTGAACAATACCATATTGTGTTAATGCAATTTTAAACTGTGTCACTTTATTTGTCAATAAGAAATGTGATGAATTGTCAGCACTAATACTTTTATGTGCAAAACCTGTCATCTGTCTGCTTGTTTATCTTTCAGAGTGAGGAAGATTTAAGTGTTGAACAAGCGCAGTCTCATCATCTTGCTCAGCTGCTTGCGCTGCAGCTCCCCAACAGGGCTAACTTTTCTTGAACTCTATTGAAGTGCTGTCGGTTTTGTATATTATTTTGTCGGCGTGTTTATTTGCACTGGTGGCGATCTTTGATGCCCAGTGTATGTAAACTGCTATCTGCTTGTGCTTTATTATCATAATGGTGAACTTTGATGCCCAGTGGATGTAATATGCTGTAATTTCTTTATTGTATAGTCTAGGTTTTTTCTTATTCACGATGCTGCAGTTATTTTACTGTCTTCGCAGTAAACCGGTCAAACCGTAAAATTACGGTACATAATCAGGCTGTCATGCAATCACGATGTAGGTTGGGCCTGAAACATGCGGAACAGCTAACGGGCCGGCAGCTGCCCGAAATGAACCCCGACCCATGATTGTGCGAATCAAATCACGGGCTTTTAACAGGCCAAAATTGTCTCGGTCCTTCTTTGGCCCAATCAGATATCGGCTGCGAGCAGGCCGGATGCAAACCGGATCGTAGTTAGGCCCAACTATATGACAGGCATTTAACAGGCCGAAATTAATATAGGGCCGAAATGTTAAACGGGTCCTTAAGAGGCCAATACTAATGTCAGGCCGAATTACTAGGTGGGCCTCTAGCAAGTGGGCCCAAAAGCATAGTGTCCAGTTGACAGGCCGAATCTGATATGGGCCATAATTGAGCCCATAGCCTCTTAAAGGGTTGTACCTAATCTGGGCCGTAATTTGGCCCAGAAGATGGTAGGCTTTTAACGGGCCGGATCTCATATGGGCCACTATTAGGCCCGGAACGTGGCAGGCCATTAATGGACCGGATCAAATATGGGCCGGCATTTGGCCCAAAACATGGCAGCCAGTTAATGGGCCGGCCTACTAGGGCCCTCAAATTCTTGTGGGCCTATAGCTGGGTCAGCCCGTTAACATCGGCGAAATCTCGTGGGCCTTTAGCCGGGCCGGCCCATTATGATCCGCAAGAATCTTGTGGGCCTTTACCTGGGCCGGCCCATTATGGTAAACAAAAATCTTGTGGGCCTTTACCTGGGCCGGCCCATTATGCCCCGCGAAATCTTGTGGGCCATTAGCTGGGCCAGCCCATTATGGCCCGCAAAATCTCGTGGGCCTTTAGCTGGGCCGGCCCATTATGGTCCGCCAAATCTTGTGGGAATTTAGTTGGGCCGGCCCATTTAAACTTGATGGGCCGATCCGCGTGTCAACATATCATCGGTGCATCTCGCCCATTGGATGAGTGACACCTGTGCCAGCGCGGACCTGACACGTGTCTCCTCCAGCCAATGATGATTTTACACATGGAAAATCCCCATTGGTCGGGGCTGTTAACAGGTTATCGGATCCAAAACCCGACCCGATAGCTTAACGGCGTTCCGTTACGGTGGATGCCACGTGTCGGTCACCCTCGACGAAAGAACTTTTGTGACACGCGATTTATCGTCATGGAAGTGGACACTTCCGTGATGATAGTTTTGGTAATGTCATGGAACACTTCTACGACAGCACAGGTATGACTATCTTGATTCTGTCATAAATTTGTCATGGATGTACATGCATGACAAAAAACGAGACCTACTGTGACAAACACGTACCATCACGGAAGTGTATTTTTTTGTAGTGTTTGTTTCCCACCCAAGATGAACAACATAGGCATACCCTAGGTGAACCAGATATTAGACAGACATACTATTCATTGTTGCCTCGATATGTGCCCCACAACTAATTTAGAACTCAAGTTTGAATATTAATTTGGACCTGACTTGGGAGTCCAAGAGCTGAACAGGACGATAAAGTAGCAGGTAAGTTTAAGCATGCATAACATAAGCATAAACAAAAGAGTGCGACCCCTCTTGTGGACCCGTGTACTCCTCAAATTCATCTGCTGAGTCGATGATGGTAATGCCGTTGCGGTGGGTGCCGGCGGCAGGGAAGGAAATCTGAGGTGGCGAAAGATGGTCAGGAGTCGTGATGTCTGGTTTGGTGGATGCTTCTGTCGATGGAGCAGATCAGGTGAGGTGGACGACATCGCGGCAGGAGCAGGACAAACCACACAAAGTTCCCTTCAACACGTACCTGTAACTGAAGTAATTCTGTACGAGCTCATTTGGCTTGCATGATTCTTAAAACGCAGGGATAGGAAAAACACCGGAATAGGATAGGAAAATGCACATGGTAAACAGAGCATTTGTAAACACAGGATTTCTGTCAACTTGGGTGTTTGGTTTACAGGAATTGGAAGAGCAGAGGAATGCAAAGAAACATGGCCAAAATAAAGTGAAACCATATGAAAGCGTGTACAGTTAGAATGTTATTCTGGCACTAATGCACTTGGTCTTGTTTTCATGCATAGGATTTTGAAAAGTAGGTCCAGGTGGATGTTTTGCTTCATTCCTTTCAACAAAATGCATGAATAATTGAATAGTAGAGTGCCATTGGAAAATTCCCTATTGCTATGTTTTTCCGTTGAACCAAAATAGCCCTAATGGATCGACGTGAATGTATAGTAATAAGTGATGCAACAAGTGTACAACCTCTTTGCCGTAGCCGTGTCGACCTCGGCATCATTGGGTTGGTCGCTGAAGCAGTTGAGGCAGAGGTGGCTGTTGGAGATGTGGAGGAAGATCTGAGGAATCTGTAGATGGCATCCAGGGCACTGCTCTGTTGTGATGGATCGTTCTATCATTGGAGCAGCTCCTGTGAGCCGTAAGAGGTCAAGGCTGAAGCAGCACAAGACAGACATCGTCAATCTCAAGTGGGATTCTAATAGCATCTCCAATAGATGATGTAAAATGGATGTAAAGTTAACATCACCAAAAACCACCTGACTACAACAGATGAGGTAAAAACTGTTGACTCTGAACTTAACAGTGGAAACTGAAAGTTACTGTGGAATCTGAATGCTACTGTCGAAACTGAACGCAATGGTAGCAGAGAGGCACTTGACATGTAGTTTAGGGAGGGCCTACAGTTCATCTTCAACCTGCACCCCCTTGAGCCGCCAGCCACCACCGGCCGAACCGCCAGCCCCAGCGCCACCTCGCCGCCCCAAAACAACTCGCCACCGCCGCCCCAAAACAACTCGCCACCGCCGCCCCGGCCAGCCCTCTAGGCCCCCTGCCCCCTCCCCCCACCCTGAACCCTAAGATAGATAGTGGGGTGCCTCTCCGGCGAGCCCCCGTCCCGCTGCGGGTGGTTCTTCCTTAACTCCGGCGAGCCCTCCCAACCCCTGAAAATCGACTGACCCAAAAGTCGACTCAGTCGACTGAAGTGTGGCTTAATTAAGAACAGAGCAGCATCACGAGCTAGGGGGAGAGCAGCAGCAGCAGCTGGGCGAGCGAGTGATCGAGCGAGAGCCGGAGCAGCAGTAGCAGCGCGAGCGAGCGAGCGAGAGCTGGAGCAGCAGCAGTAGATCCGGCTGGTATGGACGCCGCCGCCGAAGGGGCCTCGCACTCGGGGAGAGCCGTCGTGGAGATGTCGCCCGCGGCGCCGGCTTCAAGGTAGCTGCTCCATGAGGGTGCAGGATGGAGCACCGTCGGTGTCGGGACGTCGAGTTAAGGAGAAGGTGCGATGTGATGAGTGTACAACCTCTTTGGTGGCACCGAGTAGGCCTCGGCTTCGTCCGAGGAGTCGGTGAGGATGTTGCGGTTCCGGTGGAGCAGGTTAAGGCGATGCTGTGGGGATGGAGCAGCTGCGATAGACGAGGCGATCGTCGGAGCAGCTCCTTGGAGGTGGAGGACGGGGCGGCTGAACTGGTGGGACGGCAAGATGGACGACGGATCCTCATCCGGGGAGGTGGACGAGGGATGTCGAGCTATTGCGGTGGACGACGTTGTCGTGGAAGAGGCGCCGGCTGGGCAGCGGTGATGTGGCGGACGGAGGAGGGTGGGGTTTCGCGGCTGGTGCGGAGAGGTTATGGTGGCCTGGGATTTCGAATGGCGAAAAGGGGGCGATGGGAGGGGGTGAAGCATGACTTAGGGACGCGCTTGTCCAAAATGTAGGGTGTGTTACAAAAGTACCCCCCACCGATTTGAACTAGCGGCCCTTTCGGCTCAGGGTTAGAAGGGGGATTTCGCGTGTCGGGATTTGGAAGCTGGAGGGAGTTTCCACGCGCGTTGTAATTTCGGAATAGCAAGGCGCGGGTTGTGAAGGCGCCAGTTTTGGGAGCACGATATCTGAATTTTCGGGATATAACAAGATGCGGGTTGAATTTTAGGGACAAGCCTAATGTGTAGTAATATTGTGCTTGTACGTACCAAATCAATTCGCACTTCCCTCAACCAAAAAGAAAACGAAAAAAATAAAACTATTCACACCTCACAAAGAGAGAGTCTTGCCCCATTTTACTATACAAATGATATTCAAAGCTACTCCCTCCTTCCATCTATTTAGGGCCTAATGCATTTTTTGATGCTAACTTTGACCAAATATTAGAGCAATAATATATGACATGCAACTTACACAAAGCACACCGTTAAATTCGTCTTTGAAAGGTTTTTTCAATGATATAATTTTCACATTGTGCATGTCATGTACTATTAATCTTGTCAATAGTCAAAGGCGGTCTTAAAAATCTCATTACGCCCTATATAGATGGAAGGAGGGAGTATGAATCCATGTTATGTCCGATTAAATTTTTTCGCTTGCTGTATAATGCATGTAACCTACTCATACCAACATTTTAGTGCATTCCAAATGTCTATACTACCGCTGCAATTCGAACTAAATTTGAATTCGTTCCTCTATTTCAATAAGAATCTACAATCATGATTGTTGCCAACTTCAACCATCATTCATGTATTACCTTAATAACACACCACATGATTACTATAGAGATAGATATGAACTATGTGTACTACATGAACTCGAATTCTATTTTTTGAATACACTTGATGTTGATTCCAAATAATCGTACATTTGATGTACTAACTATATATTCATAATCTAAACCATGTTCCATACGTACACCGTGTTTATCACACAGAGTATAGTGCCCCGTCCCCTACATTATGACAAGTATTTAGACCTGAGTTGCAAAAGCCACACATTAGCCCAAATTATAATCAATGTTCTACATTATGATATCTTCTTCAAGTATCCGTATCCACTTTTTTATAATGAATTATGATCGTTTTTCGTCTTTTACACCTTCACGATCCTCTTCTATTTGTAGCTAGCTAGCGCTAACTTTCTATCGTGCATGCACATGCCCGCCCCCCTCTCACACACCCTTAGCGTCCCCTCCATCGCACACGTTCATTATTTCTCTTTAGGTCGTCCACCAGCGGTGTGTGTAGGCCCCCGGCTCCTTCTTTCCGGCACACACCGGTCGATATACCTCTCTAGCCAAGTGTTCCTACAACAAACACATATATACTTCCCCTCTTATCTTCTCACCGTCCATGCCCCCATATGTCCAATACGATTCCATGCAGGTGCACACTCCCGCCCCTCTTTTCATTGATCACATACTCGCACACTCCTCCCCCCTCGACATGGTAGGCCTCTCGCACCACCTCCTAGCCACACCCTCTCACTATGTCTGCCTCTCCGGACCTTATTTGCTTCTAACACATGCAGGCTTGTATATGAACTGATCTACCTACATATAGCCAGGTCAACTATAATTCGTTTTCACCAAGCACCGATACACTTACCTTGCAAGTTATATCTCTCCTTTTCTCGGACACATGACGGTTGATCTTCCTATGTAGTTATGTATGCTTACCACAACCATATCTTCTCCCCTCATCATCCTTGAATACCTCCTGACCCGTCTCTCACACGCACGTGCATAGACAGACAGACATCCCCCGCCCTCTCTTATTGATACTGCACTCATACCCTCCGTTTGTCTAGCAGGTCTCTCCCACCATTTGTGAGACGCCACTCCACCACCAACCCTCCGACGCTCTACCTTTGTCTTTTTCCCAACCTTATTCCTCTGCTACACATATCCATGGATGTCGATCGATCTCCCTCAATACATATCTAGGTCTCTCTCCTTCCCCACACATATACTAGTCC
>NC_041381.1:580717146-580722423 GCF_002162155.2 Triticum dicoccoides | reverse complement strand
CGAACGTTGTAGGTAGGTATCCATGCCACGGAGAAAAACTGCACCTCTGCCCTCTCAAATTCCAGTAGGCCAGCCGCCCTGTATCTTTGACATGGGCAAACACAAATTCGATGGCACTCTTTATCGATCGTGCAGCCACACACTTCATCCCTATTTTCAATTCTATCGATATCTCACGTCCATGACTCCATTTCACACACATTGCATATGTTACGTTTTTCTGATTGAGATATCATCAACACATTGAATCTGTTTCGCACAAACCATCTCTCTCACACCCACCCACGTACGTACCTGCACCTAAAGAAGAAGTGCACGCAGTACGCACGTACTCACGTCTCGTTCCCGGCCACACCTGCGCGGGTACACGGTGGAGTTTGTTTCTGTACGAAAAGGCAGCCCATGTGATAATGTGACGCGTGTAGCGGTTGTTTACTCGAAGGAGGGTCGGGTACCACGCCTAGATGGAACAAAGTTCGACTTGACGCATTAGCATTAAATAAAGTTATATATTCATCAATGGCACGTACAGAATATAAAACGATTGCCGTGGGGAAAATGGAAAATTGGGTTTGTCTCTCGTCACACCATCTCACACAAGGCCGCCATGGCCTCTCTCTCTCAGCGTTGGTCATTGATCGGGCCACATCCCGTCCGCCGGCGGAAAGGGAGGATGTGCATCGTCTCTCCGTTCAATGGCGTTGAGGCAGCACGGCCCGATCTACGGTACCCACCGTTCTCTCTAACCAAGCTCCGGCGCGGTAGGGCCTTCGTCACTTGCTCACTGCCGCAGTATGGGCAGATCTCGGCCGCCGGCGCCCTCCTAGTACCATCCCGACGACCCTCAGGTACAGCTTCCTCCGGCCTTGCTCCACTACCCATCTTCCCATGTTGCTGCATGTGGATCTTCTTTAGTTGTTTGCTTAAATCGTATCTCAACCGACGTACTTTCCATCTTGCAATCTCGTCCTCAAACCATTTTTGATAAACCACCATGTGCTATCTTTCCCTTATTACATGGAACATGCTTCTTTTTTGTTGACGTATGTGTCTTCAACTCGTGTTATTGGGCAGTAATTGTTTCCTTTCGACCTCCTTTTGCAAACAGGGCTATCCATTTTCACCTTGGTGCTATTCCGACCTTTTGGTGAACTGCACAAATCACTTTTCTGAAGAGTGTTTTGTGCAGTTCCACCAAAATGTCACACGGTCAACGTTTTTTACATTTCTGTGGGACTGCGGAAAGGGAGATTGGTTTTGCTATCCTCCTCATCCAACTCCGTGCCTAATCTTCTCCAACAAGAAGTTAGTCCTAAAGAGAGATCGTAGAGGTGATCGGCTTCTATTTATGTATGTTATGTTTCATCATCTAGTTCCACTATTATTGTAATCACACTGACTGGATATCTTTGCAAACAGGGATGGTCCACTCGAATTTAGTGGAGCTGCACAAAATGATCGGATTGTGGTGTCCTTCATACACCTCTTTTTTGGCTACAGAGCTGGGTGAAACTAGCTGCCAAGTAATGAACACTGTGCCAAGGAAATGGAGCCATGCCTACGAACAGCATCGATCAATTATATTTTTTTTCTTTATTTGTACACCTTCTCACAACTTTGTCTTCAGTTGTGACGTGAATATTGGCGATGATCTGTGAACCATTGAGATGCATTAGCCATGGTAGTTTCATTTGTATTTGATGGAATGTTGTAACGAGATAATCTCGAGGCAAGACACATGAATCCTAAGTTGAAACTTTTTTTCCTGCGGGAACCAATGTTGAAACCTTCATAGCATCACAGTACAATTTCATCAAAATTATGCATACATATAAACAAATCCTGAAGGATTGATAGCAACGCCAGAAACAATTCAACTTCGTTTCGCCGACATGTTGGACATCCTTCATCCGGCTCCACCTGCCATGCAGCATGTAACACCCCAAAATTTTAACCAGGTTTTTGTTATTAAAAGTTTTGCCAGGAGTTTAAAAAATTTTATTTCTGTTGATTTCAGTACTTTTCTTTTGATGTTAAGGAGTTTTATTTTTCCCAAGTGGAGCTTTCCAAAAATATATTGGACTTCTATGCTCTCTCATTTTTCTTAATCAATGGATTTACCTATTAAATTATTTCACCCTGAGCTTTATTCATTAAAATGACTTTCTTTAAGTTTTGGAGCTCTTTTTGAACTACAACCAGTTGTTAAATTTATCTAAAAATCCAGCCAAAATTTGGAGATGTCATGTGATGTCTCTAAATCACTTTTGTTCAATTATATAATTATTTCTTTGCATATTTTGAGTGTTACACCTGTTTTTCAAAACTGGTCCAGTGGGCACTTTTGCACTATAGCCTATTTAAATATTTCCCTAGAGCCTCCACCAAAATTATGGGATGTCAGTGGTAGCATGCCACCCAACATTATGCAAAATCATAGTGTTGTTATTTGGAGAAATTAAGTGTATCAACGTCTTTTCCATTCTGGACCAGACTTGTGTTTTCTACTGCAACCTCTTGCATTCTTGCTCAAGTGACCTTGTGCTTTCTCATGCTTGTAGTCAACCCTGCAAAACCCCTAAGTCCAGGAGCATGCACTCCTTGGAACATTTTTGGTCCATGCAATGATGCCATTTACTCCCTGTCCAGAATTGTAGTTTTGCAAAACTTGCACTAGCAAGTTTCTCCTTTTTGCAAACTAACTTCACCACCCCCTCTTTCTTCTAAAGAGACCCCACTCTGGGAGATTTGGCCACCCCAAGAACTGCCTAGGTGCCTTTGGCATTTTGACAAACACCCTGAGTGCATAGCCAGTTTTGGCATGATTTCAAGTTTGCATTGTGAACTTGAGCCCCTGACCTATCCACCATGTCCCTTGATTCCCTTGCTAACCCTAGACTAGCCATGTTTCTTGCCAGCCTCAACCGCGGCCTCTAGGCTGCCCTGGCTTTTCGTCGAGCACGTCCCGGGCGTGCACTGGGCGCGCCCAGAGCGTGCGTTTGGCACGCACATGCGCCCGAGCCGCCGCGTCCCACCCCGCACCCAATCCGGTCCGTGACCGACCACAACCAGCACGCCGTGTCCCCTTGCACCGCCATGCCACCCCGACCACCCTGGCACCCCACAGCGCCACCGTCAGGACGGCCGTGGCGGCTAGCTGACGGCTGCATGCAGGCCCCGGCCGTGTCGACGCCGCCCAAGCCGCCAGCGCTTGCCACATGCCTCTTGGAGCAGTGCGTGCTCATCCGCAAGCGTGTCCCCTAGCGCTCGTCGCCGCCACGTCGCCCAAGCTACAGCATGGCGGTTCACCGTCGTCCTTATCGCCGGCCGCCTCGGAACCGACCCCCATCGCCTATATAAGGAGCCCCGAGCTCATCCCCACACGCAGGCAGTCCCAAACCATCTCCCTAGTAACCCCTTTGGCAGCAAATCAACTCGGGGAGGTCTCCTTCCCCATCTCCGGCAACCACAGCCGCCGCCATGGCCCCGGCCATTCCGGCGCCACCAGGGCCTCCCCCTCTCCACTCTCTCCACCAGGAGCCTTCCCTTCCTCCCGTGAGCCCGTCCCCCTGCTCGATTTTGATCGGGAGCCTCCGCAGCCCCAAACCCACTTTGCTCCCGAATGCCTCCTCCGCCGTGAAGCTCGCCGCCAGCAGCTCACTCCGTCCCCGCCGACCCAGCGACCACCGGAAGGAACGCCCCGGTCTTGCGGATCCATCCCGACCATCTGGAGCCCGCGAGGAGCCGCCATTCGCCGGTGTTGATCATTGTTGCCTCGTCGCCGTTCGGGCAGGGAAAGAGGAGGGAGAGTTGGACTGGTCAAACCTGACCAGTGGGCCCTGGACCCACTGTTAGTAACCCCGTCCAGTCCACATGGGATAAGTGGAAGTGCATTTCCAAAATGCGCCTTCGACGTGATTTTTTAAGATTTCAAGATGTTTTGGATTGCACCCTGCTTTCCCATGACCTGAAGGCAAGCATTCTGAACCCTGGTGTAATTTTTGTGTGTGCTGTTTGACTCGGTAACAACAACACCCCGACACGTGCATGCGTCATTTTATGTGAGGATGTGATCCTATTCATGAGTGCATATTAATGATTTTTTTATGCTGATGGAGTTGACATGTTTTGTGATGGAAAACACCGTCATACGCCTTTCATGCATATCGGAAGGGAAGCCGGGAAGGCCTCTGTCTTGGGTAGACACAGTCTTGTCCCTAGTCCTCCGTCGAGACGGTCGTGTCCGGTATAGCACAAGGGGGTATGTCGCGTGGAGTTTCTATCGGTTGGTTGAAATATATGCATTGTTATGCTAATCTTGTCGAGAATATTACAACCTCCTGAGTCGACCGTAGATCGAGTCTTGTGCCAGTAACCCCCATACTTGCTTCGTACTACCACTCGTCTCTACAATAAGTAGGGTACGGTTCAGTAAGTTGTCAACCCCTTTCCTAGCACACACCGTACAGAGAGGCCATGGTGGAAGATACTGGAGGCATCCGGTAGTCATGCCACCGGGTCCGGGAGCATGGGTGTTTCGGTTGTAGCCGAAGGAGGTAGCTTCCCCAGTTTGCGTGCGGTATATGTGATCCCATGTTACGTCGAGGTTGTAGCCTCCCCACTTAGAGTTTTGCTTGACAGGTGTCGTGGGTGATTCCAGACACATGTGAGTTAAGCTGGTGTGTGCAAGTTAGGTGTGTTTCCAACTAAAAGACTGTGGACGGAATTAGTCTTGATGGACTAAACGAATCCGTCACTCGTGGGTAAAGAGTACACCCTCTGCAGAGATTAAACCTATTCGAATAGCCGTGTCCATGGTTAAGGACTACAGCCTGGGATGGGTCAAGTGTCAGTCTTAGTGTCGGTCTTCGGAGGTGAAACTGTTAAACCAGAACTGGAAACACAACTTGTGACTTGTGATATTTATGATTATTATTTTGTTGTGGACTAACCCGTGATATTATTGGTATTATCGAATATCCCTGGGATGGTTCTACCTCCTGGATATTCACTGTATTTTTTTTAAAAGCCCTTTATGTGGTGTCGCTCAGACGCCCGACTGTGGCATTTCTTTTAATGCCCTTTATGTGGTGTCGCTCAGACGCCCGACTGTGGCATTTCTTTTAAAGCCCTTTATGTGGTGTCGCTCAGACGCCCGACTGTGGCATTTCTTTTAAAGCCCTTTATGTGGTGTCGCTAAGACGCCCGACTGTGGCATGTTTGTTATTTATTTCATAATTTTTATATTGCTATGTTATTGCATATTCATAATTAACA
>NC_041381.1:580704527-580716871 GCF_002162155.2 Triticum dicoccoides | reverse complement strand
CCCGACTATGGCATTTCTTTTCAAGCCCTTTATGTGGTGTCGCTCAGACGCCCGACTGTGGCATTTCTTTTAAAGCCCTTTATGTGGTGTCGCTAAGACGCCCGACTGTGGCATGTTTGTTATTTATTTCATAATTTTTATATTGCTATGTTATTGCATATTCATAATTAACATGCTTGTACGCATCAGAGTTTTATTTATCTTTTCGACTGACGTCATGAGCATAAAATATTTTCAACACATCATTGTTATATTATATCTATGTTCATAATGTTTGCGAGTACATTCAAAGTACTCACTGGCTTGTCCCTGGCTATTGTCTTGGCCAGATTTTCTTGCGCGGAGAGGAGCGACCGTGTCGACAGTCCCTGAACCTAAGCAATGGTGATAGCAGCCTCGCGAAGATAGGAGTTAACCTGGTCAGCTGTTCCTGTGGAAATTGGAGTCCCAAAGACACTAATGATCCACAAACCGCTTCCGCCATCAACCATTAGAAACCCTTTGTTGTACTCACAGGTCAGAATGGTCTTGTACTACATATTTTGTATTTTTCTTGGAATTTCTGTATCAAGTTGGCGCCTCATCAGCTAACAGTTATCCCGGGGCTGGTGAGCACAAGGGCCATTTTCTGGAAATTAATACCCGGAGAATCGGTCCCCACACAGAAATATTGAGTGCACAACACAACTTCAGGGAAAGATTCACCCTAGTTGTTGCGCCGCAGTAGTAATGACTAGTGAGCAGTCAAATCACAGAGCCCCACCTTCGCCACAGTAAGTTGCTCGGACGAAGCAACCATCATTTCTCTGTTCCTTGAATCTGCTGGTACTCCCATATTCCCACAGTAATAAGTTGCTCAGGCGAATCAACCATCACTATATCCACTCATGTGTGATGACCACATGAGCTATCCATTCAGATTGCATGTTAAAAAAATAAAGGTCGATAACTAATGCGGCAAACTTTCAAAAAAAACTAATGCGGCACCTCAGGCCAACGCGGCCAGATCGCATTTTGCACGAGAAATTACACACCATGTTTCATTGACATGTGGTCATGTTCCAACATATCAGTGAGACGACGGCGAGTAGTAGTATTTCCGAACGGACATGTAGGCCGGGGCGCCTCTTCGTGAACCGTGGCAAACTGGCAACCGTCCACCGACTCTTCGCCTTTCCCTCTCGATTTGGAACTGCTGTCGCACGCTCTTCCTCTCCCTCCTCCATTTTCCTTCAGCCCTTCACCCTTTTTTCTGCCATTGTTCGATCGTCTTCTCCATGGAGGGAACAGGCCGAAAACGACCCTGTTATTCTAGCCCCGATCTGAAAGATGACGTGGTGGAGGAACTCATTGATTGGTGCGACATCCTCACCTCGGCTAGCATGGCAGGTTCGTTCAAGCCCATTCTCGACTCAACTGATAACATCATTACAAGGAACCCAAGAGTCAAGGAGCGGTTTGACCTCTCCTATCTTCTTCGCTGTGACCCTAATGGCTACTGGCATGGGGACAACGGAGGCCTCGCCCTGTGCAAGTTGATGCCGCTTGATAATGATACTTATTATGTTAAGATGCCATCGCTTGAGGGCAAGGATTGGGCAGGCGCAAATGGAGATTGGGTTGTTTACATGGTTCCAACTGCGAGTGGGAACTTGTGAATGTGTACACTCGTGACCGGGTTCCACTTCCAAAAATCTCAGCAGACTGCCCAGAGGTTGAGCACACCGGTATTGTACGCACGTTCAAATACGATCATGGTGACTGTCTTCTATGGAAGATAGCAATTTGTCGAGTTCCCAGCCACTCTTGGAATTACAACAACTATGAAGTTGTTGCTATCTTCGACAAGCTTGTTGCCGTCCTTCGTGGTTCGACTGGATGGATATTGCTCAAAAATCAGTTTCTATACACGGATGTGTACTGTGATGCAATTCAATACGAGGGCCTTGTGTTTGCTGCCACCACTCGTGGCACTGTTTTTGCATGGAATCCTTATACTTTCGGTACGTTTGCCTTCCACCATAATTATAATTGTTTCATCCACATGCATGCGGGTTAGCAAGTTTCCCTTTACTAATTAACCTTCTTCTTGTGTTTCCGAGGTCCAGTGAACATTCCACCACCTATACTTTAAATTTTTTATAACCAAGGAGGAGATGAAGATGGTGATGATCACGAGCATGAGGACGAGCAGAACGTATATACTCAGTGGCGCCTGGCAACTAATTCCGATGGATCACCTCTTCTTGTGTGTATACAGCGCACTGAGTTTGTTACTACTAAGGGAGCACGTGTTGTCTCCCATGGTCGCACTCTCCGGACCTATTCCAACACCCGTTGCATGGTATTCGGGATGGATATTAGTGTGCTAGCGCCAACACCTTCTCCCTAGTACAGAATTGATAGTCTTGGAGAAAACTCGCTCTTCCTTGGACAAAACTATCCGATGATGGTGAAAGGCGATCCAACTGTTGTTGACACAATGTTACTAGTACCATTTATGAGAAGCAATTGTGTCTATACCTCGGACATTTGGGTGGTTCCCTACCCTGGTACTGATATAGTAGGCCGCTTCAGCCTGGATGATCAATCCTGCGTTGGTCTCGAGATCGACAATAGATGGCCCATCCCAGAGAATCACTTGTGGTTCAAAGCAAGCATTTCCAACGCCGAGGAATGGTTGAGTTGAAGTTCATTTCATTGCTTGTTAATTGTTGTGTGGTGAAAACTTTAGTATTTATAATGTATCCTCGTTGTCGATGTGGGTTGATGACCTATTGTATGTAATAAAATGATATGCCTGTGATAAACTTACTAAATTTATGAATGGCTTTCGAGTTGCTTTTGTGAGTGAGTGGTGCAACGAGGAAAAAAAATATTTTCTGAATACATAATTGTACGTGCATTGCAACAGGTTATCGGATGAGGCCAATCAACAATAGTAGTACACTATTTGTACTAGCTTCACATGCTTCGCGCGTCGTGCGGGTGTTTTTACTGTAGCCATATTGTACGTAACCAGCACCTCGAATCCTCGATACTAGTACCATATAGTAAGTAGTAGGAGTAGTAGGGTGGCATGGGCTAGAACAAGCATTCACGTCCAGGAGTATGGCACACGCCACCAGCACGACTTCCATCTGACACCATATTTCTTGGAGTCCATGCTAGAGCAATCTCTTCAACCTCATCGTTTCTCTAACTCAGCCATCGCGCGGCGGACGAGGTGGCGGTTTGCCGATAGTCGGTTTCCTCAACTGCGGTCCCACTTGTAAGGCCAACTCCAACACTCTATCAATATATGGATGTACTCTTCTTCCCAATACAAAAACTTGCATCCATTCTACTCCCTCCGTTGCACAATACATGCCTTCTATTTGTCAAAATATATATGTATCTAGACATGTTTTAGTATATAGGTACATCAATTTTTGGACAAATGGAAGTACAGTATTTTGGAACGGAGGGAGTACACAATAAAAATTTTAAGTTAGCACAACTAGAAAAATCCGAGGGCACAATCGAAGATTTGGTCGGGTTCTTCCTCCTTTTGCCGACATGTGGAACATCCAGCATCCAGGTCGTGTCATGCAAGAAAATAGAGTGGTAGTTGAAGCCACGAGATGTGCATCTTGGGTTAAACTGTAAACAGAATCTTACTACTCTTGAGTAACTCCAAAAGCGGCCACCGAAGATCTTTATTGGATTTGTTTTTCATCACCAGCACGTCAAGGTGAAAGATGTGCAAGTTCAGTGGGTCCTCTTGTGTTTTCACTGACATGTGGGGCCGCATGTGAGCAAACAGACGGTGGGCTCCGCGCGTCCGCTGGCTGGCTGAGAAGAGAGATAGAGGAGGGCTAAGCACGTACTGCAGGAAATTTGTTCTACGTAACCAGCACCTTGATATTCGCGTGTCATTGTTTCTAGAATAAAAAAAGGAGGTACCCCTACTTATGTTACTCCCACTACGCCTAGCCTAAGGTTAGTAGGTGACCTTGCGCTTGGCTCTTCGCGTCTTCCGGAAGTCGATGGTTCTACAGTAGTGCTTCTGGCAATCTGACACCAAATGAACTGTCGCACGTCCACTGCTTGTAAGCAAAAGTTTCTCCTTGTGCTGCGAGCCACCGCGCACGCGTTGGCGAGGGAGAAGGCGTACTCAATCTTCTCATCGTTCTGCGAGTTGACGGGACACATCAAAGTTATTTACTAGTAGTACGTACTCTCTCCAAAAAAGGGCTGACCATGTCATTGCTACCATCCCGTGCTCCGTCGTTGAGTATGTGCACTATTCACGTGCCATCGAGGAGAAAAATATTGCGTAGGTGCCATCGAAGTGCACGACTCACTTACGAAAAAAGGTTTCCCCCCGCTTTTCCCCCTGCACGACTCACTTGCGCACTGCTTATCTGATTATCTCCATTTTCTTGCATGACACGTGCACCTTGATGCTAGATGTCTCGTGTGTTGGGAAAAGGATGAACAACACTCACGTAAAAGAAAAGAGTTGAAGAGCATAGATTCCCGACGACCAAGGAGGATCAAGGAACCTCGCGGTGGAGCGTCTGCAAGGAACCTTGCGCATTTTCCCCTGTCTTTTGCCGTCTTCCCACCTATAAACAAATAAAAGAACATGAATTTTCCGCTAACCACTAGAAACGGTACATTAGGATGCTAAGTTGAAGATGTTTTATACTCCCTCCGTTCCCAAATATAAGTCTTTTTAGATATTTCAATAAGGGACTACATACGAAACAAAATGAGTGAATCTACACTCTAAAATATGTCTACATACATCTGTATGTTGTAGTCTATTTGAATTGGCTAGAAAGACTTATATTTAGGAACGGAGGGAGTAGTTTATATTGAATTATTGATAACCATGCAACAAGCCACGCATGTACAGGACGCATGCAGCCACACATGTACACAAGCCAACGCACTAACTCCATCCGATCCAACTCATGCACATACGCGCACAGCATGGAGCACACAACGCACGTACACAAGACGTGCATGCACACACGCTTGGCCGTGGAATGCACGTGAATAATACATGCATGCGCACACACTTGGCTGCATGGAGGCGTGCGCCATCCGCGGCGGCGTCCGGTTCGTCGTGCTACGGCGAAGCTCACACGCAACGGCGCATACGCATCTCTTGCAGCACCTCTTTGCCGTCGTTTCTCAACTACTAGTCGGAGACGAAGATGACCGCAGCCTCGGCCTTACACTACTAGGAAAAGGCATGCTAGTGGCGCACCAGTTTTGCCTTCTAATGGCGCACTACTGGTGCGCCACTAGCATCACGCCATTAGAATTAAATTCTAATGGCGCACCACTAGTGCGCCATTAGTATCTGGTGTTCTAATGGCGCACCAGGTAGTGCGCCATTAGTATATCCCACAGTGCGCCATTAGAATGCCTCCCAGGGGGCCATATGTACCCATGTGCTTTGGCATACTAATGGCGCACCAGTGGGTGATGCGCCATTAGTGTGATTATCTCAGTGCGCCACTAGTATGAATATTAGGGATTTTTTTTCTTTTCTCATATTTTCACAGGTTTCAAAATATATTATTGGACAGAATTTAGACAACACCACACAGCATCGAATACAATAGAAGATTAGTCTCCGAATACAAATCATCATATTAATCTCCGAATTCAAAAGACCGAACAAAGATAGAACATTACAAGTCTCGAGACCGCGAGTAGCGAGTTTGTCTTCACATTACAAGTCGATATCGATCATCTAAACTACCATCACATAGAAGAGAGCTGCGGTCATCACGATGAGCATCATCGTGATGAAACTGGTCTTAATCCGGTTCCTCCAACGCTCCCTCCTCTCTCCCGCTAGATAGCGTGCGTATCTAGATTCCGCCTCCGCCCTAGTGGTGTACCCTTGTAACTGTTACCGCTGAAATGGTGAACCTGTCTCCGACACTCCTCCCAGTCATCGTAGACTCCGGAAACCTTACCCTTGTACACGACATACGACGGCATCTCTATGCAGAAGCCAAACAACAGACAATACATAAGAAATATATAAGTATGCAACAAAAGGATCGGAAGAGAAAAGCAAGACATTAATAGCACGATTCATGGTCCTACTAATAAATAGCATCGATTACATCTAAGTTGGACGACTGTCCAAACCAAAGAGACATACAAGTTCATTAAAGTTTAATTACAACATGAGCCAATCAATGTTTCAGAACTACACATAGCATCACTACTTTCGACTCGACTCGTGGGGGACTGAAGCATGGATGAAGCCGCCGTCTATCGTGATGGTCATGAAATCGCGGGCGTTGTCAGCCTGCATTTGTAGCGTTGTGTCTATCTCACGGTTGGACGGTTGATATCTGAGGTAGAACTTCCCCGAGGTACGAAGGACATCTTGATGGATAATTTCCGCAAACTCCGACTGGATGCGAAACAATTCTTGTCTGATGTCCGCATCCTGGATTGCCGACAAGCTCGCGGCCCAATCTTTGAGATTATCTGGTAGTAGAAGGTGATGATGGTCCCGTACGATCGCCCGCATGTGATGGAGGGCGTAGTAGGCATCCTTCTGACCACCAGGCGGCTGCTTGACGCAGGAGAACTTTGTATTGTGGGAAACCGCATACGAACTGGCTTGGCGAAGGTGCCTCCAGATTTGGTGTAGCCGGGGAGAACATCATCAAGAACTTTCTTGATATTTGTGTAGTCTATCTTGGAGTCACGGTCCGGGTCGAAATACGTGGCCATGGAATATTTCGGGCTTAAGAGGATGAGTGTGAGATGTGTGTCACTGCACAGAACACGGAATGTTAGAAAAAAAGAATGATCAAAATATAAGAAATCATATGTTACGGGGCGGTTAGGGGATGACTTACTCGGGAAAGTAAGGCACGAGGAAGTTATCCTTATCTGGGTTTGCCAGAATGACGCCTTCGAGGTAAGAACTCGCGACATGCCGGTCCCCAGCGCTGCACAAGTTCTTGGCACGCATGTAGAAGGGGTCGGCTATCACGATGTCCGGGGTCTTGTCTCTAATGATCCGCATCTCCATACTCAGCGAAAACAGCCGAACGAAGGTGTAGTGCAGCGGATGAAGGTTAAACATAGAAAAGATATCATCAAACCGCAGGACGATCGTACCCCCGATGGTGCCATCCACAAAGCCCTTGCCCTCTGGCACCTTGGCCACGAAAACCGGGTATGCCACATCATTCTCTCTGAGACATCGCTTCTCCAAAGAAAGAACATTGTCATGCAGACTCTGCATAGCACGGTTGCAGCATTGAGCATATTTGTCGGTAGCATCGCCCTACCCGCCACATGCACCCTCCTCGAGATATCCTTAGGTGAAGGTGGCCCGTCCTGAGCACGGATCGTACTCAGTGCCGGCTGGCTTGCACCCTTGTTACTCTTTCTTTTCCGTCCCTTCTTCTTCTGTTGTAATGGGACCGAGTTCTGCTCATAGACCGCCTTCTTGAGTGTGTTGGGGCTGATAATATTTGGCTCCTTGACTATCTGAGGCTCGGTGAAGTCGGCAGCTGGAGGCGTCTCCTGAGAACTGAACGCCAGACGATGCCTATTCCAATTGGGTTTCTCCGCCGTACCAGCTAGACCGCGGTTGTCTTTTGTAGGGTCGGGTTCTTGAGAAAGAGGCTCGCAGAATTCGTCATCGTACCCATGTTCGGCAAAGTACTTATCGACGTTGCTAAATGTACGGCCGTCATCATTGTCATCGTCGTTCAGATCCTGTGCCATATGCATGTTCGGATCCTGTGCCATAGGGATGTCCGGCATGTCCGGTAGCGTTGCAGTGGTCTAGCCATGGCTTGGCATCAGCACGAGTGGCGGTGTTGTCTTTGGGGTGGTGTCCCCCGCCCCCAAGCGAATCTGGCTCTTCGGCCAAAGCAGGGGCCAGCTTATGCAGGCGCTAAGGGTCATTAGATCATCTTCGTCGGCCCCGGCGGGTCAAATCGGAGGTAACAACTCATCCCAGCCTGGCAGCACCCGAACCAGTTCAACCCTATACATGGTGGGTGGCATCGGTTTACCGTGGAACACGGGGTTGCCCGGTTGAACGATTTTTCCCTTGGCGACATCGACCAACTCGTCGTTCACGAAGTGCAAGAGAGTGCACGGAACGTCGGCGGCGCCCTGCGAAAACATGTAGGGCGTCAGGGATGCACAGTCAAAGGCAAAAGGAGATGAAGTCCTCGGCCGAGAGGCTTAATTAGTTACCGCAATGATGGCGTCGAGCTCGGCTAATGTCGAGGCACCGCCAACGGCGGGTGTGCAACTGACGGAGGGGCCGCTTGCTGCCGAGGTGCCGTCCGGCGTACACCCGGGTGCATTAAGCTCCAATGTCGGCCGTGCCAGCGTCGGAGACACCAATACCGCCGCCGCCAGAGACACCAATGGCACTGCCTGCGCGTTGTGCGAGTTGCTGGTCGTGAAGCTGGGAATCGGGGGCGGCCGCTGTTGGCCACCCGCAATCCACGTCGTCAGCCCATGAATCAAGGTAGGAATAATGCCGGTGAGCGTCAATCCCAGTTGTTGTTGCACTTGCTCTTGGATAATCTCCAGAATACACGCCACTTGTGCCTTGAGTTCTTGAACCTCGCGCGACTGGCTTTCCGAGCTAGTCTTTTTCTCCTTTCGTCCACCAGCGGTATAGTATGACGACCATTTTGTGGACAAGCCTTTGCCGGCTACACGACCAGCTGACGATGGCTTACTAAGCTTATCCTTGTTTTTCATTACGTTCAACGCCCTATTTAGAGTGCTGTCCCAAGCATGGGTGCTCTGAGACGACCCCGTGCTACTACTTTCAGTCTCCTTCGCCAGAACAAGCTCAAGCGCCCTGGTCTTCGGATCCGTGGTAAGCTCCTTTGTTATTGGGTCCTCCTTGTATCGGGCCCTGACATAGTTCCTGGTCTGCTTGTCACTGTTGTATTTCTCGAAGCGGGGCGGTAGGCCTTGCTCGGCACGCTCTGCGTCCTCCTTGTCCCATATAGGCTCCGCCACTCTATAACTGTCGGGACCGAGTTTGTGTTCCCCTAAGTTCAACTCCCGCATTTCTTTCCCCCACTGACTTGATTCAGAGGTTGCACTACTCTCGCACTTGATCTTGAACTCCTTGTAGTTATCTTCGCTGATCAAAGGATTTTTCGCCTTGATCTTCTCATAACTATCACCTTTCTCAATCATTCTCTTCACCGCGCTTCTCCAAGTAGACAGGGTCGTGCTCATCCTCGTGAGGGCGGCACTGTTCACTTTATTCCCTGAGAGGCGTGTGTTTTCAAATTCCTCCTTGACGGTGCAGAGCGCGTTCGGGCGCCGGTCCTTCTGTTGCCTCTTCGGTTGGCTGCCATCTATGTGTGCGCCGCCATCATCAGTGGTGGCATCCTCGGCGGCACCATCAGTGGTGGCATCCTCGGCGGCACCATCAGTGGTGTCATCCCCGACGCCACTAGGGGTTGTGTAGTCAGGATCGGTGTCTTCCGCGGCGTCCTCATAGCGGTGAGGTTCTTCCTCCAACTCCTGGGACAGCTCCCAGAATTGCTTGCCGCCCGAACTGCAGGCCTCATCATTGTTGGCCATGTTTCTCTCTAAATAGGAAAAAAGTTTAGTCAAGAAGTTGGTTATTGTCAAGGAACAAGATCATGGTCTCATCATTTAGGGTTTGTCGACACCGAGGCATCCTAAAAGCTAAGCTTTTATCATTTAGGGTTTGTCGACGCCGAGGCACCCTAAAAGCCTAAGCGTACATCATTTAGGTTCTCATCGACACCGAGGCACCCTATAGAAGCCAAGGTTTCATCATTTAGGGTTTGTCGACGCCAAGGCACCCTAAATGCTAAGTTAAGTTTTCATCATTTAGGGTTGATCGATGTCGAGGCACCCTAGGTTGGGCCTAATCACTTGGCACTAATCACTTGGCTCTATTGCCACCTATGTTGGGTTTATCATCTACGGTTTATTGATGCTAAGGAGAATTCTAAGTTGGGCCTAATCACTTGGCTCTATTGCCACCTATGGTTTAATGCAGCAAGAATGGCGGGGTTGTTGATCCTACTTAACTAAGTACTAAGATACCCCGTCCCATGCATTAGTCGCAAGTACCCCATATGTCCTATTTTTAGCAAAGTCATGCTAAAATTCACGAAAAATTTCAGCATGACCTTTGCTGAAAATAGGACATATGGAGTACCCAAATTTGTCGGGATGGAAGTTAATCGACATTCCGGCAAACTCAAGGGCCTCTCGGGGTACCTGCAAAATCATTATCCCCGCGTAATGAAGTCGCTAATGGGTCATTTCAGAAGATCATAAGTAGCATCATCACAAGTACAACATCATCACAAGTACAGCAGCAGCAGCAGTGAATACAGGCATAATAGTAGCAGCAGCAGGTTTATTCTTCTTCTTCATAAACATTAATTGGTGTGGGTGACTCTATCTTCCCTCTAATGACTCACTCAACTTAACAGGACAACCCACAAGCATTGTTTTGATTCCAACAGCTGCTGTAAAATACATCCAGCAAAGGTGCTCTAAAATCAGAAATACTACCCCCCAAATCTTTAGCTCAATTCTGAAAATACATGGTCTTCTAGTTACAATACTACCCCCCAATAGTCAAAATTTCAAACCACACACTTACTTTCAACTATAAACAAAACTGACTTGCTGTTAATGAACAGTGGCTAAAGATATATAAAACTCCATTGCAAATGTGCCATGTCAATAAAACAACTCATGGAAGTAAACTACTAGCAGGCTCAAAAGTCAAGTAAACTGAAGATTATGACAGCTTGCAAACACAGGACCATGTCATTATCATGGCAGTCCACTATATATTTTTATGACAAAATACATCATTACCAGGGCACATTATGGCCATTTTCTTACATGATGCTAACTGTACCTAACTGAATTTTTTGACAGTAGCTCAAGTTTTTGACAGTATCTCCTCACTGTCTGTCGCCTGCAACACTTTTTATGCTAGCAGCTCAAGTTTGTGCCATTGGAGCAAATAAGCAGGAACCAACATATGTAAGGTTTCAATAAGACTCATCATCAATATATATAAGCAGGATGTTTGTAAACAAACGAACACTAAGAGCAGAATGTTCTTGCAACAAACATTATTGTGTGACATCAAAAGGCATCACTCTGCTTAAAGGGAAGGATGACTTAAGTGGCCAGATGTATATTATTGCACCACTTGATCTGCACTTCTCGATATTATATGATGTACTGAAGAACTTGAGCAAAAAAAGATAAATAGGAACACATTTCTCACCTTGGAGGTGTTGCTGCTGCTGCACTGTCTGAACTTCACTTCCTTTACCTCCTTGGAAACCTGAAATATGCAGATGTTAGAAAGGTTCTAATTTGTATATGATCTTTCTAAGAAAAGGGAAAAGGTCTATCAAGAACAGATTCACATGTCTGGCTGTTAGCCATTACAAACTTAAATTTATCTATTTCTATATCTCACAAACTATCATAAATGAATAATAGTACACTTAGGAGCTCACTGAAAAGCAATGACATATTCATGATCTAGTTTAGCAGTAGGTTGCAATATTCCCCCTAATTGCAAGATGCATCATTTATAATTAATTAGGAGAACCTACCTAGCGAGTCTCTAATTCGTTTATACCGTCAATAAAAAAATCTACAAGAAAAAAAAGGCAGGCCAAATACTCATGTCACTTCCATTAGGGCATTATCTTCCTACAACTACTCATCTTCAGCAGCACATGATACTGCTACTGTATCTAATACAACAACATGACACTTGTTACTGTATTTAATGTTCCTACAACTACTGTATCTACAATAGTAGCACATGATACTGCTACTGTATCTACAACTACAACTACTACAACAACATAAAACTACTATGCATCATCTTCCTACTATACTTGCTACTCATCTTTAGAACCAAACAGCAGCAAAAACATGATCATCTTACTAAACAAGTTCAGAGCAGTCAGTTTCAATACAGTTCAGAAACCACAAACCCAGCCTAAATGGCACACATCACTCAAGTCATAACTTGTTTACAGCAAACAGACAAATAAAACTTGACAATGGTAAGACCAGAGTAAGTAGATTTAGGGGGCTTAGGGGATCTGCCTCGTGTCTCTATTTGGCTTTGAACTGAAGAATTGGCTTTGGTTTTTATTCAGATGACCTACACTGCCACGGTCGAGGGGAGGGAGGGAGGGAATGGGGAATGGTGGAGAGAGGGAGGAAGGAGGAAGGAGGAGAGGTACCTGGTCGCCGGAGGGGTCGGGGTCGGGGTCGGCGAAGGGGTCGGGGTCGGG
>NC_041381.1:580703460-580704382 GCF_002162155.2 Triticum dicoccoides | reverse complement strand
GCTCGTCCGGGTCCTCGCTCGCCGCGGTCGAAGGAGAGCAGGGGCGGTGGCGGAGGACGGTAGGGGCAGGCGGGGTGGGCGCGTCGGGGCTGCGCTCGCCGGCTACTGCAGGGGCCGGAGGAGGCCCTCGCTCGTCGGAGGGAGGAGGAGAGGAGAGGAGCGGGCGGCGCGCGCTCGGCCGATCCCATTCGGGGGGCGCGGAAGCGGCGGGGGTGGAGTCCCGCGGGGCTCGGGGCGGCAGCCGCAGGGCAGCGCAAGACCACAGCGGCGGTGGTGTCACCGACGGCATGCAGGCGCAGCGGACGGAGGGGGCAGCAGCGTACGGTTGGGGTCGAGTGGATCTGGCAAGGGAGGGAGGGAGGCCACACAGTGCGAAGGGACTAGGTGGAGTGGGGGGGGTTCTAATGGCGCACCTCCCCCTAGTGCGCCATAAGTACGACGATTCTAATGGCGCACCTCGCCCTGGTGCTCCATTAGAATTTTGTTTTATTTACTAGCCCGACTGGTCAGGTTATATTCCACCTAACCCCCACTCCATTAGAACACGCCCACTAGCCCGATTGGTCAGCACGCAGCACACACACTAGGAGGTCCTGGGTTCGACTCCTAGGCACCCCAATTTTTGTATTTATGCATTTAAAATGTTGTTTGATATTTATTTGTGTTTAAATATGTTCAAACTTGTTTAAATCATAACAGTAATATTTTTTATAAAAACAGTAATAATTTTATAAAAAATATCATCAAATTTGTTATTTGAAAATATTTATGAATATGAAAAAATATCATCAAATTTATTATTTGAAAATATCATCAAATTTGTTATTTGAAAATATAATCAAATTTGCTTTTTTGCAATTTTAGTTGCATTCATTTGTGACAGTGGAGCGGGCCGGGGAGGGTGCGGGGGAGAGGGTGCGGG
>NC_041381.1:580663747-580703284 GCF_002162155.2 Triticum dicoccoides | reverse complement strand
CGGCCGTGGAGTGGGGGAGGGTGCGGGGGGTCGGTGGCGGCGGCCGGTGGAGCGGGGGAGATGGTGCGGGGGGTGCTCGGCGGCGAGGGGGACCGGATCTGGCAAGGTGGGATAGCGATCGAGATGGAGGGGGATCGAGATCGAGTGTCCATGAAATTTAAAAACTTTCATGAGTTCAAAAAGTGCCCATGAAATACAATCGAGAAATGAAGGCTACAATTTAAATACAATCGATCTTAGCTAGCTATCTGTTCACAATCTTCTTGCCCTTATTTTTCGTAAATGGAGTTCTTCTCTTGAACGGACGTCCTTTAGGTAGGGTGGTCCTGCTTCTTCTTGTGGTGTATGCTGATACTTCATCGTCGTCGTCATGTTCCATCTTCGGGTCACCGTACTTGTCGATGTCTTGCTCATTGGCGACTCCATCCATTCCGATGATCTTCCTTTTGCCTCTCCTCACGACAACACGACTGGGCTTTGGCGGGTCAGTAATGAAGAAGCATTGGTCCACTTGGGAAGCCAGTACCCATGGCTCATTTTTCGCGGTGACGTTTGCGCCCGTGGCCTTGGATTTGGCTTCGGGTATAACCATGGTGATGAAATACCGGTCTTCTTTTATGACGCTCTTGGCCCATCTGACACGGAACATCGGGACCTTCTCTCTAGCGTAGCTCAGCTCCCAGATCTCCTCGATCCTTCCGTAGTATCTGTCCTTGTCGTTACCGGTGTATGATTCCATCATTACCCCGGAGTTCTGATAACCATCGCTCTTCATGTCCTTGTCCTCGGTGTAGAATGTGTAGCCGTTGATATCGTATGCCTCATAGGTCATCGGGTTGTGCTCGGCGCCCTGTGACAAGGCGAATATGAGTTGTTCTTCCGCGGAAGAATCCTCATGTAAAGGGTACAACATAAGCTTCTGCTTGAACCAACGCGTGAAACATGAGTTGTGCTCTTTGATTATATCTCCGTCCGTCCTCTATTGGCCTCGGTCATTGTACGTCTTCTCAATAAAGGTTTTGTGCTCTACCACCCAAGGATCGACCACGTCTATGTGTTGTAGCGCGACTAGGTTTGCTCTTTCAAAGTCAGCGAGTCGACCCTCGAAGTCGACATGCATTTCGCGGTGACCCTCACGGTGACCCCATCCAGCGAGCCTGCCGAGGTGCCTGTTGACGGGCAGACCAACGGGGTCCTCAATGCCTAGATAATTCGTGCAGTAGGAGATGCACTCTTCGGTCAGAAAGCCTCTGGCTATGCTTCCCTCTGGACGTGACATGTTGCGAACATATCCTTTGATGACACCATTCATCCTTTCGAACGGCATCATGCTGTGCAGGAACATCGGCCCGAGTTGGATGATATCCTCCATGATATGGACCAGCAAATGCACCATAACGTCGAAAAATGCGGGCGGGAAGTACATCTCAAGCTCGCATAGTATCACCACGATCTCTTCCTGTAGCCTTCTGAGTTGCCTCACGCCAACCGACTTCCGAGAGATGACATCGAAAAAGTTGCATAGGCCAAATAGCATTTCACGGACGTGCGCGTCCATGATCCCATGGATTGCAACTGGAAGTATCTGCGTCATTGGCATGTGACAGTCGTGAGACTTCATCCTGCGGAACTTCTGCTTCGTCGGGTCTAGGTATCTTCTTATCTTCCCCGCGTAACCGTAAGGAAGTTTTACTCCTACGAGGCAGGTGAAACACTGCTCGATCTCCTCCTGACTTAGAGTGAAGCACGCAGGAGGGTAGTCATTTCCGGTCTTCTTGGCCTTTTTGCCTTTGCGACGACTTTCCGTGTCCTGCTTCGCCTCATCATCATCATCATCATCATGATCATTAGCGTGAAGCTCCTCCCTGATGCCCATTGATTTCAAGTCTGCCCTTGCTTTCGGCCCATCTTTGGTCCTCTCTGGCATGTTGAGCAGGGTACCAAGCAGACTCTCACACACGTTCTTCGTGATATGCATGACATCAAGGCTGTGAGGCACACGGTGGATCTTCCAGTACGGCAAGTCCTAGAAAACAGAACTCGTTTTCCATACCTTCGGCAGCGGCTCTGGTGCCTTTCGCTTCTTTCCCGACTTTGGCGCCTTTTGCTTGTTTCCCGGCAGTGGGCAATCTTTCCAATTTTTCAACAGCTGGCCTATTTCCTCGCCGCTCCTCGTACGCGGGCGTCTTCGGGGTTCGGTTTCACCACCGAACAGATCCTTGCGTTTCCTCCATGGGTCATCGTCGCAAAGCCACCTTCGATGTCCCATGAACACGGTTTTCGAAGACCCAGGATCTCTATCTAGCTGGCGATACGTTGTGTCATCCATGCACCTGACGCATCCAGAAAATCCGTGGACCACCTGCCCCGCGAGATATCCGTAACCGAGATAGTCGTGCACCGTCGTGAGCAGTGCGGCTCTCATAGGGAAATATTCTTTCTGTGCGGCGTCCTACGTATTGGCTAGCGTTTTCCACAGCGTGTCTAGCTCCTCTTTCAGCAACCCCAGATACAGATTGATGTCGTTCCCTGGTTGTTTCAGCCCTTCAATTAGCATACTCATGTGAATGTACTTCCTCTTCATGCACAACCAGGGGGGAAGGTTGTACATCCACACAAACACAGGCCAGGTGCTATGTGTGCTTCTCTGGCTGCCAAACGGATTGACTCCATCGGTGCTCGCGCCCAGCACGATGTTCCTTGGATCCTTCCCAAATTCTGGGTGTTCGAAGTTCAACGCTTGCCACTGGCTCGCATCCTTTGGGTGACTCAGCATCTTGTCTTTTTTATTTATCTTCGGATCATTTGTGTCATCTTCTCGCTTCTTCTCCTCCATATCTGCGTGCCAACGCAGGAGCTTTGCTACCTTAGGGTCCGTGAAATACTGCTGCAGACAAGGAGTGATCAGATAGTACCACACCACTTTTCGAGGAGCTTTCTTCCTCTTCTTGTATCGAGTGACGCCGCACACCGGACATATGGTAGGCTCCGCGTGCTCGTCCCGATAAATGATGCAATTGTTCATGCACACATGGTATTTCACGTGCGGTAAATCTAGAGGACACACGATTTTCTTCGCCTCCTCGAAATTGGTCGGGCACTTGTTCCCCTTGGGAAGACGTTCGTGCCAGAATGACATGTTCTCGTCGAAGCATGCATCGGTCATTTTGTGTTTTACCTTCATCTCCAGAGCCATGAGCGTTACTTTCAGGCGGGTATCCTCGGGCCTGCATCCTTCATACAATGGAGTAACCGCGTTTGTATCCAGTTGATCCAGCTTGGCTTTCTCTCGGGCGGTAGCTCTTGCGTTATCCATCTGCTTGAGAAGCAGCTCTTGAATATGAGGGTCTTGCACCCAGCCCATTGATGGTCCATCGTCGTCTGCTCCACCGGCATCTTCATCTTCATGATCATGCCCTTCGTCTGCTCCGGCATCTTCCTCATCATCATGTCCGGCATCTTCTACATGATGACTGTGTACAGCATCACCGTTGTGATCATGTCCTGGAGATTCTTCGCCTTCTCGCCCGCCCGACCCGCGGTGGTTGTCTTGCTGCCCTTCCTCATTTCTTGCCCGGCCCCCATGGACGACTTCATAGTCATCTTCATCACCTTGCCACCGATAGCCATCCATGAAACCACGCAAGAGCAGGTGGTCCCGCACCTGCCCGGAATCCGGGTCCGCAATAAGGCTCTTCAACTTGCATCTTCGACACAGACATCTTATCTCCGTCTCGTTCTTTTGGAGCATCTCGACCTTCGTGGAGCTCAAAAACCTATTCACGATGCCTTCGGTCATCGTGCGAACCATGGTCGCCTGCGGGGTAGAGCAAAATGATATTTAAGAACCAAGAAAAAATTTGGCATGACTTTCCCTAAAAATAGGACCAAAAAGAATGCATAGTGCCAAAATTCTCGCCGAAACGGAAATGAATCAACATTCCGGCAAAATATTGGCAACTATCGCATTTCAAATACCGGTACCTGCAAACACAAACATATATGCAACACCACAAACATATGCAACACCACGAACATACATAGATCTAGCTAGGCCACAAAAAGTGCATGTGCACGTTGTTGGAGAGGGAGAACAACATAAAGATAGCTTCCCCCCTTACTTACCTATCAAAAAAAGGTAATTTAACCACTTAATTTGGATGAATCTATGGTGCAAATGAGGTGAGGAGGAGGAGGCAGCCAAGACAAGCTTGGAGGAGGAGGTGGAGAGAATGAAGTGGGGAAAGTGAGTGGGTAGGTGGGCTGTCCAAAATATCTTGTTGGTCCCAGGTTACTAATGGCGGACCATATGCAAATGTGCCATTAGTAACCCTGGTTACTAATGGCGCACCTGCTTCTGGTGCGCCATTAGAAGTTTTGCAAAAAAATAAAAAAAAGTATATATTCTAATGGTGCACTGTGCCAAGGTGCGCCATTAGTAGTTTTGCAAAAAAAAGAATAAAAAATAAACAGCAGTAGTGGCGCACTGTGTGGCCAGTGCGCCATTACTAGTTAGCACTAGTAATGGCGCACCGAGCCATGATGCGCCATTAGTATGTTTGAAAAAATTAAAAAAAATGTTACTAGTGGCGCACCATGTGCCTGGTGCGTCATTAGTGTCTTCCACACTAATGGCGCACCAAAACATGGTGCGCCATTAGTATATACTAATGGCGCACCACATGACAGGTGCGCCATTAGTGTCCATCCCATCTATAGCCCTTTTCCTAGTAGTGTTTGAGCTAGCATCGATGGAAAAACACGCACGCTGCACGCACACGAGCACATACAGAGTGCCCATGACGTGATGGTGGTGTGTCCCAAGTCGCCTCTACTCCTTCTGCGCATGTTGTCTATCAAGGCAGCTGCATGCTAATGATGTGGGTGAGATCTTCTAGGACTCAGATGATGACGAGGAAAATTATGAGACACAAGGTGACGTACACCGTCAAGGTCCACGGTCAAGGGGGTGCTAGTAAGTGCTTAGATGTGCTTAGAGCAAGTACAATAGAGCTGAGTCTGCGGGCTATAAGGAATAAACTAGTATATTTCTGCTTAGTTGGAGGAAAAAGAAGAGGAGAGAGAAGGTAAGCGGGCTCTTTGTGAAGAGCCAGCTCTAGCACGTGCTCCTAGGCACTTTGTGAGAATGAAAGGTGGGCCACATAATAAAAAAGTACTCCCTCCATTCTGATTTACTCATCGTGGTTTTAGTTCAAATTTGAATTAAAACCATGACGAGTAAATCGGAACGGAGGGAGTAGTACACTCTTTTGATGTACTATTGTACATGTTGACTATAAGATGGGTTGTAGATGACATGACACTGGCTTATAGCCAGCAGCTGGCTATACTATTAATGCTCATTAGATGAGGTGCTAAGTGCATTACATGGCTTAGTAACTCAAGTCTTCAATGCATAGGTGCTTAGTTTATTGGTGCCACATCATATTTTATGCCTACGTGGCAGGCTTAGCAGCTATACATGGTGGAGCACTGGGAGAGGCCAAGGCAGGTCATAGTGGGGAGTAACTTATACTGTAACATATTACTATGTTACTCTAAACATCTCTATAAACCGGAAAGGAGGGAGTAGTAACATAGACTAGTGTCATATGCGGAGTATAGGAGCACATGATATTTCCCCGTCCGGACCGATCCCAAGTTGTCTTCTCACCTTCTTGGCCCAACAAAAACCCTCCCCCCTCCCGCGTGCACTTCCTTCCCGGCGCCAGTTGAGCCCGCCGCTCCACATTGATGGCAAGTCAGGGCGACGCGACCTCTCACTACTTCCGCTGTTGAAGCGGCGCGCCGACCGAGGGCACCGCCCGCTGCACGCCCGGCATTTCAGACTACACAGTGGATAGTAACTTTAGAGCAAGTACTACAATTAGATGACATAAGCAGGCTATAAGGATTTAAATATAGTATTTGTGCTTAGTTGAAGGAGAGAGAAGAGAAGCAGATTATAAACGTGTAACCGGTTGTACTCCAACATACTTTGTGAGACAAAAGGTGGGGCCATTATTAATGATATTGTATTTATACTAAAGGGACTAATGGACGCCTTAATTACTCTGGGTTTTTTTAGACAAACCTTGGTAGGGCTATTATTGAATTTTTTTTTGAGCTATTATTGACTTGGACGTGGGGTTTGGGGGCCAAAGGCCTATTATTATACTCGCACAACCGACCTGACATGCTCTACCCTAGCCGCCGCTGTATCATATGGTTTCGCACCGTTCCAGATCTTAGCGCCGCCATGCAATTCTTCTCCAGCCCTCCTTCCGGCGTGCACCGCGAGAAGGGACAACAGTCCTCCGAACCCCGCCTTTCGTGATCCTGTACGGGAGAGGGGCGATCAGGTTTTTGGGGAGCACACTCCTGTGGCTGCTGCCAGCGACGACTTCCTCAACGACAGCCTTCTTCCCCGGCCTCAGTAACCTCTTCATCAACGACATGAGTGACAACATCAACCACATCGGCTCTGCTCCCGCTGTACAGTATGTGATTCTGTCCTCCTGGTTTAGTCCGCATCATTACTTTGATGTTTGCAATTGTCGTCATGATCTATTTACTGCTGATTCAGATTAAATCTCATACTAAATTGCTCATATATTCAACAATCCAATCCAAAAACCTGATTACAGGCAATTTACTCCAAGTAGTTTTGTTGTGCTTTTGAAGCCGCCTACTTTTAAGGGGGTGCAATATAAAAGGTGGCGCACAAGAGAAATATATTGGTTTCAGATCATGTACTGCTATGACGCCACTAAGGGTAAGCCTGAGGGCGATCTTAATCCTACACAGCAGGAAGCTTTTGAGAACATGGATACCCTCTTCAAAGCCGCCCTGTTGAGTGTTCTTGACGATTCCATTGTGGATTCATATATGTCGTTTGACAGCGGCAAAGACATGTGGGATGCGCTCGAGGCCACGTTTGGGCCCTCGGGCACTGGCAACGAGTTGTACGTCATGGAGCAATTATGTGACTACAAGATGACTGATGAGCGCTCTGTTGTTCAGCAGACTCATGAGATACAATCACTCTCTAAGGAACTTGAGTACTTTAAGTGTGTGTTGTCAGACAAATTTGTTGCTGGGACCATCATTGCCAAGCTTCCACCTTCGTAGAACGATTTTGCTACTTCTCTGAAAAACAAGAGACATGAGTTTTCTGTTTTGGATCTCATTAGCACTCTTGATTTTGAGGAGAAGGCGAGAGCAAAAGACACTCGTGCTCGGGTCGCTGAGGGAGCTTCTAGTGCCCACATGGTACACAGAAGAACTTCCAGCCTAACCAGCCCCAAAACAACAAGAACAAATCTCAGGGGAAAGGCAAGTTTGATGCAAAGAACAAGCCATCACATTCTACCAACTTCAAGAAGGATTCTCATAACGAGAAGGGGTACAAACCTCAATTTTGGTAGCATCGCACAAAATTTATATGGCTGCATCTACCTGCTGTCAGCTAACCTCATGGTGCTCCAGGTATTCCTACATTCGTAACTAGGTACAATGACCATCGCAAGATCAAATTAGCTTATTTGTACCTTGACTTGCTGAATGCAGTGTGGAACGATCCTGTCGTGTGTGGAGGAGCAAACAAGCAGTGCAGCCGAAGGTGAAAATCAACCAAGGACTTATGAAATTATATATAATCTTCCTTAGGCAGGTTAGTATCCCCTTCGTCTAGATGATCGTGTTTTGTCATGCCGAGCTATTGATATGTGCTACTATTTTGCAACACCGTTTAAGTATAGCTACTGTTTTCCTATCTTTTCATATTCAGGACAATGAATATGATTTCAGGGGAACTGCACAATATGGACCCATGTTGAGTCATCTCTATTGCCTCATGTGTTTGGTGCAAATGTGTCAGCATCAATTGCAAGATGAGGCAGCTAGCTAGCTGTGGAGTTGCCAACATGCTCAAAGTGCTCGCAACATTGAGAAGAAACAAGCATGCCCAAGAAATTAATGCGTGCGCAGGGAGGCCCTTTGCTCAGAGAAGCATCGACCGATTTTCTTTATTTCCACACCTTCTCACAGCTTTGTATTGGTTATAGTATGGTGAATCATTGAGATGCATAGACATGTTGAACTTTTGTTCTTCCGAATGTTAGTTTAATGTGAGTGTCTGCATCCAGTATCGCATCCTCTAATTTGGTGGATGCACACACAGAAAATAAATCTCCTTAATTTACTCCATAACCACCCTATTAAATAGGCCTAGTAACAAACTAGGCGCATGCAGTGGCCGGCGGGCACATGCATCCTGCATGCATGGCCAGTCAGCCAAGCCCATGCGCCAGCTCCAATGCAGCAACGCAAAAGAAGAGAGCGGTTCTTGGGAAAAAAGCGAGTAGTTAGTGCAGAGGGCCTTATAAACACGAACAGCTCGCTCTCCCGCTTCCGTCTCCCGACCCAATTCTCCCCGCTCCCCAATCTTCCTCACTCGTCCAGAAAACCCCGCTCACCTTCTTCCTCACTCGTATAGAAAACGCCTCCTCCTCTTATTCCACTCCTACAGAAATCCCCAGCCCTCCTTCTTCCCCACTCGCACTGCCACTAGGCTCATCTCTGGCTACTCTGCTCAAACCCGTGAGCTCGGCGCGATGCCCACAAGGAAAATGGAGTCGGCTGGCCCCAGCGCCAAGAAGATGAGGCTCCCGCCAGCGGCGACACCGGTTGTAGATCCCGCACCCGGTAGCGTGGGGAGAAACGGCGAGCCCCCCCACCCAGATCTGAGGAACTGGTAGAATCTCCGGTGGTCCGCATCAGCGATCTCCAGGGCGTCATCCTTGAGGAGATCATCTCACTTCTCCCCACCAAGGATTGCTGCCGCACACAAGTCCTCTCAACTCGGTGGCGCCCTCTATGGCGCACCGCGCCCCTCAATCTCGATTGTCGTCAGATATCTGTCCTTCCTGAATTTGATCTCCTCAGAGCCATTGTCTTTTCTCACCAGCAGGGCCCCGTTCAATGCCTTTGCATCCCAATAAGCTACCTGTTGTCCATACCCGACAAGGTGGACGCTTGGTTGACATCCCCTGAATTCGGAAAACTTCAGCAGTTTGAGTTCTACCATTACCATGAAAGTTTCATACCACGAACATACCAAGAATTCGTGCCCACACCACTGTTGTCCATCTCGCGGTTTTCCTCCTCTCTCCACACCGCCACCTTCACCTAGTGCCATCTACTAGACGGTCTGGTACAAATGTTCGACTCCCACTGCTAAAAAAACTTTCGCTTGTGGTGGTTTATCTGTCGGAGGCCTCACTGCACAACATCATCCACTCCAGTTGCCCTGCCCTAGAGCGCTTGTTGATTGTTTTGGGAATAGAAATCGGTATCAGTTGTCTCCAAATAAAGTCGCCTCACCTTAAAAGAATTGGAATTTGTTTTAAAGGACAACAGCTCATCATCAAAGATGCCCCTTCACTTGAAAGGTTGATCCTTCATAATTGTTATACACCTTCAGAAATAACTGTCGTCTCTGCACCCAAACTGGAGACCTTGGGTGTAATTCGTGACCCATTTAATAATCACAAGGAGTTGGTGTTTGGCTCCTCACTTTTTCAGGTACCGTATATTATCATCTACACATTTGTAATCATATGATGCATTTTCCATTTGTGCGCATAAGTTTTATATCATCTTGGAGTACACTTTGGGTACTAATATTATGTTATATGCTCAATGAAGAGTTCGTCCATTGATAGCCTATCAATGCTGCTGGATTCTGTCAAGATCATATATATCAGAATGTATAGTTTTGATCTGGACATAATTATTGGCTTTCTGCGATGCTTTCGATCTCTGGAGAATTTATACATAGAGGTGATGATTTCATGCACATTGAAAGCCCGTATATATTGTACTAGAATTAACTGTTCAGTTGTCGTTCTTTCAACATACTCTTTTTTCAGACCTTAACTATTTTCAATCTTCATGTGTACTTAGGCAGAACCACATGGAACAAACATATAACCAATCGCTGGCATAATAAGCACAAGGATTTTCTCAGTTCTCATGACATTCGTTTGAGGACAATAACGATGGGACGATATGCATCCAACCAGGCAAACAGAAGCTTTGTCACATTCTTCCTGTTGAATGCGAGGTTACTATTGTCCATGAGGCTTAATTTTTACAGCAAGAGATTTCTCATGGACGAACATGTTGAACAGCAAAAAAAGAAGTTTCAGCTGGACAAATGGGCTTCTAAACATGCTCGGCTTCTATTTACAATAAGTTGTAGACATCCTGAAATAAAAAAAATTTGCACAGGATGTTGATTTTATGGATCAGACTGGTCCATTTGTTTGTGACTGCAAAAAAGAGTGGTTGGGTTAGATGTTACTGTCATGTTCCATCTGGGTTTTGTCTAAAAATTTGATGAACAATTAATCCTTGTCTTTTTGTACAATTTGTATGCTTGACTTGCATGTTGTTGCCCTCATACTCCCCTCCACTTGCCAATACACTGCCGCATCTTCCATGGCTGTTGTTCGTTCCCATCCGAGGCCTTGCCGTCGTTCTCCGCCTTGGTTAGCTTGCTGTGCCCGCCGCCGTCTGGCGTTGTCAACATGGTCAACAACCAAGATGAGTCAGGAGATGACTGTACGTGGAGAGGCTGACAGTAGGGACCCACCAGGGTCATTGCATTTCGCAAGCAGGTGCCTCGTTATTACAAGCCAAAAAAATACTTCCTCCTAATTGTTTGATAACTAGGTTCCACGCCATTGTCAATGTAGTCAATAAACGAGAAAATTACACAACGAACGGATAACACCAGGGACCCAGCAGCTCGCCCAGTTGTTTTTCAGTTTCAGAGACGGAGCTCAACTGCGCGTTGTGCGGGGGCTGTGGCCCGTCTAGCCCACTCTTACGCTTTTATTAAGCACATGACGAGCCAAGTTGATATATTTTTTCTTTCTGAAATTGGCTAGCCCAATTCTTTTTTTTGGAGAATACCAAAACTGAGGCCTACTTGCTTTTCTCAGCCCTGTTGGGCTGAAAATCTTTCAAGACGAGGAGGGATGCAAGTAGTAAGAAATGGGCTTCCCCAGAAAACGGGCTATAAGTTGTAAGAAATGGGTTGTAAATATTTAAACCAAAGCCAACCGACAATTGCATTAAAATATCATTTTTTTCAGGATTTCTCTACTCTCTACTCTTATAAAAACCAAAGCCAACTGGCAATTACATTAAAATATCACCTTTTCTCCCACAAGATAAACTACTCATACAAATGCATCTTCATGTTCCGTGCAACGAACGGGCATCTTGCTAGTTAAGATTCTAAATTGCATTCATTTTTTTTGTGAAGAATTCTTTTTTGAATTTTATTTTGATATAATTTTTTGAAAATTATTTTTAATGTGACTCGAAATTTCGTGATTAAAAGAGTTCGGACCCTACCGAAATATGCAAAATTTCGTTGAATTTTTTAGCAGTGCTCAGAATATATGGTCTGTAATGCTAATAAAAAGAATATGGGCTTCAAATATCCTGAAGAACTAGCAAATGGGCTGTAAATTATTGAAAATAATGGCTAATGGGTTTTATGTTGTTTTCCACAGATTTGGAGGCTGACTTCTAGGCCTACTAGGTTGACGATGACGCTGTCCTAAAAAAATTGACACGTACGCAAGGCTTTGTCAACTTAGTCAGCACACAGCAGTGACTATTGGATGTCCATCCAACGGCTGCCGTGCTTCTTCAATCTCTGATCTTCCTACTCTAGCCGCCCAAACCAGCGCCGACGGGACTGCCTGCTCCCTCCTCCCGTGGCTAGCTGTGCTGCTGCCAGGCCATCCCTCTAACCACCCACACATCCTGTTATTTTTCAGCGATGTCAGCCTCACCTCGCAGCCGACCAGTCAGCGCTTGTTCTCCCCTCGGCGTGGGCATCCGCTGCGGTGGCTTCACCGGCTCCAGGTGGTTCTCTTCCTGGGCCTTGCCCTCGTCCACCGCGTTTGTGCTCTCTGCGCGGCAAGGTCAACATGGTCAACAAACAACAGCCATCGTAAGAGGCTAACAGTAGGGGCCCACACAGGAAAATGCCTCCTTATTATGCGCAAAATAATGATTCCTCCACCTAATAGCTGGGACCCACTGGAAGGGCCTCTATATTTCACGAAAAAAAACATTCCCCCCGCTGTTAGCTCGGACCCATCAGAAATGCCTCCTTATTACGCACACAAAAATGAATACTCCCCTTGCTAGTTGGGACTCACCTTGGTGGGAGGCTGACTTGTGGGCCTACTAAGTTTACGGGGACAGAGGGCTTTGTCAACTTAGTCAATATGAACGATTCTAGCTCTAGTGACCGTATGATGTCCATCCAACGGTCGTAGTGCTTCTTCAACCTCTGGTCTCCGTGCTCCAGCCGGCCAAAGTAGCGCCGGTCGTGCCGCATGCTCCTGCCTCCCGTGGCCGGCTGTGATGCCGCGGAGACCTCACCGCCCCCTACTACTCCCACCGCTGGCTAGGCCATCCCTCTACTCACCACACCCCCTGTTATTCTGCGGCGACGGCAGCCTCACACCGCAGCCGAACCAGTGAACCCTCGTACTCCTCTTCGCGTGGGCATCCACTGCTGCGTCTTCCCCGGCTCCGCGTCGTCCCCTTCCTAGGCCTCGCCATCGTCCACCGCCGTGGTGCTCTCGGCACGACGTGGTCAATATGGTCAATGACTGACTTCCATCGGAAGAGTACTGTGCGTGGAGAGGCTGATAGCTGGGTCCACGGCGGCCGCAAGGAAGTGCCTCCTTATTACGCGCAAAATAATTATACCTCCACCTGACAACAGGGACCCACCGAACGGGCCACCGTATTTCGCCAAAAAAATGTTTCCCCCCTGACTGTGGGGACCCACCGGCTACACCTTCGCACGCAAGGAAGTGCGTCCGGGCAAAAAAACGATTCGCCCCCCTGACTGCTGGGACCCACGAGCTACATCTTCATAGGCAAGGAAGTGCCTGACAGTCGGGACCCACCTGGTCGAAGCGTACGTAGAGTTGTCATTCTGGTCGCGAACGTGTACGTACATATATACTGGTCGATGTAGAGGCGTGCACGTGTCGTAGTAGAGGTGCGTACATGTCGTAGTAGAGGTGTGCACGTAGCATGTACACATACGTACAACGGCCAGTGTGCAAGAAAGAAAATATGGCCACGTATGTGTACATACGGGCGGGGTCTCGAACGCCTACTCGAGCATACGTACGGCCAGGGCTCGTGTATGGCTAGGTCGGAATGGAGAAACAGCATCATCGTCATGTTCATGGGGAGGCAATGGAATGCGTCGTGTTCATGGGGAGGCAATGGAATGCGTCGTGTTCATCAGGAGGCAACAGAACGCGTGGGAGCCAACCGGGTGGGTCGGAACGGAATGCGTCATCGTGTTCATTGGGAGGGCTTGGATGGAACAGGCGATGGAAACGAGGCCTGGCGTAACGCAGAACGGAGGAAACGGCCTTGTGTTCGACCGGCCACGTTCGAAACGGGATCCTGTTCATCGGGAGGGGTGTGGCGTACCGCAAAACGGAGGAAACAGACCTCCTACGGTCGAAACGGGGGTCCTGTTGATCGGGAGGGGTGTGGCGTACCGCAAAACAGACGAAACGGACCTCCTACGATTGAAACGGGGGTCCTGTTGATCGGGAGGGGTGTGGCGTACCACAAAACGGATGAAACGGACTTGTGTTGGAGCGCTACGGTCGAAACAGGGGTCCTGTTCATCGGGAGGGGTGTGGCGTACCGCAAAATGGGACTCCACGGGATACTGTTCATCTCCACCGTCGACCTCCTCCAGCCTCCATGGGCTACCATCGACCTCCTCCAGCCTCCACGGACTCCTGTTCATCTAGCCTCCACCGCGCGCTACTCCACCGGCTACTGTTCAACCACCCCTCCACGGGCACCCCTCCGCCGTCTACTGTTCATCCAGCCCTCCACACCACGGGGTCCTGTTCATTCAGAGGCAACGCCACCACTCACTATTCATCCAACCCATCCCCCCCCGTAACACTCATTGTTCATCCAGAGAGGCAGCATCGATCGGCTTCAGTTAGCAGCAGTAGAGAAGGAATCGCTCAATCGGGTTCAGTTAACAGCCATCGATCGATTGCTCGGGTTCAGTAACGCGTAGCCTGCAGTGCAATCGCTCGGGTTCAGTTAGAGCCCAACGCCTGGCTCTGGTTTAGTTAGAGCCAACGCCTCGCATACACGCGCGTACATGTAAGAGAGAAACGCGCATCGCTCGGCCCCCGACCGCCCACCGTAACCGGGAACTCCCCGAAATTTCCCTCGCCCTCGCTTCTACCATGGTTTTTTCTGTCATGGACGGCCCAAAGAATGTCATGCAGCTGCATCTCCGGCCCGCCCAGGACGAAAAGCCCATTTCCTGTCATGATTTTTTGTCATAGAAGTAGGAGCCCACCACATCTATGATGATACCGGGTTTTGTCACAATTATCATCATAGAAGTGTCATATGTATGACAGGAAAAAAATTCGCTCGGCCCAAAATGTCATGGGTGTGTCTTTTTTTTGTAGTGGAGGCAGGGCCCGATGAGGGGACAGAGGCAAGGGATGCCTCTGATCTACCTTCTTCCAGTCGGATCCCGGTGTGGAAGCGAGTGGCGAAGGCGGTGACATCCAGGGGGTGCGCCTGCGTAATCGAATCATATAGATGTGTTATCTATTTTGGAACATTCGTGGGTGTGGCCACGGAGGGAGACGTACACAGCTCAAGGAATATGTTCCCAAGGAGAGGATCGACGTAGTTGCACTTCAGGAAACGATTAAATCTGACTTCTCATATCGTGATCTCCTTTCTTTTGACCCGCTGCAACGTTTCTCTTGGCACTGGGTGCCCTCGTCGGGACACTCGGGTGGCATTCTTATGGGTTGTAACCTTGATATCTGTGATGTACTGCAATGTGATGTTGGTGTATTTTTCCTTGCGGCTACCATTCGTCATCGTGTCACGGGTCTCTCGTGGGTCGTTGTGTGCATATACGGACCTGCAGACCATTTGCGTTCATCAGAGTTCTTATTGGAGTTAACCAACTTGGTAGGGGCCAAACGAACAATCAATTTGTCACTTGTGGTGGGTGGTGACTTCAATCTAATCCGTTCGGGGGCAGACAAAAGCAACACCAACATTGACTGGAGTAGGGTGTCCATGTTCAATGGTGCCATTGAGGCAATGGCTTTGCGTGAGGCGGCTCGGACCAGTGCGAGATTTACATGGACAAACAAACAAATGCAGCCGGTACGGAGTGTGTTAGATAGGGTTTTCTTTACTCCCAAATGGGAGGTTCTATTTCCCTTATGCACACTAGTTGCCGAAACACGTATCGGCTCAGACCATGTTCCGTTGATTTTCTCCTCTGGGGAGGAATTCATTAGGCGTAGCCCATGGTTCTACTTCGAAATGGCATGGTTTGAATCCGAGGGGTTTGCTCAGATGGTGGCGGATCGTTGGTGTATGATCTATGCCCAGCTTGGGCCACAAAGCGGACCAGCTGAGTTCTGGATCACGAAGGCTAGCAAACTTCGGGCTTTTCTTCGTGGGTGGGGGGCTAACCACGGCAGTGAGACTATGAAAGAGCGGGCTAACATTGTTGAGGCAATAGCCGCGATGGACTGGGAGGCTGATCAACGGTCCTTCTCAGAGGGAGAATGGGCCGCTCGTTACGACCTTGAACGCAAGGTCTTAGCCATCCCCCGAGCGGAAGAGGAGTATTGGCGCCGTAGGGGCGGTATCAAGTGGATCACCAAAGGAGATGCTAACACTGGTTATTTCCATGCCTACGCTAACGGTAGGAAACATAAGAGTACGATCCTTTGGTTACAATCTGATCAAGGTCTCTTAGTTACCAACGATCGCATTGCGGCCCACATTTATGAGTTTTTCATTGGTCTTTTGTGGACGACTGATGAAAAGGCTCTTTGCCTCCATGATGACCTTTGGGACCCATCCAAACATGTCACACAGGAGGAGAATGGCGGGCTTGTTCTCTCATTCCTCCCAGAGGAAATTGATCGTGCTTTACACGATATGCAAACGGACACAGCACCTGGTCTGAACGGGTGGCCGGTAGAGTTTTTCAAAAAGTTCTGGCCTAACCTTAAACACATTTTCTATGGTATAGTGAACGGGTTCGCGTTAGGTACTGTCGACCTGGCTAGATTAAACTATGGAGCCATCATCTTGATCCCCAAAGTTAAAGGGGCTGATGACATTAAACTCTTTAGGCCAATCACCCTGATTAATGTCCCGTTCAAGATATGCGCAAAAGCTTACGCTTCTCGCCTGGCGCCCGTAGCTCAACGGGTGATTAGCCCTAGTTAGACAGATTTCTGAAGCACCGTGACATCCTAGAAGGACCTTTAGCGCTTCTGGAAATCATTCACGAGCTTAAATGCACCAAGGCGCATGGCATCCTTCTCAAGTTAGATTTTGAAAAGGCCTATGATCGCGTGATCTGGGAGTTCGTGCGAGAGGTCCTCATCAAAAAAGGGTTTTGATGGGGGTTTTGTTCACCGTGTCACGCACCTCGTGAGCAGTGGGCACAAGGCGGTGACCATCAACGGTGAGATCGGCAATTTTTTCCGCAACAAGCATGGCCTCAGGCAGGGGGGACCGAACTCGCCTTTGATATTTAATTTTGTTGCGGGTGCGCTCGCGGCAATGATTAGCATGGCCAGAGATGCGGGACACATCAAAGAGCTAATCTCTCATCTTATTCCAGGCGGTGTGACACATCTGCAATACGCAGATGACACGATGTTGTTATTCCAGCCGGATGACCATAGCATTGCCTCGATTAAGTTACTGTTGATCGCTTTTGAAATTTTGTCGGGCCTTAAGATTAATTTTCTCAAAAGCGAAGTGATCACCATAGGGATGGAGGAGCACAAAAGTAGGAGGGTCGCAAACTTGCTCAATTGCAAGATTGGCAAGTTCCCGATCAAGTATCTGGGACTGCCGATAACGCACAAGAGCCTGACTATAGCTAAATGGGCGCCACTATACGGCAAAGTGGTGAATCGGGTTAGTCCTTGGAGAGGAAGGTTTATGTCCTCGACCGCTAGGTTAATTTTGACCAACTCTAGCTTATCCTCCCTTCCTCTCTTTACAATGGGCATGTTCCTCCTTGCCAATGGAGTGCATGCTAAACTTGACACGCCGCACGCCAAGTTCTTTTGGGAAGGAACTGGGACGAAACACAAATATCACTTGGTAAAGTGGGCAGCGGTCTGCAGGCCGAAGAAGTTCGGTGGTTTGGGGATCACGAATTCAAAACTGATGAACGTTGCCCTGCTAACCAAGTGGTGGTGGCGGCTAGCCCAAAATGAGGGTCTCTAGGCGGACATTTTTCGGGCAAAATACTTCCCGGACGGCAACCTGTTTAAGGCCAGGGTCAAGGGATCGGCCTTTTGGAATGGCATTCAAGCGGTGAGACATGCCTTCACGGTTGGGGCCCAATTCTCTGTCAACAACGGAGCATCCACGCAATTTTGGCTGGACTGCTGGAGGGGACAATCCCTGCTGTGGCAATCACACCTGGAGCTGTACCAGCTGGCCACAGACACAAACATTTTGGTCGCTGACGCACTTACAGTGCACCCTCCGGCGATCTCCTTTTTCAGGCCGTTGGAGATAGGAGAGGCGGCGGCCTGGAATGCATTAGTTGCTGAGCTCGAGGGGAGGACACTCAGCCAGGATAATGACGAGATCTCGTGGAGGCTGACGGCCTCTCAGAAATTCTCGGTAAAATCCTTATACGAGAAGCTCACGGAGGGGAATGAGTTGGACATGGCTAGGGGGCTATGGAAGGCTGGCATTCCCCTCAAGATTAAGATCTTTATGTGGCAAAGGTTCCGTAGTCACCTTCCTACATCGGATAATGTGGCCAAGCACAATGGACCGGCGAATGGGCCATGCACCGTCTGTGGGCTGGGGGAGGATGCTAACCACGTCTTCTTCAGATGCGGTCTCGCTAGATTTGCGTGGAGTGCGGCCAGAGAGGCTTTTAACCAGAATGGGAATCTGCAAACTAGCAACAACCTTCTTACCATACTAACCACGCAGAGGGGTACGAATGCTCGGGTGGTGTGCCGATGCGTAGGGGCGATGCTTTGGTCAATATGGACCGTGCGGAACAAAATTACTATCGGACACAAGTTCCCTGCTCACCCCGCTGAGATTCTTTTCAAATGTCATACTTTCTTACAGGTTTGGGCGCCATTGGGGAAACAGCGTGACGAGGGACGCATGATCGAGACTATGGAGAAGATCAAGTGGTGCATGACGAGATCAAGATTACTAGCATTGCAAGCTTGATTCTTTTGTGTTCTATTTATCTAGTTGCGAACTAAACTATGTTATATCTTCGCCCATGTGAACTGCTAGCTTTATCTTTGTCGGGACTGTGAGCCCGCTGAACTTATGTTATTTTGGTTGTAAGGTTGAACTGATGTGGATGCTGCCTTGTGGCTTTATTAATTTAAAGCCGGACGCGCCGTGCGTCTACGTTCAAAAAAAAGGATGAGAAGCGGTACCAGTGTGGTTGTCCAATGGAAACGGGATTACGATGCACTGGGAATTAAAGTTGAAGCACAATCTGAGCTCCCCGTGTGTATCATTAGACTCATCGGTTGAGATATATTTCCTGTGTATCCCCGAACACACAGGCCCAAGGGTGATCTATTCGGAATAAGATTAGGATACATGGAAGTGCAGGCCTTCTATTTTATCCAAGAAGCGGAGGTATCCAACATGGTGTTTATTTTTATGACCTTGGTCGGTTGGTTTTGGATATGTCTACTGGAGGCATTTTCTTCACCTTATTTATTCTTACGCATCAGTTGTATTTTGGAGCTTATGCTTTTCTTTTCATTTCCCTCTAATATTGATTGACAAGGCTTAGGTTTCATTTTCATTTTTTCTCTCGTAAGATGTGTGCATCACTCGATATAGAGGTCGAGAGAGTTCCCCTTCTTAAATAAAATGCTCTTGTGGGGAAAATATCTGGTGCTTCGGGCACTTAGATGGTACGGTGATACAGACTTTCGGGAACCGCCGTATCTTATATCCAGGGGCTGCAAGAAGCTCGCAAACTTTTTGCAAAAAAGCCTCACGAGAGTCTGCAAAATTGTGAATCGATCTAGCTGATTCAGCAGCTCCTTATCTGTCGTTCGATCTGAGCTCCAACGGCCCGGGAGCCCGTATCATGGGGACACATGGGCCTCGGTAGCATGTGATACTCTCCCGCTCTTGTGGTGATGAACTCTTAGATCGTTGTTTCACAAAAAAAGAAACATCCCCGGAAAGGGGTATTTCCTCATGGCGTAACTATGAACAAGGTAAAGTTGCGAGGCCCATTATATATTTGTATACAAATAAATAAAAAGGATAACAACACATGGGGAATTAATTATTTTTTATTCTGAGGAGAATTACAAAGTGTGAATTCCCACCGTTACAAATATTGCGCCTTTGTACACATCTGGCCTCCCAAAGTGTGGTTTCAGCGCTACACGCATATGTCCTGCCTCCCTAATTTTTTTTCTTTTGGAAATCTGTTTGTTCAGAATTCAAACAGCCGCATACAGAGAGTTCAGACGTTCAAACAGCCACATACATAAAGTACAGATGTTCAAATAGACGCATGTAACTGTAGTTCAATTTTAAAAAAGTTCAAATATTACATTCCAACATTGTTGTTCCGTTTATCCGCTCACATATGCTCAATCAGATTTTCCTTCAGCTGCCCGTGAGTTGATCGATGCCGAATTTGTTGATGTATTTGAATAAACTCTTCAAATGTGGTCGAATTCTGGTCTGAAACTTTGATAGGATCACCCATGTTCTCAAATTCTAGAGTTGTGGCAGTATCCTCACCCTCATCCTTCATAATCATGTTGTGCATGATCATCCAACATGTCATCACCTTCCACAAGGTCTCCGGATCCCATTGTGTAGCAGGTCCACGAATAATTGTAAAATGGGCCTGCAGAACTCCAAATGCCCTCTCGACTTCCTTTCTAACTACTTGTCTTTGGGCAAAGTGAGACTTTTTCTGGCCAACTGGGTTAGAGATGGTGCTGACAATGGTAGCCTGTGGAGTATAGATACGGTCAACCAGATAGTAAATCATGTTGAATCCATGTCCATTGGCAGTATAATGGCAAGGAGGAGCTTTTCCTTCGGTCAGCCTAGCAAACAATGGTGATGGCTACAACACATTGATGTCATTATGAAACTCGGGCATGCCAAAGAAAGTGTGTCAAATCCAAAGATCCTATGATGCAACTACTTCAAGAATGATGGTGGGCTTCTTAACATGACCCTAATATTTCCCTTGTACACACTTCGGTCAGTTCTTCCATTTTCAATGCATGAAGTCAAGAGAATCAAGCAAACATGACCACCCTCTTACTTCTGAGATTGCCAAGAGCCTCTCTATGGCTGCCACATAGTTGGTTCTCCCATGTACTGAGGTCCAAACACCTCGACCACGGCAGTTGCAAACCTGACCATGGCATCCCCGCATGTGCTCTCAGACATCCGTAGGTACTCGTCCCACAAATCAGCGATCGAGCCATATGCAAGCATCCGAAGTGCGGCCGTACACTTCTGGTAACCAGAGAACCCAATCGTTCACATGACGTCCTTCAAGATGAAGTAATCATCATAGGACTGGACGCCATGATACAAACGATCGAAGATAGTCTTCTGCATCCGAAAACGCGGGGGAAAATGGTCAGCTCGGGAACGAACTAGTCGGCCATCCGTGTCAAATGGTCGCACGCCCTGTTGCGGTTGAGCACTCGATGACCCTTGATCGATCTCCTGAAATTGAGGACATGCTCCTCCACATGCTCTGTGTCTTTAAGGACCACCTGCATCATCGTCATCTCATCCGTGTTGTCCTCCTCGTCGGACGACTCAATCTACTGCTGGTATATGTACTCCAAATCAGAATCCATTGCTTAAATGAAGAAGGAACAACTTTTTAGCTCCGGCAATTCATCGAACAGTTGTCGGGATGATGAGTATAGCAGTGGCGGATGGTACCTAGCGGGACGGTCGGATAAGATGGGTTAAACGGCGAAGGAGGGAAGCGGAATGGAGCCCGGCTAGAACGCTAGAGGTGACAGAGACGTAGAGTTCCGGAAGGGGTGTTGTTAAATTGTGATCCAAATTATACCATGTTGGACTAGACGTAGTACAACCGGTGTGGGCCTTTGCGTTGACGTCGACGCCTATGAGTACAACTCGTTTACTTGTCCTCCAATGACTCTCATGTATTGCCCTCTTATATACCCCATGTAGTCGCACCTCAGACGGTCTGTCGTCTCGTACTTGTAATACTCCTCCATCATAGTGATTGCGTCTTCGTGCGTCCGTGGTTTTCTCCCGCAAGGGTTTCCACGTAAAAATCTGTGTCTCTCTGTCTCGTTTATTTTCTCGTAATTATCTAACAAGTGGTATACAGAGCCAGGTTGCAGATACGAGTTTTTTGAGACGAGAGTTAGGGTTTGCAGTGTGTTCGCCGCCGCTACAGCGCTATCCATTGAATTCGATTTCCGCTGCTGCTGCGAGACGACACCGAGTCAGACGGGAGTTCCGTCTGTACGCGTTCATATAATCCAAGACAGTCGTTGTGTCCGATCGGTCGTTTTTCTACCGGCTTGTACTACTTTGTGTACACAGATTTTATCGACTCATGGCATCCATGAAGTACGATCTTCCGCTGCTAGACCGTGACACAAGGTTTACCTTATGGCAAGTCAAGATGCGGGCTTTGTTGGCACAGTCCGACTCTGATGAAGCACTGGATAGTTTTGGGAAGAACAGAATTCAGGACTGGACTGATGAGGAGAAAAGAATTGATTGTAAGGCTTTGTCAAAAATTCAACTCCATTTGCATAATAATATTTCGCAGGAAGTTTTGAGCGGGAAAATTGCCGCCGCTCTATGGTTAAAGCTGGAAGGGATTTGCATGACTAAAGATCTCATCAGCAAGATGCATCTGAAGCAAAAATTATTCCTGCACAGGTTACCCGAGGGAGGTAATGTTTTGAATCATATTTCTGAATTTAAAGAGATCATATCCGATCTAGCTGCAATGGAGGTTAAGTATGAAGAGGAAGATACTGCTTTAATGTTACTTTGTTCACTGCCAAGTTCTTATACCAATTTTAGAGACACCATATTATACAGTCGTGATACTCTCACACTTAATGAAGTTTATGAAGCTTTGAACTCTAAGGAGAAGATAAAATTAATGGTGCCTCATGATGGTTCGAGTTCATCCCAAGCCGAGGGATTATCTATTCGTGGCAGGACAAAGGAGAAGAACTCCAATAATGGAAACAGAGGCAAAAGTAAAAACGGCTACAGGGGCTGATCGCAATCCAGAGACAAGAAGTATTGCAGGTATTGCAGGAGAGACGGGCATGACATCTCAGAGTGTTTCAAGTTGCAGAATAAAGAAAAGAGGAAAGGTAACAAACAAGGTGACAATTCTGCTAACGTTGCTCGTGATGATAGTTCCGATGATGCTATTGTCGTTATTGCTGGATGTGCTGAGACCAATGATGAGTGGGTACTTGACACTACATGCACTTTTCATATGTGTCCACATAGAGATTGGTTTAATACTTTTGATTCCACTACTTCTGCTGGTTCTGTTTTGGGTTTTGATAATTCACCATGCAAGATTGAAGGCATAGGTTCCGTTCGAATCAAGATGTTTGATGGCACAATCAGAACTTTGATAGATGTTCGGTATATTCCGAAGATGAAGAGAAATACTATCTCTGTTAGTGCCCTTGATGTAAAGGGGTACAAGTATTCAGGTGGAGATAGTGTCTTGAAAGTCACCAAAGGCTCCCTTATTGTGATGAAAGGTGTTTAAGTTCGACCAATGGTCTTTATTACCTTCGAGGTTCTACCATTTCAGGTAACGCTACTCCAGCTATTTCAAAGAATTCTGATTGTGATGTTGCTAACCTTTGGCATATGCGTCTTGGACATATGAGTGAACTTGGTTTAGCAGAGTTAAATAAGAGAGGTCTCCTTGATGGATATGAACCTGGTAAATTGAAATTTTGTGAGCATTGTATCTTCGGCAAGCACAAGAGGGTGAAGTTCAATACTTCGACTCATACAACTAAAGGTATTCTTGATTATGTGCATTCTGATTTATGGGGACCATCTCACATGAAGTCATTAGGTGGTGCAAGTTACATGCTGACTATTATTGATGATTATTGGAGAAAAGTTTGTCCTTATTTCTTGAAGCATAAATATGAAGCATTCTCAGCATTTAAGGAGTGGAAGATTATGATTGAAAGGAAAACTGAAAGGAAGGTAAAAATACTTCGCACTGATAATGGTATGGAATTCTGTTCTAAGTAATTTAAGAATTATTGCAAGTCTGAAGGCATTGTCAGACATTACACCGTTTCTTATACTCCTCAACAAAATTGTGTTGCTGAGCATATGAACAGGACCATTATTTCCAGAGCCCGTTGCATGTTGTCCAATGCAGGTTTGCATAGGCGTTTTTGGGCTGAAGCCGCTTCCACTGTTTGTTATCTCATTAATCGTTCACCATATATTGCTCTTAATAAGAAAACTCCAATTGAGGTATGGTCTGGTTTACCCGCTGATTATTCACAGTTGAGAGTTTTTGGTTGCACTACTTGTGCTCATGTTGATAATGGAAAGTTGGAGCCTAGGGCTGTTAAGTGCATCTTTCTTGGTTATAAGTCTAGTGTTAAAGGTTTTAAATTGTGGAATCCTGAAACCCAGAAGGTTGTTGTTAGCAGAAATGTTATATTTAATGAAACTGCTATGTTACATGATGTTTCATCTACTAATGTTCCTGTTGAGAGTGAACAGCAGCCTATTATTCAGTAGCCTACTGTTCAGGTGGAGCATGTTATTGAAACAGGTGATACGTCTGGTAATGAAATTGTTGATGCACATGATGAACCCGTCGTTGATGATGATCATGTCACTCCCACTCTAAATCAGCATATTGTTCCACCCAGTTGGAATCTTGCACATGACAGAGTTAGGCGGGGTATTAATAAACCTGACAGGTTAATTGAAGAGTGCAATATTGTTTCTTTCGCTTTATTTGTTGCAGAAGAAATTGAAGGTAATGCTGAGCCTTCTTCATATTCCGAGGCTATTATTTCTAGTGATTTTAATAAGTGGATGACCGCTATGCATGATGAGATGGAATCACTTGAAAAGAATGGCACTTGGGATTTAGTAAGATTACCTAGAGAGAAGAAACCTATTCGTTGCAAGTGGGTTTTCAAGAGGAAAGAAGGTGTTTCTCCTAATGATGAGACAAGATATAAAGCAAGGTTAGTTGCTAAAGGTTATAGCCAGATTCCAGGTATTGACTATAAAGAAGTCTTTTCTGCTGTTGTGAAGCATAGCTCTATTCGCACTTTACTTAGTATTGTTGCCATGCATGATCTTGAGCTTGAACAATTGGATGTTAAAACTGCATTTTTACATGGAGAATTAGAAGAGGATATTTATATGGAACAACCTGAAGGTTTTGTTATTCCTGGAAAAGAAAAGCTTGTATGTAAGTTAAAGAAATCTCTTTATGGATTGAAGCAATCCCCTAGACAGTGGTACAAGAGATTTGACACTTTTATGCTCTCTCAAGGTTTCAAAAGGTCTAATTATGATAGTTGTGTTTATTTGAAAACTGTCAATGGTTTAACTATTTATTTGCTCCTTTATGTTGATGATATGCTAATTGCTGCAAAGAGTATGTCAGAGATTAATGAACTAAAGAAGCAATTGAGTAATGAATTTGAGATGAAGGATTTGGGTGCAGGAAAGAAAATACTTGGCATCGAAATATCCAGAGATAGACCGTCTGGAAAAGTATATCTAAGTCAGAAGGGATATATTGATAAAGTTCTTCATCGTTTTAATATGCATAATGCCAAGCCAGTAAGTACTCCGTTAGCTGCACACTTCAAATTGTCATCAGTTTTATGTCCTAAGTCAGATGCAGATATTGAGTACATGTCTAGAGTTCCCTATTCGAGTGCAGTTGGTTCACTTATGTATGCCATGGTTTGTTCTCGTCCGGATTTATCTTATGCATTGAGTGTTGTCAGTAGATACATGGCTAATCTTGGAAAAGAGCATTGGAAAGCAGTTCAGTGGATTTTCAGATACCTGCGTGGTACTTCTAATGCTTATTTGCAGTTTGGGAAAACTAGAGATGGCTTGTTGGTTTTGTTGATTCTGATTTTGCTGGTGATTTGGATAAGAGAAGATCGCTCACAGATTATGTTTTCACCATTGGTGGTTGTGCTGTGAGTTGGAGAGCAACTTTGCAGTCTATTGTGGCTTGTTCCACTACTGATGCCGAGTATATGGCTATTTCTGAGGCATGCAAAGAAGCTATCTGGTTGAGAGGTTTGTACACTGAGATTTGTGGAGATTCATCTTGCCCTACCATATTTTCTGACAGTCAAAGTGCCATATATCTTACAAAGAATCCAATGTATCATGAGAGGACAAAGCACATTGATGTTAGATTTCACTATATTCGAGATGCTATTGCTGAAGGTGATTTGTAGGTATGCAAGATAAGTACTCATGATAATCCTGCTGATATGATGACAAAGCCAGTTCCTACCAATAAGTTTGAGCTTTGCTCAGGCTTAGTTGGTATCTCTCACTAGTCCTATGGACTTTGACGCACAAGGTGTTTATGCTGATTTGGATGGAGTTATCTACTTTCTTCGACTACTTGAGGGAATTTGGATCAAGGTGGAGATTGTTAAATTGTGATCCAAATTATACCATGTTGGACTAGACGTAGTACAACCGGTGTGGGCCTTTGCGTTGACGTCGACGCGTACCAGTACAACCCGTTTACTTGTCCTCCAAGGACTCTCATGTATTGACCTCTTATATACCCCATGTAGTCGCACCTCATACGGTCTGTCGCCTCGTGCTTGTAATACTCCTCCATCATAGTGATTGCGCCTTCGTGCGTCCGTGATTTTCTTCCGCAAGGGTTTCCACGTAAAAACCCGTGTCTCCCTGTCTCGTTTATTTTCTTGTTATTATCTAACAGGTGTTGTCTGGCAGCCGGTGTGGTGAAGCAGTGGCGAAGACAAGAGAGAAAGAAGGAATGAGAGAAAATGGAGAGGATGAAGGTGCGGGTCCCGGAAGAGTTTTGGGTGAGCCCGGGCTGTCGGAGTCCTACGTGTCTGCTGTCCGAACTTCCGTAAAGCCTCCACGTTTGCCTCGGGTTTGTCAAAAAAACTACATCCAAACCACTCAGTGATTCGATACAAGCCTATGTTGAATGGCTTCCGTGGTCCATACGTATACAGGCGGTTTAAGGGTCCTCTTGAGATGCCCTTATGTACTACACATGTCGTAGCATGGAGTTTGCCATACTGTACTTGTTCATATACTTAGTGAACATTTCCATCCCCATCAATCAGGACAAACGGTGTCCCGGCTACAAACTAAAGCGCACATTGTCTCGTGATGATAATGCACTGGAATGTTGACTTTAATAATTCATCCCGGAATGGAGCGGCATATATTCAGGTCATCCGTGGCCCGTTTGCTGAGGGTATGGAGCGGCATACCCACCGTGTGAGGTCCTGATCACCCCTGTTCTGGCACACAGAGCTCCGCGCGCACTCTCCCTCGCCTTCTTCTCTGGAGTTGGCTTAGAGCATCTCTAACAGACCCCACAAAATCTCGACCCGCAAAATGCGTTTGCAGTTCGACGTAAATCTCATTTGCGGGTCGAGAACGAGCGCGGCCAATCAGAAACCGTAGATGAAACTGCATAATTTGAAAAAACAGATTTGCGGAAGAAATTGCATCATAGTAGTTCATCACATACTACATATATATTACATGATCAAACAGTACAAACATTAGTTCATACTACATACTACATCAGTACTAGTACTAGAGGTGGTGGGATCTCATGGCGGCGAGCTCGCGGCCATGGACGACGCCGTGGAGGAGCTCAATCCTCCTCGCCGGAGCTGCCGAGGTCGATGTACTTTTCCCTCTACTCCTCGCGGATGCGTCACCACTCATCGTCCTTCTCCTTGGCGGTGAGATTGGCTGCAACCGCCTGCTTGAACATGAGGTCTTCGAGCTCCTCGTGGTGGCGCTGGCGCTCCGCCTTCTTGCGCAAGCTCCGCTTGGCAATGGCGGCCGCGACCGCGTCGACATCGGCGACGAAGTCCTCCAGCCCGATGACTCCGTGGCTGCCGAGCTCCTCGGGCTCTTGCTTGACGGGGACCTCCTCCGGCTCCTCCGACCACTCCCTCTTCACGAGGAGAAGGCCCGCGCCCGAAGAGGAGGAGCTCCCTGCATAAGAAGAAGATCTCGCCGCTGAGGACGAGCCCGCGGCCGAGGACGGCGTACGGCCGTGCCGACGGTCGTATTCGTCTGTCTCCCGTACGCGGAAGCTCGGCGGCGGCGAGAGGCCGCGGTTGGTCTACTTCCTCGCGCCGTCAGACTGGACGCGCCGCTCGCGCTCGTGGTCGCTGCCGCCACCGAATCTGCTCCCGGAGCCGCGTCCGGAGCTGCACATGCGGCCCCACATGGCGGAAGGGGCTCGCCGGCGGCGAGAAATGTGCGGTGGGGAGTGGGGAATTGCGGTGGTCGGCGGCGGCTGGGGCATAGGGTTTCGACCCGCAAACGCGTCGCGAACCCGTAGATATAATGGTCGGGGCGTGCGGTTTGTGGGCCACGGTAAATATTTTTACGGGTCGGACGAGTATACGGGTTCTGTTCTGACCAGAAAATCGGGCCGAGTCCGTAGACTCGCCGGAATTTTGCGGGTCAGGGCCTTTTGCGGGGTCTGCTAGAGATGCTCTTACAGATAGGTACGCACATAATTCCATCTTACATTCCCAGTTGGCTTACAAATAGCACGTCAGCCTACTGAGAGTACTTTGTTTTGGTGTTTCCGGGTGAGCATTAGATCCATCTTACATTTACACTCTAGCAGGCACTAAGGCACGCAGTAACAAATCCTAGAGTGAACTTTTTTTTTTTTGAGAAATAACTTTGAGTGAACCAACTTTGTTTGTTTGTACTTTATGCTCGAGCGAATGACTGCAGAATAAATTTTGAAGTGGAATTAAGCGGACACATGGCCACCTGGCTAGGTGCAAGAGAAATTAACATGTGGTAGCTGGTAGGTAGGGAGCGGCACACATAAAGACTGATGTACCGTGCTACAGATAGCTGGCTTGTGGGCGGCGCGGTGTAGTCAAGTCCGGCAGTCCTATCACCGTGGCAAGAGAACGATATAGACTTAGCTGTGTTTGTAGGATGATGCGAACCTCTCTCTCTATGCGGATGATGCGGGTGTGTTTGTAGCGCCGATCAAAAAAGATGTGGATAACCTTGCGGCCATTCTGCGAGGTTTTGGTGAAGTCACCGGCCTTTGCACCAACTTTCATAAGAACTCAATGATCCCCATTCGGTGCGGCAACCTTGACTTGGGCCACATCACGCAAGAGCTACCGGCTGTCAGGGCTTCCTTTCCGCTCCGCTACCTGGGACTCCCGCTATCTGTGTGAAAGCTGAAGCTCGTCGACATACAATTTCTTGTCGATAAAGTGGCAAGTAGACTGACTACGTATGACGGACACAACATCACCACCATTAGCCGCGCGGCCCTTGTTAAGTCGGTCCTCACTTCCCGAGTGATCTACTTCATCACGCCACTTGTCATGCAACCCACCATTCTGCAAAACATCGACAAGCTTGAGCGGGCCTTCCTATGGTCGGGGTCGGATACGACATCCGGGACAAAGTGCGAGGTCAATTGGGATGTTGTCAGCCGGCCGCTCGCCTATGGTGGACTCGGAGTCCTCAACACCAACAAGTTCGCGCGGGCTTTGCGTTTGCGGTGGCCTTTGTACGAGTGGAAGGAGCCCACAAAGTTATGGGTCGGGAGTGGGAACCCGTGCGATGAGGAGGACCTCAAATTTTTCTACGCCTGTACCACCATCACGGTTGGGAACAGTGCGAAGACTCCATTTTGGGACTCCCCTTGGCTCCTTGGTCGCAAGCCCAAAGACATTTCTCCGCTCATTTACGAGACTTTCTCCCGGAAGCACTAGAAGGTACGGGAGGCCCTCAAGGACAACACGTGGATCCTCAAAAATCAGACTGCCCGCATCGGTTTCCATCAAGCATGTTGCGCAATTCTTCACCCTTTGGATGCTACTGCATGAGGTGCACCTGGATGAGCTCATGGATGACATCCTATGGAAGCACACGGAATCTGGGCACTACTCCGCGGCCTTCGCACTTACAGGGCACAATTTTTGGGTTTGGTCCTCTCCCCCATGGACCAAATGGTCTGGAAGGCTTGGGCCCCACCAAAAGTAAAATTCTTTGCTTGGCTCGCGCTTCAGGATAGGATCTGGACTGCTGACAGATTGGAGAAGCGAGGATGGCCTAACTGTGACCCCTGCCCCTTGTGCCGACGGGTGCAGGAATGTGGCCCTCATCTTTTCTTCAGATGACGCTTCACTCTCAGGCTTTGGAACATGGCTATTCAGAAATTTCGCATCCACAACATGGACACGTCCACATGGCACCTGTTTGACTCCGTTCATGCCTGGTGGGCGAGCACATGCACCAGGGCACCACCGACGGAAAAGCAAAGGCATCGATTACCATGCTAGTGTCATGGGTCATCTGGAATAAGTGCAAGCAAGAGTGTTCAGGCAAAAGAGCGCACCTCCGCAAACCTTGCTTAGCATTATTGAAGACGAGGCAAATCTTTGGATCAAAGCTGGGGCAAAGAAACTAGAGCCTTTTTTATTGCGAGAATAATTGTCATCCCGTAATTTGGGTGTATGTTGTAACAAACTCTCTCTCTCTCCTCCTTATTTAATATATGAGGCAAATCTTTTGCCTCCGTTTTAAAAAAAAGATATAGACTTAGCTAGTACGCATGCATGCCTTGATTCATTTCTCGTGAAAGAAAATCTAGCATGTAGAACCTATAGTATGTCGTCTTCGAGGAGCAAATGACGACGTTATTTTCCTCGTAAGAGCGTCAATCTCCATGCTTTAAGTTTGTATTTTCACACAAGGTTTAGCAAAAAGTAAAGAACGTCGAGTTCATGGCTCGATCGGACCCTAGTGAGTGGAAAAATATCAGGTGATACCAACCCTCAAATGCTCCCATACTATCAAATTTGAACACTTCAAAAAATTCTAAAAGAAATCATGGATGTTCACAACACATATGTCGACAATACCTTAAAAACTCATATCAAAATTCAAAATGTACGTTGAAGAAACAAAAAAATAAGAGTTCTATCATGAATAGTGTCAAAAGAAGACAAAAGCAAAAAACGACACTATTCACATCTGAATTTGTCTTTTAGTTTCTCCATATCTATTTTGAATTTTGATCTGAAATTTTTAGGGTTTGTCAACATATGTGCTGTGAACATCCCCATTTTTTCCAGAATTTTATCGAATGCTTAAATTTGAATTCTTTTGAAGGTAGTATCATGGGAGCATACGAGAGCTGGTATCATAGGATATTTCCTGAGTGTAGGCAGCCATGCTCTCGCCATATCTGTTACTAATATATTTATGAGTAATGCTACACATAGTTTACCGGGGTTTTACAGGCAGATGGGTTTTGATTAGAGATTAAGGGATAGGAGGGGTCCACCATTGAAAATCAGGGAGGAAAGATTAGTTAAAAAGAAAGAATTCTAATCAATGTGTAATTGCATGTAACTCTTTATACATTTATCATCATTGTATATTTACTGTGTACGCCCATGGCCTCTAGCAAAACAGTGCACGATAGGAGCTGACAACCTACATCCTTGACTGACTCGAGCATGGCAGTCAGCAAGCATGCGTTGGCATTGGCCGTTTGGCATGGTTTGCTTTGGTGACATGAATAAATGAATTGGCGAGTGAGATCCGCAAGATTACATGCAGGTCGTATTTAGGCTAGCCAGCACCTACAGAAACGCAATGAATGGTTCTGAAGGGACGCGCGAGCGCTCGTATATACTCCCTCCGTCCGGTTATAAGAGCAAGTACAATAAGCCTAGTTATAATGAGAGTAACATAAGTAGTACTCCCTCCTTCCATCTATATAGGGCCTAATGCGTTTTTTAAGACCGCATTTGACTATTGACAAGATTAATAGTACATGACATGCATAATGTGAAAATTATATCATTGAAAGCTCCTTTCACAGACAAATTTAACGGTGTGCTTTGTGTAAGTTGCATGTCATATATTATTGCTCTAATGTTTGGTCAAAGTTATCCTCGAAAAACGCATTAGGCCCTACATAGATGGAAGGAGGGAGTAACATAGATGCCACATAAGCAAAAAAGATGATGTGTTATGTAATTAAAGAGGAGAGAGACAAATAGAATAACATAATATGTTATCATAACATAGCGGTTCCCAATACAAAATGAGTCTACAAAGCAATAAATGAAGACATGTATGTTACTACACATATGACACTTCCCACTATGAAAGTAGTAACATGGACTAGTAACGTATGTATGTTACTAGTAGTCTAAGTTACTCCCCACTATGACCAGCCTAAGGTGATGTAGGCGGGCTATAAGACATTAAATATTATATTCTTGCTTACTTGGAAAAGAGAGGAGATGAGAGAGAAGAGAAGCGGGCTACTAGTTAACAGCCGGCTGCAGCACGTGCTCCTAGGTACTTTGTGAGAGAGTGGGGTAGGCCATATATCAACAAAGTAGTACATATTTATATCTACCTATTATACTTGTTGACTATAAGCTTGACTATATGTGACATGGCAACATCATATAGCGAGCAGCTGGCTATAAGTGTGCATCTAGCATACAAATTTGTCCCGGAAAAAGTGTACATCTACACTTTTTATACAGTTAATAAATGCAATCACCTCCTAGTAATCGCTGCCCCCACTCTATCCTCCAATCCCATTCTTCTCCCCCGCATCACGCCCCAATCCTAATTCTTCTCCTCTAATTTAATTGGTGGAGACTAATAAGAGGAGAGAGAACTAATATGTCATCCATTTTCTAGATGTACACTTGCTACCGGACAGAGGGAGTAGTACTACCTTTGTCCTGGTTTATAGGTCTTCATTGTATTTTATACCAAATTTTAACCATATACTCCTATTTAACTAACAAATTGATAATGCATGTCACCAATACTTCCATCATTAGAAACTATGTTCAAATACGTATCCAATGATATAATTTTTATTGACATGCATTAACATTTTGTAAGTTAAATATTTGATTAAAATTTGGCACGGAATATAATGAGGACCAATAAACCAGGACAGAGGTACTCTCTTCATTTCATAATGTAGTGCGACTGCGCTTCCCGGGATCCAAATTTGACTGTAAATTTAACAAACGACTGCGGCAGGAGCAAAAATTTGTACCTCTGATTTCATATCGAAAATACGAATTCAATGTTATGATTTTTGCTCCCGTCGCAATCAGTCCTGTTGATTAAATTTACGGTCTAATTTGAATCTTGATAAGCGCAAGCATACTATATTATGAAATGGAGGGAGTAGTACTCCTCTACTCTACGTGCTGCACCACAGCACCGATAGACCGGTACTATGTGTTGGCATCTACTCAGACCACGTGATCCTTGCCAGTCTGCATGCGCCGAAAGCCATGCATAAATCCTCCCCTCTCCAACACACACCACTCCACTCCACTCCACTCCCCTACCACTCTCCACTCTCCACTCTAGTGCAGTCTAGTTATTTACCAATGGCAATGGGCGTGGAGCGTGCAACAAGAAGGATGCAGGGCAGGAACTCCATGTCGGCCTTGCTGGTGTCGTTACTGCTGCTGGCGGCGGCGGCCGTTGTTTCCAGCCGAGCCACATACACGGGCAGCAGCAGCACCGCCGGTGCAACTGTGACGGCGACGGCGGCGCCGAAGAAGCGTGCTGGGAAGAAGCAGCAGGTGCCGGCGCTGGTGGTGTTCGGCGACTCGATCGTGGATCCGGGCAACAACCCATCAGCACCATCGTCAAGGCCAACTTCGCGCCCTACGGCCACGACTTCGGCGCCGACCACCGCCCCACCGGCCGCTTCTGCAACGGCAGGATCCCCACCGACTTCATCGCCTCCAGGCTCGGCCTCAAGCAGCTCCTCCCGGCCTACCTGGCCCCGAACCTGTCGCGGCACGACCTGCTCACCGGCGTCAGCTTCGCGTCGGGCGGCACGGGGTACGACCCGCTCACGGCGCAGCTCGCCTCCGTCATCTCCATGACGGACCAGCTCCGCATGTTCGACGAGTACAAGGCCAAGGTCCGCGCCGCGGGCGGCGACGCCGCGCTCTCGGAGATCCTCGCCAGGGGCGTGTTCGCGGTGTGCGCCGGCAGCGACGACGTGGCCAACACCTACTTCACCATGCGCGCGCGGAGCTCCTACTCGCACGCCTCCTACGCGTCGCTCATCGTCGCCCACGCCACCGCCTTCCTCGACGGCCTGCTGGCCGCGGGCGCCCGCCGCGTCGCCGTCATCTCCATGCCGCCCATCGGCTGCGTGCCCTCCCAGCGCACGCTCTCGGGCGGCATGGGCCGCGGGTGCTCCCCCGGCCACAACGAGATCGCGGAGCTGGTGAACGCCGGGATGGGCACCGCCGTCGAGTCCCTCAAGGCGAAGCACCCGGGGGCGAGGGTGATGCTGATGGACATCTACGGGTACCTGCTGGACATGATGGTGCGGCCGGACGCGTACGGGTTCAGGGAGTCCACGCTGGGCTGCTGCGGCACGGGCATGATGGAGGCGGCCGTGCTCTGCAACGGCGTCACGTCGGCGGTGTGCGGGGACGTGGAGGAGTACCTGTTCTGGGACAGCTACCACCCCACCGAGAAGGCCTACAGGATCCTCGTCGACTTCGTCTACGACAACTACCTCAAGGACCTCATCGCCTAGCTAGCTATATATCCTTGCTGTGCTGTAACCCCTGCCTTGCATTCTCTGGGTTTTTCATTTCCATTCATTGCGTATGTGCTGTGCTCGTAGCACCTTGTGACAGTAATTGTCAATTATGTTGATCTTTAAGAGGTCATTATCGGCTTGAGATCGGACAGTCAGCTTTAAAGCATGTGGACCTGCCTGCAATAACATGATCCTTTGGAGGGTTTTCCGCAATGTTTTCACGAGCTTTCTTTGCCACCGTTCAATCTCACATCCAATGTTTCGGGTGCTCCTGTAGCATGGGAGCATGTTGTGAGTCATGGGGGCACCTGATATTTTCCATCATTAACCAGTGGGAGTTGAGAATCCCAAGGACTTATGTCTCCCGCGATGGCCAAGCGCCGAGCTCCCCTGCCTCCTTCAACCTTGCTCCTGCCTTCGAAACTGCTCTACGGACGACAAAAGCGTAGACAATGTGAAGACGATTAAGAATCCGGCGGCCGTCACTCTTCCGTATACATGCGTGCGCGGCTGGATTTCACTGTCGTCCATGAATCATCCGCTCTTGTGTCGTCCGTATAGCACTGCTGGCCTGCCTTTGGTGACCTCCCTCAGCAAACTTGTTGGCCATCTTCCTGGCAGAACTGGATCTTGTAACATTAAAAAGAAAAATTAGGGAAACTATAATACCCTAACTTTTCTTCTTTCCATCCATATGATTAAGACTAAAATGATTTAAATTAATTTATAAATTGCAAAATTAATGTGTATATTTATAATCATTACATACAAAAAAATTGATGGTGAAATAAAATTAATTAAAAATTATTTATATCTACGATAAATATTAATAGTAAATAATCTGCTAAACGTCTCTAACATTTCTTCTTCATTTTACACTAGAATTGTCCTATAGCACCGTGACTTTGCTTCTCTAAGTTAGAGGATCCGGCTCCCTTCCTGGCATAGTAGCAAGGCCAAAGATTCCCGAGTTGGGGACTCCGCTTCTAACATGGTCGGCAAGAGCACTAGGAGCCTGTCACGTTTTACATCTGAGGCCCTATGCGTGAATTGGAAGGACTAGTTTGTAATTTTGAATTCTTTAGAGGTCTTTCTAGGATTCTGTTGTAATCCTGTATCATCATATAAATAAGTTGGTGATCCTCCATAACATATTTCTCTCAATATGCAAACATTGTCACCTCAATATGTAATCATCCATGGAAAAAAATGCTCACCTCAATGCACACTTTACAACTACTCCATCCATTTCTAAATATAAGTCTTTTTAGATATTTCAATACGAACAACATACGGATGTATATAGACATAGTTTAGAGTGTGCATTCACTCATTTTGCTCGTTATGTAGTCTATGCTGGAATATCTAAAAAGACTTATATTTAGGAACAGAGCGAGTATATAACAAACCGTATGTATTTTTACTTTAAATTTTTGTATTATTAATCTCAATATTTAGGTTTCGTGTAATCAATCTCACTGGAATCACTCTAGAACATTCATGAAACAATGCAATGTCTATCTTTTATTAATTAAGTAAAAAAACTTGTAACTTTACTCATACTTGTAACACTTTCATGTACAATGCTTTGGATCCAAGATCCAAAAAAATCAACTAAAAAATCTAGAAACCCACAAAGTAAACTAAATCACTTGGAGATATCTTCTCTGTGGTATCATTCTTTGCAAGAAAAAAGTACATTTCAGACTTCAGTAGACATACTACTATTGGACCCGAGCAGCGAGATGCCACTCGTTCACCTGCATGAACTTGATTACCAAAAAGAATTGAAAGCCCCCTTGAGTTGCCCATCCAAATTAGCTGGAAAGTCATGATCGATGAACGGACCAGGGCCAGAGATAAATGCAGTCCGTTGAACCACAAGATCTTCACCACAACTCCGACACTCTAAAATATCAAACCAACAAAAAACAATAGGGCACAATACATAAACTCATTGATCCGGATAGACAGATCTACGAGGATACAAACACCTTTGTTTCAATGGCATCATTACGGTGGAGACAAAGAATTTATTCGCAAAAGCATACTACAAAGATGCTAACAAAAAAACTCTTAGATCTGAGATCCCCTCACCTTTGAGCGTCAAAATGGTTGCCAAGGTGAGGACACTAACAAAATCTCCAGTCGGCACCTCCATCTCTCTAAAACCCTATGTAACTACCCGCCACCCCACTTAATTAAGTCAGCTTATGAGTCCTCTGTGGAATGTGAACCCTCATAGTTGTTCCTAAAAAAAAGTTTCCTCCATGAAAAGATGGATGCACTTCCAATTGGAAGTATACTTTCTATGGCCCATACATATGTCAGGCTTTATTGGTGCATACAAATTTCGTATGGCCCATACAAATGTACCATTGGAGCTATATCTCACCTATTGTGAGATGGTACTCCGTCTCACCGAAGACGTTTCAGAAGCTTATGTACGGTTTTCTTTCTTTCTTTTTTCTATGTTTCTTCCTCGGTTTTCTTTGTTCTTATTTTTATTATATTTTCCTTTTTTCTTTTTCACTCTATTTTTCTTAACATGTGTCTACTTTTTAAGACATATTATACACTTTTATTTTTCTTATACAACAAGAACATTTTTCATATCCACATTGAACATTTTCCAAATAAACAATGTATATTTTCACATACATGTTTTGAACATTCTTTTCAATACATTTTGAAATACATGTTCAACATTTTTTAATGGCATGAAACATTTCTTCACTACTGAATACTTTTTACATTGTATAAATATTTCTTTAAATGTTACCAATATTATTTTTAAATACATGCATTTTTTCTTTGTATGAAACATCTTTTATATATTATGTGAACATTTTTTTTACATTTTAGAAAGATTTAAAAAAAATTCAGGTATCATTTATGAAATGCTTGAACATTTCGTAAAGGTCACCAACTTTTTTAAAAGTTACAAGGACAAATATTTTGCACAACGTTAACATATTTGCAAATACTTTATTAACATTTTTTAAAAAAATGTTTAATTAATTTTTAAAGTATATGTATTAAGAATATTTCAAAAAAAATATGAAAAGAAAACCAGCAAAATAAATAAATGAAGGAAAGCAATGCAGTAGTTCCTTGATGCGAGTAGATACCTGGTTTGCTTAAAGCGAGGCATAGCCACGCAAGACCTCCCAACAAGCGCTTCTGCTGCCAAATCAACGCATAATGCTCACATCGCACGAGGGTGGACCAGCCCTTTCGCTTGCTCGCTCACTGCCCACGCGTGCATTCGCTCGCTTTTGTTCTGTTTTGCTTTGCTATAAAGAAGAGAAATGGTTATCGATTTTCAAATCAAAAAATCACATATTTGAAAAGGGTTTCTGAAATTTTCATGAATTTGAAAAGGATTACAAATATTAAAAAAATCATGAATCTGAAAAATCATCGAATTGCAAAAAATTCATGAGTTTGAAATATGTTCACAAATTTGAAAGACAATTGTGAAATATTAAGAAAGTTCATGAATTTAAAACAAGTTTGTGATTTTAAAAAGTTCAAATATTACGATCACTAAAACAAAACAAATGAAAAACAAAAAAAAACCAGGAATGAAAACAAAATAGAAAAATGACCATAAGCTTATAGAAGCTTGCCAAAACCTTCTGGAAGAAACAGATCAAAGCCCAGCTAGAAAAATGAAAAAAGAAGAAAAAAAACTAAAACAATGATAAGAAAAATAGAAAACCGACCGACAAAACCAAAATAAAATCTAGAGAAACCAGCCAAAATAATCTGAGGGAACCTTGTTCAAATTCGGTATGAAGAGCTAAAAAGGGACCTCTAGGGTCTTGGCTTTTCTTCCCGTGGAAATAACGTTGGTCAAAACCAAATGAGGACTGACAATCTATGGAACAAAAAAATGTGTACACACAAACTAGAACGTGGCTGATTTCCCCGTGACTTGCAACATGGTAACATGCACGCAACAACACCAAACGTGCCAAGCTCTTCTGCTGAAAGCAAGAGACACATTACACTTAAACATTTCAACAGCATCATTCAACTTGCAGATAACACCATGCCTGTACATAGAACCACCGGTCAAAGCACCAATTCTCATAACACCATGCATGTACTCCCAATGTGTGTCACTAGGTAGACGTGTTTCAGGTAATGGGTTACTATGATTTACAGGTCGCTACTTCTACTCCCTTTACTCTACAGTTTCCTCTCAGGTACAGTTGCAGGCATGTTTCAGGAAATGGTACTGCTATTACCACAATTCATGAGTCCTAATCCTATTATCTTTTTCTACTGTTTCCTCTCTGCGTTCAACCACTTCTAGCGCTTGACCTTTCGCTTCTTGGGGTCCTTGGGTTTCAGGAGAAGCTCGGGCTCCTTGAAGAGATAGTCCTTGAGGCGTATCACTGGCCGATCCTTAAGGCTGGTCACAATGGACAAGAACATAAGCTAGTAACTTACACATTTCCTTAGACTATATTACTATCTCCATAGTGGGTAGGAACATCTATGTAGTGTCATGCAACGATGTATTTATTAGGTTATAGACTCATTGTTTCTTGGAGTGTGTGATGTTCCGGTAACTTAGCTAGTTACCACAAACATCTCTCTCTTCATTAAATATGTGCCACATAAGCAAAGTTGTATTGAAGTGTGTGATGTTACTCCTAAGTTCCTCCCCATTGTGACCAGCCTAATGCGCTCCATCTCTAGGGGTATCATCTCAAGTTTCTCCATATTTTTATTGGTTTTCTCCAGTAAACTCGAGCCATTGGATGGTGGGCCTGATGCTTGAGCTTCATTTGGACAAAGCTGCATAGATCAAACAAAATTTGACATCCGTGTCCATAAATGTTGCAATGAAATTGAAGTCCATAGATGAATATGAATAGTCAACCATATATGATTTGCACGTCAATATACTTTACCACACGCACAAAGAAAATGAACTCATGGGGACATGGCTCACACAACATATAACTTTGAGAATATCATGTGGGCAACACAAGCTTTACACAGATGACACTATAAAATGTAAAATATAACTTTGATGTTTTATTAAATACTTAAATAATTACATCCAAGTAAATTTTGACTCCAAACACCAAAGTGATGACCAAGCATTTATGGAGGTTTTCAAATTTATATTTGGGTCATTTTAAGTAGGAAACATTTATTCATTAATGAATATCTTTCAAATTTGTTAGCAGAGAAAACCAGCTATTCACATTACATGCATGCAATGTACATAGTTTTGAACATAATGAAATGGGCATATATTGGTTACACGAAAATGTACATAGCTAATTGTGTGCACATGTTGCTTCAAGCACCGCGTAAAATACATATGGACTTACACATCTAAAAAATACATTGAGATGTGGGCCTAGCAAAACTGACACTAGTGCAGAACCGGGCAATAGCACCGGTTCGTAAGGCCCTTTAGTGCCGGTTCCATAACCGGCACTAAAGTGTGGGCACTAAAG
>NC_041381.1:580662567-580663737 GCF_002162155.2 Triticum dicoccoides | reverse complement strand
AATGTCCCAGACGGCACCCATTTCAGCAATCACCGATGGGGACGGTTCGGCTAAAGCAATAGCTACTGTCTGGTCTGGAACAGATCATCGTTTGTGCACGTGGCATATCGAGGAGAATATGGTGATGCACCTCTGCAAGAAAAAGCTTGAGGAATTTAGGGAATTCATTTACCGTCGTTGGGATGTTGATGAGTTTGAGAAAAGATGGGAGGCTTATAAGGTTTGGTTCAAAATAAAACCAACGAGGAAGAGGTCGTCATGGGTTAACAGGATGTACGAGCTGCGACACAAATGGGCTGCTGCGTACACAAAGGGTAGATATATCCTAGGCATGATGAGTAATCAGAGGAGTGAGTCTCCCAACTCAAGGCTTCATGTGCACCTGAACAGGAAGATGTAGCTTGTTGATTTGTTGCAGCATGTTGAGCACTGTGTATCCATAATGCGTAAGAATGAAGCAGCATTAGATGCAGTAGCAACACATACGATACCCTTCACTAAGCTGAATGCACACCCTCTGGAGATTGTTGCCTCTTATATTTATACAACTGTGATGTTTCCAAAGGTAAAGCATCAGATTGTCGAAGGGACAAATTGGCAGGTCACGGACCGGGTAGCATGTGATGGTTTGGTCTTGTTTGGAGTTTTGCGTAAAGCCCCATATGATAAAGTCCCATATGGCAGGGATGCTACAGAATTGCAAGGTAAGGAAGGTAAGGATGCTGAGGACTTGCATGCAAAAAAATCGGATGCTGAGGATTCCAATGACTTGGAAGGTAAGGATGGTGAGGACTTCCATGCAAAAAACTTGGATGCTGAGGATCCCAATGACTTGGAAGGTAAGGATGCACTAGTGCAGAACCGGGCAATAGCACCGGTTCGTAAGGCCCTTTAGTGCCAGTTCCATAACTGGCACTAAAGTGTGGGCACTAAAGGCCCCCCCCCTTTAGTACCGGTTCAGCACGAACCGGTGCTAAAGGGAAACCACGTGGCACGAGCCAGCTCTAGGGGCCTGGAGCCCTTTAGTACCGGTTGGTAAGACCAACCGGTACTATAAGGTTTGGGGGGGGGGTTAGTTTTATGATTTCTTTTTCATTTAATTTTGTGTTTCCATTTTAATTCTTTTTCGTTTGCTGGTATTTTACGATACTACACATTGTACACGTTATG
>NC_041381.1:580657217-580662557 GCF_002162155.2 Triticum dicoccoides | reverse complement strand
TTCTATTTATATATATATATATATATATATATATATAAATAGAATTTCTAGTAGAACCAATCATGCATATATATATCATCAATGTCTCACAAACCATCATATTAATTAATTCATACATACACACATGTATAGCTATATACAATTTCTCCTACATATGCATGTTGCCTTCGGAGCCAGTGGCATTAGCCTAATTGGTGCCTTCGGAGCACGATGACAATTGGAAGTGGTTTTCATGGGGGCGGTAGCGGGTAATAGTATTCTCCCTTCGGATTTATGTCCTGGTCGAGCAAAAATCCCGCTATTTCCTCTTGAAGTGCTTCTACGCGCTCCGTTTCTAGGAGCTTCTCCTGCACCTCTCTGAACTGTTAAGAAGGAGATCAATATGCATGTGTATTAGTTGTGTGACTAGATATCGATAATGGTGTAAAAATTGTGAATAGTATTTTGACAAGCGTACCCATTTCTGTCTTTGAGATCTACTCCTTTCGGACGCCATCATGCGAATGTTCTCGCAAACGCAGAATGCACACAGATCAGTCCCCTGTGCCTGCTTCAGGGCCTTTACGAGAATGGAATTTGATCAGATAATAATTAATCAAGCATGATAATTAAAGAGATGGCAGCTAGCTAGCTAGCTAGTACTACTTAATTACTTACCTCGGGTCTTCCCCATTTAAGCTTTTCTTTCCATTCGCCTTCCGTGACGCTGATGAACCTTGCCCAAGCCCTGCCCGCCGACAAAAAAAATGAATAAAGGGGTTATTAAATAGTTCATATCATGAAATGACGAACTAAATAGGCCGAGATATATAGTTAATAATGATTGAAATTACCTGTTGACTATCCCAAACAAGATGTTATAGTCAGTTTTTTCTTTGAGTAGTGAGTCCAGTATTTCAACTGTTCCGGCGTCAACTTTAATGATACACAAGACCCAGTGAAATCTGCATGCACACACGTTTGCATGTCTTAATTAAGCGGGCATATGTAAGCAAAAACATGTAGAATTTGTAGTACAAGACAGTATGACTAACTGGAAGTTGTAAGGAAGTAGTATATCTTCATTGTATTTGAGGCGCTTCAAGAACTCTAGCATGCTGTCCTCTACGTCCTTTTGATGACGTGGATTTATTTTCCATGTGTATTCATTAACGGTGTTTGGGTCAATGAACCCAATGCCAAAGCGTCCACCATTTCTCATTTCATACATCTTCATCCTGCATATAATACCACAGAAAAGAATATAGTGAGGATAATTACAGGTAATGATTGATCAAAAGGATCACTACAGCTAGCTTGAGACTTAAATTACAGAAAGAAATCACTTATAGACAATAGCAACTGACGATAGATTTGTCGAGTGCGTCTTGATTGTATAACTGAAACAGTTCAGAATACTCAACGGACACAGCTTTCTCATGGAAGTAATGCTCCTCCTTAACATTCACCATGAGGGACAATCGATCGGAAATCTTGGTAATGTTCATGTACCATTGATGCAATTCATACATTCTCGTTGGGAGGTTCTTGACCTTGTCTGGCTCGACCAAAGGTTGGCCCCGGACATATTTCCGTTTTATTTCATCCTCTCTAAGCACAGGCATGGACTTGATCTCGAGGAGTTGTCCAACAGTGATTTTGAGAACTTCAGCCTGCATTATATGGTCCTCCATTATTACCACATTGCCCACCTCAGGAACGTAAACTGTTTGCCCACAATAATATTGGGCGCGCGTACTGTCACGTGTTGTTGGCACAACAAGCGAGGGGATCAATTGCGCCGCCTGTTCTCCCAGCTGGGGAATGGTTTTCCCGCATTTTTTGACAGCTGCTTCTTGTTTGCTCGATCCCGAGCTCGCCTCCTTACGTAGACGTGCTCGATTTAACTTCCTGATGTGGCGCTCATAGTCTGTGTCAACAGGCTTGGGAGCTGGTGGTTGAGCCATACGAATGAAGTGGTCAATCGTTTCCTCAGGCACTTTCTCCCTTGGCGGCGGTGGCGGTTTCGGTGCAAAATGGGCTTCCACCTCGGACTTCGATATGGCTGCGATTTCCTCCTCAGACCTGTCATAAGCCCTCTGCGAAAGAGGCGTGAGGCTTGGACCATATTTATATCGCTTGCCTCCGCCTGTACTTCCTGTACTACCTCGACTTGTACCGCTACGCACCATAGCTGCAGGGTGTCTCTTCTGCGATTGCTGAGGCGGCGGAGACGACTAACGGGGCTGAGTTGGACGAGGAGGAGTGGCCGCCTGAAGCTGTGCCGGACTTGGAGGAGGAGTGGCCTGAGGTTGTGCCAGACTTGGAGGAGGAGTGGACGTCTGACGCTGTGGCGGACTTGGAGGAGGAGGAGTGGCCTGACACTTTGCCGGACTTGGAGGAGGAGTGGCCTGACACTTTGCCGGACTTGGTGGACTTGCAGGAGCGGGAGACTGCTGACTCGGTGGCGGATTTCGACGAGGAGTCGGCTGACGCGGTGTCGGTGGCCTTCGAAAGATGATGCAGTCCTTTTTCCATAGGATGATACGATGGTTGGCGTCTCCGAGAAAGCGCTCATCGTCACCTCCAGGAATGTCAAGCTCTAGCTCCGAATATGGGTCCACCACCTCATCAACCAAGACACGAGCATAGCCCGCTGGAATCGGGTTGCAATGGAAGGTTGCCTCGGGGGGATTTGTAAAAGCAACGACGTCCGCCACCTTCATGGATATGTTCTTCATTTTGACATGTAGCTCGCAGCTAGTGTTCTCCGTGATGTCATCCACGGGGTATCTACCCAGCATTGCGTCGTCCGGGGCAAAACCCACGCTGCTTCTCGGCATGGATGGGGCAGTGCTATCCAATGCTGGATCATTCGGTAGCTGCTGCAGCTGCTGAGACCCCCTTTGCTGGGTAAGTGAGTCGATCTGCTCCTGCTGCCGCTGGAATTTGACTACCAATTCCGCTTGACTTGCTTCTAGGCCTTGAAGGCGTTCATAGTCCCGCTTCCTCTGCTCCTCCTCCATCTTCCTCTTCTTCTCCTCCGCAATCTTCTTTCTCGCACGGGTTCTGTAGTCGGTGTTCCAGTCTGAAAACCCCTCATACCACGGAATAGCGCCCTTGCCTCGTGTTCTTCCCGGGTGTTCAGGATTTCCCAGGGCACGCGTAAGCTTGTCGTTCTCTCTGTTGGGCTGGAACACCTCCGATCGTGCCTCTTCTATTGCAACAAGTATCGCATCGTCGGCTCCCTTCAGACTTGCCCTCATCGAAACATTGCCTATCTTTGGGTCCAACTCCCCCCATGCGCATAGAACCAAGTCCTGACCCTGGGGGGCCAGCTCTTAGTAACCGGAGTGGCACCTGCATCCTCCATCTCTTTCTCAGACTTATCCCACTTAGGCATTACCACCGCATAGCCACCTGGCCCCAGCTTATGGAACTTATCCTTTTTTTCAGCATTCTTCTTGTTTATTCTCGACCGTTCCTTAGCTAATTCCGAATCCTTGAATTTCACGAAATCGTCCCAATGAGCACGTTGGTTCTCTAGTGTTCCCTCGAATACTGGAGTCTTCCTTCCTCCCTTGACGTACTTGTCCCATTCACGATTCTTGTGGTTCTTGAATGCAACCGCCATCTTCCTAAGAGCAGCGTCCTTGACTTTCTGCACATCTGCTTCTGTGAAATGATCTGGTAGGGTGAAATGTTCCATGAGAGTATCCCAAAGCAGATCTTTTTGATTCTTGTCGATAAAAGTAACATCTGGACGTGGAGCAGCGTCCTCTTTGCCTTTTTGTCTTTTGTCTTTTGCTGGCTCTCTCCATTCTTGAAGGGAGATCGGGAGTTGGTCCTTCACAAGAACTCCGCACTGACGAACGAACTTGTCCGCAATCTTCTTAGGCGCTAATGGTTCGCCATTAGGTCTGACTGCCTCGATATTGTACTTTACGCCCTCCTTCAACTTTTTGTTCGGGCCTCGTTTCATCCTTTTGCCTGAAGATTTGCTCGATCCGGATGGCTGAAAGAACAAAGATCGATTCGTTAATATATCTTCAAGTCATTTAAAACATGTGATGATCACCAGATACCTGCTTATATAAATATATATACCTCGCCGGTCTTTGTTGTTTCAGGATCAACATGTTCTTCGTCATCGTCATAATCGTAGTTCATGACTTCATCAATTCGGTCGTCGCGATCGAATATCATATCACCCTCTCCGGTGTTGTTTAGAAATTCGGAGCCGTCATAATCTTCTTCATTCTGATAATCATCTGGCCCGCGTATCATATTGAACATGGTCTGTTCTCCCTCTCTGTCGGTATTGTCTGCTATAGCTTTTATTTAACTAATTCAAAAGAAATATAAAACAATTTAGTATTCAAATTACATCGTCTCGAATAATAGACATAATCTCGAATACTTCGTCTAGAATAATAGATATAATCTCGAATACATCGTCTCGAATAATATATAATATTGAATAGTACATCACTCGCTAGCTAATTAAAGATCGAATACTACAGAAGAATCTAGGACACTCGCGGTTCCTGCGGCGCGGGCGGTGGACACCCAAAGAGAAGGAACCCTCACAGGATCATAGCTGAAGTGAGATCCCCGAAGATACTGCCAGGTATTGGAGAACCTGCCGCCCTCTAACGCAACCATGTAGCGATGGACGTGATCGTCCTCCTCCCTGACACGGCGACGTACCACCTCCGGCGGGGCCGGGTCCCTCCGCACCGAAACTGGCCAACGCGAACGCCACCAAACGAGATCAGGGTTGACAAGGGGACCCGGGGCCGGGTTCCTCATCAAGCGGCGCGCCCCTCCAGGCAGCACCTCCCAGTGCCAGCCCGGCGGAGCCCAGTCCCGGACATGGGTCGGCTGGACATCGTCACGGACGGGTCGACGGCGAGGATGCGGGCCGGGCATCGTCAAGAACAAATACTAGCTATATGCCCGCAAAAAGTAATACTTTTTAATGATTGGATTTTGATAACTAAAATTTCTAACATTTCTACTATTTCAAAAATCTATATACTATTTCATACTAATTAAGCATCTAACACTAAAAACAGAAAACACAACTTCTATACATCCATTAAAAAACTGAAAAACAACATTATATAAAAAATTTCCATACTAATTAAACACTAATTATATCCATCTAACATGCATTCATACATATATAATAGTGAAAAAATAATAATCTAAATAATCTAAACTAATTAAACATACAAAATACGTATATACTTATTAAGCATTAATAAGTATTAATTAAACTAATTAAACTAATTAAACATGCAAAAACTAATTAAACTAATTAAGCATTAATTCATACATATATGTGTGTGTGTGTGT
>NC_041381.1:580648596-580656990 GCF_002162155.2 Triticum dicoccoides | reverse complement strand
ACGGGCCCGGGGCGGCGACGGAGACGAGGGCGGCGACGGGGACGGGGGCGGCGACGGCGACGGAGACGACGGAAACAGAGGAAGAAACAGAGGGGGAATGAAATTTTCGAAGTGTTGTATATATAGAAGGCACCTTTAGTACCGGTTGGAGCCACCAACCGGTACTAAAGGCCAGTTTTGGTCAGCCCAAGCGGCGAGAAGCGACCCCCTTTAGTATCGGGTGGTGGCACAAACCGGTACTAAAGCCCCCCCCCCTTCAGTACCGGTTGGTGGCTCCAACCGGTACTAAAGGCCTCGCGCTGCCACCCCAAAGTTTAGTCCCACTTCGTCGGGCGAAGGGCAGCCGCACTGGTTTATAAACCCGGCCGCGGCTACCACTTCGAACTCCTCTATATAGCAGGCTTGTGGGCCTAAACTCTACGCGCTGCCCTGTGAGTCTGCTGGGCCTTTAAGGCCTGTAATTACACACCTGTGGCCTATCAGGCCCACACGGCAGCGCCCCAATTTTTTTTATAGTTTTTTTATTTTCTGCTTTATTTTCTTCTATTTATTTTTGCGTAGTTTTTTATATAGTTTTTTTCTTTTCTGTTATATTTATTTTCTTCTATTTATTTGTTAGTAGTTTTTCATCTAGTTTGCCAAAATTCAACATTTTCAGAGTTCATTTTGTAGTGATTTTCAATTTCACGGTCATTTTGTAAATGATTGAAAAATAGCAAATATAATTTTTTTTCGTTTCTACTTTATTTTTTCTTCTATTTATTTCTGAGTAGTTTTTTTCTTTTCTGCTATATTTATTTTCTTCTATTTATTTTTGAGTAGTTTTTTTATATAGTTTTTTTCTTTTCAGCTATAGTTTTTCTTTCTTTTCTGCTATTTTTTCTTTTTTGCAAAACTTGATGGTCAAAGTCTGGAGTTATAACAAAAAAAAGAAATGTCGATGTGCAATTAGTTTTTGCCATAACAGAAGAAGTCCGGAGTTGTAATAAGTTATTAAAAATAAAAAAGAGGTGCAATGCTCATTAATTTGCTTCAAGCCTTTCGGAATAGTGTAAACTGCACTGCGCATAGCTCCGTGCAGTCTACCGTATTCCTGAAGGCTTGAAGCTAAGCAACGTGAGCATTGATCCTCTTCTTCATCGTCTCTACACTCAGGGCTTATAAACCGCTCCTAGTCCCTCTCACTTCGCGAGGTGGGACTAAAAAACAGCTTACGTCTGGTTCATCCATGAACCGGTACTAAAGGTGCTCGTGGGACCCCAACCTTACCTGACACAACCTCATTAGTACCGGTTCGTGGTACGAACCGGCACTAAATGGTGATGGTGGGGCCATAGCCTGACCGGAGGCTGACACAGCCTCTTTAGGTACAAAAAATTACAAACTTTCTGTTAGTGCCCGTAGTTTTCAAATTTGAATAGTTTAAATTTTGAATTATTTGAAATTAGTGTGAATTTGTTTGCACATAAATTTCTTCGCGTTTTAAATGCCAAAACACATAACTATCCTAACTATTACAGAGATTCCCCTCTCGGTGCGAAACACAGAAGAAAGTGATGATAGCTAGTGAAGCCGAAACACATATGGGGTAGTCACACTACAGATTGAGATCACATTAGACTGGCGATCCCCAATCTGGTCCGGAAAGGATTGGACTGGAGATCCCGACTCGGTCTGGACTAGGGTTCGCGTATTGCTTACTACTCCTCAATCCCCGATCCCCAATCCCCACAATCGTTCGGCGGCGAGGAATCAGGCGATCCCACCGATGGCCGATAAGAAGGGTTCCACTAGTAGGCAGCGACGAGCAACCGGCGGTTTTTCGCTGAGGCCGTGCACCACCACCGAACAACATATGTCGGCGGCGACCGGCGGAAAGGGCGATCTTTCGCTCAGGCCGTGCACCACCACAAAACATCATATTCTGGTGGAGGACGCGCCGGAGGATGAGGTGACCGGCGGGGAAGTTCCGCTGAAGGCATGCCCCGCCAAAAGGAAGTCGGCCGGGGTATGCGAGGCGCTGAACATGTTCCCGGCGCAGGCGGCGGCGTCCTCGGGGCAGCGGAGGGCCGTCGATTGGGCGGGCCGACCCACCATGGCGGTCGACCTAGTAGAAGACGAAGCAGAGCTGCGGCGGAGAATCAAAGCAACCCTGCTAACCTTCCCCGAGTCGAAGGCGTTGCCTGCGCAGCAGTTGGAAGTGGCAATTGACAGGATCGTGGAGGAGTCCAAGCCCGAGGCGGCCTCCGTCGCCGCCCCAGGCATGGTTCGGATGAGTGACTTCGACATACGCTTCTTCTTGTCCCTCCCGATGGTCCCCACCGTCGACGAAATCCTGGGCGCCGACGCCGGCGGGGTGTTCCCTCTAGGGTGGATCCATGAAAGGAAGAAGTTCCTTGATGAGCATTGTCAGGTCAAGAACAGGAAGGACGGAGACAAAGTCGGGCTCATGGACAAGATCCGCGTCGATTTGCTCACTAGGGGCTACGTCGAGGTCCAGAAAGAATATGTGGAGTTGGGCTCTGATGATGAGGAGGACTCGGACTCGGACGATGATGATTGTCCCTATGAACCATACGATGAGAACAACCCTGGAGGTGTGGTCCTGCTCATCTGAGATTGAAGCAATCCAAGTATTCTACACAAAGTGGTAGAACTGCATCCAAGAAGTTTGTCAACATCCAAGTATTCTACACAAAGTGGTAGAACTGCATCCAAGAAGTTTGTAGACTGTCTGATCAGTTTAAGTTGGGGGACTATACATATATAATCCAAGTTTCCGGTACTCTAGCACTGCTCTGTATATTTTTTTACAATTTCAGTTTGGCTGATGTCTGCATCAAGTGTTGTTGCTTAGCAAATGTAGATTCATCAAGGTGGCATATCAGTTCAGAGCTTATGTAGCCTAACTCTCAGAATCGACAGAACAAAGTTTGATCATATGTTTATTATTTTTCACTGATTAACAATTTATCCTCTTTCCTAAATATAATTGCCGCACAGCACTGATTTTTCCTACAGTCTGGGGGGCCATGTCATCTGCTGGCTGCAGCATTGCAGCCCTTCAAGTGTACCCCAAATTGAATCTTGTTACCGATGCCCTTGAACCTGTACTTCCTCAGAACACGGTGAAAAGAGGCGCTACTTTGACCCCAGTCAGCTTATTACTTCATGGTTTTTCTTTGATTTTTTTTGTTACAGAAGAGAAATTCCAAAACTATTAGCCCCAAACTGAAATTTGACGTCGTTGCGGCTAGCAACCCATAGGCGCTGGCCGTTGGGCAGCAGCGATTAGTAGTAGTTTGGTTGAGACAGGAGCATTAAATCGAATTTCATCTCTGACTTATCTTTGAGGCCACAAGATCACAATCGAACCCTTCATGTTACTGCTGCTTTCAGGTCGTCCTCAACCTTGAGGAAGAGCCCCATGTTCTCACCAATGCCGAGACCTCACTATATGGGGCATCTTTGGGTACTCAGTTCGTGTTTGAGGCTTGCTTCTGCCGGAGCTAGACCGTTTATAGAATCAGAAATAGCTGCTGCTGTTGTAATAGCTGGAATCCAGTATGACGAGAGGTGTTCACGGGAAGCAAGGTTTTGTAAAAATGACTATTATTCGTTATTCCCCAAACGCAAAACAACCAGTTTTCGGTAACCCAAGAGTTGTTACGGTTTGCAACCAAACTCGGGGGCATAATCAGCCTTACTTAAACGAGTTCTCAACTAACATGGTATCCTAGCAGGGGTTGTTTCGATAGAATGAATATACAGTATAATTCCCACAAATGAATTGTCCTTCACGGTCAGTTTAGTGTCTAAAGTTGCAAAACACGTGAAACTATGCTCGAACTTATCCGGCCGTGCAAATACGGCGCCTCCATTCGTATCCGGATATACGTCCAGCATGGCGTACAAACGTGACTGTGGCTAAGAGGCGCCAGGTCCCAGGTGGCCCACGCATGAATATGTTTTACAAAAAAACCCTCATTTTTATTTACTCAATATAAAAGCCATCAAATACACTGTATGATAGCGAGAAATAACATGAAAAGAAAACTCCATAACATCGGCACGATCCGGCCAGACGGACGGACTATGCTTCAAATTCAACTCCTACCTAGAAAGCTATACAAACCATGTATCGCTCTGCAATTTTCTTATTTTTATTTTTTCCAAGTTCCTATTTAGTTTCATAACATATAAATTTTCCCATATGAAAAATTACAATTATCAATATGCTATTATTTTATATTTTAAATACTTCTTTCATTTTCATTATTGTACTTCGAAGAGGGAGACATGAACTTAATTTATCTGGATTTAAATATTTTAACCTATATTAGGAATTATTGTCTAAATTTAAGAATAAAAAATGTCAATTGTGTTTGTATAAATGTAAGGATAATTTACACAATAACTTTTTCACACAAGTTGAACTCTTTTAAAAATACATGTTGTAAACTTTTTTAACGCATGACGAACATTTTTCAAAAATGTGTTATAATTTTATAATACATGTGAAACATTTTCCAAAAACATGTTGACAATTTTCAAATGCACTAACACTTTCTTGAAGTTTACGGCAGTTGTAGTTTTGTTCTTATAATTTTCTTTTAAAATGGTAAAAATAAAATGAAAAATAATAATAATAAAAGAACTTGAATTTTTTTGAGAGGTACATAGCAACCAAAGCAGAATTTTGGAGCACGGTGGCCACTGATCATGTTTTTTCTTAAATTTTTTAAAACTAACACTTAAAAGTTTCATACAAATTTTAAAAATTTCACCAAAAATGTATGCAGGTGCTCTAGGTGACTTCCAACTTTTTGTTTGAAATTTTGTTATATTATACCCTGAAAAAAGAAGAAAACAAATCAGGCAAAAATGCTGAATTTTGCATTTATTTTACCTTTTTTGTATCTCTCACAAACAAATACAGATTTTGATAAAAAAAATCACATGGATATATTGCACTTCTATGTGTGCATGTACAAAAAATGTCCGGAGTTTTTTAGCTGTAGAAATCCATTTATTTGACTTTCTGAAAAAGAGCACAATGTGCCGCTGCTTCAAAATTACATTTTGCATTGTAACGCAATATATAAAGTTAGTCTATGTCTATTAACCACAGTATAGCCTGGTGGACAGTCTGCGCGTGCAACACAATCCGTAATTTTGTGGGGCTTCCATATGTGATTAAATAAAATATGTGGGGGTTTCTAAAAAAATCTCACATCTGGGTGGGCCACCGGCATGTGGGCACGCCACGCAGGCTGGACGTACGTCTGGATACGAATGAAGGCACCGTATTTGCATAGTCGGACAAGTTCAAGCACCGGTTCCATGTATTTTACAACTTTAAGCACTAAACTGATCGCGCAAGACAAGTTGAGGCACCTCCAACGTATTTAACTGAGGTAATAACACCAGCGGTGCCTAAACTTGCCATTGATGTTCACTTTGGTGCTTAAACTTGAAAAATACACCGAACTGGTTCTATAACTTGACGGTATGGTTCAAATACGGTTCAAATACGTATGTATTGTTAACTAGACATGCCAGCTGGCACGGGGTCCACTTGCAGTGCATGGAAAGATTGCGTGTAAATGACCATTGGTCCCACATGTCAATGCACAACCAAAATAAATAAAAATGAAGCACAACTGAGATTTGAACCGGCGACCTGTGGGCTGCGAAGGACTTGCGCAAACCACATGACCAGGGGAAGTAAGTTGAATATAACGCATCGCTTACCTTTACCTAGCGAACTAGTAGACTGCAATCAGTGCGACCAATTTTCCACATGCTAGTTATTTTTTGTTTTTAGAAAAATATTCAAACTATAGTCACAATATTAAATAAATAGTTAACGGCCCCTCAATTTTTTGAAATATTCACAAAATTATAATAATACAAAATAATTAATAAAATGGTTTCATAATATTTGTAAGGTTTCACACATGTAATAAAATAATTTTGAAATTTTTAAAAGTTATACATTTTTGAAATGTTAATCAATTTTCAAAATATTCATGTTTTAAAAACATATCATGTGGTCCTTTTTTAAAATATTAGTTATTTTTCCTTTTGTATGTGACCCTTCGACGTGTGAGTTTCTATTTCACATTTATTAGTTCTAAAACTTCTGCAAATTATTGTAATGGTAATAAAAATAAATCTAGAATCTTCTTGTCTCAAAACTAATATGTGTAAAAAATTTATTTTCAAATACGTTAATATAATTAAAAATATTTACATATTATTGTAAAGTCAGTTATTTAATAATGTTTTTTAACTAGATGAATGTATGTATAGTTTAAAAATTGCTAATTTAAATATAAGAATGTATAAAATCCTGGAGGAACACTATGCCATTGTTTATTTTTTGACAATATTTTAATATTTATTTTTATTCAAAAATATATCTTTTAACAAACACATATACTTTTTTTAAAACAAGTGAACACTTTTTACAACTAGAAATGCATTTCCTAAAAGCATGGACACTTCATATACTACCTGAATATTTTTCAATTTCTAAAATAAAATAAAACTAACATGTGGAAAATTGGTGCACTAACTGCAGCACATTTAACCACGGATGTATCGGATATATAAATTTTTGTAGTGCGTAAAAGACAACAAAATTACATGGGCGAATTGGTTGGTGCATGTCCTTCGTGGCTCACAGGTTGCTGGTACGAATCTCAGCTTTACAATTTTTTAGTTTATTTCAACTGTGCACTGACAGGTGGGACCCGATGGTCATTGAGACGCACACTCTTCATGGCAGTATGTCCCTGCACTGCAAGTGGGCCCTGCGCCATGCTCGCATGTCTAATCAGCAATACATATATATTTAGACGTGATTCAAACCGTATTTGAACCATACTGCCAAGTTATAGAACCAGTTCGGGTATTTTTCAAGTTTAGGCACCAAAGTGAACATCGATGGCAAGTTTAGGCACCACTAGTGTTATTACCTCTATTTAACTCAATGAATAAATCTTGCTACTTGTTCTTAATTACAGCTTAATTATCGAAACTCCTGCTTAGTTCCTGCTTAATTATACAACCTTACTTATATATGTTTGGTGTTTCTCTGCTATGAAATTCATGCTTAATTCCTGCTGCCCTTGATTTGATTTTTTCTTACTACCTTTTCTTGTTTCTTTGGCAAGCGTGTGTCATCCTGCAATTGACCGGTTATTTGTATTATTTTTCTTGGAGGCGCGTCTAAATGTGTGCCCTATTGCTATCCACAATTTAGACGCGCCTCCAAGAAAAATAAGGTTGTAAAATACAGTAGTTCCTTAGGCGCGTCTAAATGTGTGCCCTATTGCTTAAAGCGAGACATAGCCGCGCGCAAGACCTCCTAATCAGCGCTTTCGGCGCCAAATCAACGCATAACGCTAAAGAGGCCATCGCGCGAATTGTGCCCATTTGTGGCTCGCTTGCTCACCTCTTAGGGTGGACATGTCCTTTCGCTTGCTTGCTGACTGCCCACACGTGCGTGCGCTCGCTTTATTGTGTTTTACTTGCCTTTCTTTTTCGTATTGCTCTGTTATAAATAAGAGAAATAGTTATCGGTTTTCAAATTAAAAAAATCTACAAATTTGAAAAGGGTTCACTAATTTGAAAAAGTTCACCAATTTGCAAAATATTACGAATATAACAAGATTATTAACCTGAAAAATCATTGAATTGAAATAAGTTTGCAGTTTTGAAAAACAATTATGAAATTTAAAGAAAGTTAATGAATTTAATACAAGTTTTTATTTTTAAAAAGTACTATTAAAAAGAAGTAAAACAAAGAAAATGAAAAACAAAAAATAGGAATGAAAACAAAATATGAAAATGACCATAAGCTTCCCAAAACCATTCGGAAGAAACAAATCAAAACTCAAATAGAAAATTTTAAAAAGAAAAAGTAAAAGCCTAAAAATAAAAAGTAAAATAGAAACCGACCAAAAAAACCAAAGTAAAAATACAGAGAAACCAGCCAAAATAACCTCAGGGAATTTTATTCAAATTCGTTGGGAATAGCTAAAAAGGGCCGACCCATTTAATTCACTGTACATTAACGTTGGAAGTGGGCGTGCACTATCTACCGAAACCCACGTTTTTTTTTTTGAGGAAGTAATCGGCGCTAGAAGAGTAAATAGATAATCGCCGGCCGTGCCTATTATGCACGCGTGAGCTATGTATCGCCTGAACTGATTCCTAATAAGTCTCGCCTGCAGTACGACGCTATTCGGCCGGTCCAATACTATAGCTGCGCGCTAGTTGTTCTTTCTGTGACTTTTTATCAGTATTTTCACTGTTTTGCATCGGCTTTGTTTTCTTTTTCTTTATTTCTTCATTTTTTCTTTGTCTTTCACCTGTTTTCCGCCG